>NW_015173125.1:1521173-1628066 GCF_001447785.1 Gekko japonicus | reverse complement strand
CTTCTTCTCCTTCTTCTCCTTCTTCTTCTTCTTCTTCTCCTTCTCCTTCTTCTCCTTCTTCTCCTTCTTCTTCTTCTTCTTCTCCTTCTCCTTCTTCTCCTTCTTCTCCTTCTTCTTCTTCTTCTTCTCCTTCTCCTTCTTCTCCTTCTTCTCCTTCTTCTTCTTCTTCTTCTCCTTCTCCTTCTTCTCCTTCTTCTCCTTCTTCTTCTTCTTCTTCTCCTTCTCCTTCTTCTCCTCCTCCTTCTCCTCCTTCTCCTCCTCCTTCTCCTCCTTCTCCTCCTTCTCCTCCTTCTCCTCCTTCTCCTTCTTCTTCTCCTTCTTCTTCTCCTTCTTCTTCTTCTTCTTCTCCTTCTTCTTCTTCTTCTCCTTCTTCTTCTCCTTCTTCTCCTCCTTCTTCTCCTCCTCCTTCTCCTCCTTCTCCTTCTCCGCCTCTGCCTCTGCCTCCTCTTCCTCTTAAGGGCAGTCCTCAAAAGAGCTCTCTCAGCCCCGCCTACCTCACAGGGTGTCTGTTGTGGGGAGGGGGAGGGAAAGGAGTTTGTAAGCCGCGCTGAGACACCTTTGGGTAGTGAAGGGCCATGGGGTATAAATCCAATCTCTTCTCCTTCTTCTTCTTCTTCAAGACTGAAATGTTCAAACTCTTCCACCTTTCCTCACAGGAAGGGTGCTCCAATCCCTTAATTATCTTGGTTGCCCTCCTTGGTGCTTTGAGATGCAGCAACCAGAACTGCCCACTCTTCCCAGTAAGGCCACACCATAGCACTATGCCACAGCAGTACAATATTTTCAGTCCTTTTCCTAATAAGTTCCTGTCATGGAGTTCTCCCCTCGTTGCTCGCTGGCAATTCCCATCACCATCGAAGTCACCACAACTGCCAACACCCTCTTTGGGCTCTAAGTTGGCCATGAGGAGGAGGCGCCTTTCCCCATATGTTCCCCCCAAGAGCACTACGGTCGGGGGACCAAAATTTACTAGCTATTCCGGGCCCCAAGGATATTAAACTTGCTGCAACTAGGGCCGGGCTTTTTCGGTGGCGGCTCCTACCTGGTGGAATGAGCTCCCAGGGGAGATCCGGGCCCTGCGGGAGCCTGTAAGACAGAGCTCTTCCACCAGGCTTTTGAGTAGGAGCCGCCGCCCTACTATACCACCACCGCCATCGTTGTGGAGGCCCTGAAGAAACACCTGTAACATCTGAATATTGCAAAGAATGAAACATCTGTAACATCTGAACATTGCGAAGAAGTCCTAGCCATGGGAAACATTACCGGGAACTCGGGACCTTTGATCCGCCATCTTTGGAGTTATGTACTAAGCACCACTGTTTTAACTTTCAGGATGTTTTAATGTTGTATTGTATTGTTTTAAGCCAGTATGTATATCATGTTTTATTATGGCAAGGTTGCTTGCCCCTGTAAGCCGCCCTGAGCCCATTGGGGAGGGCGGGGTATAAATACGAAAATAAATAAATATAAATAAATAAAATAAATATCAGCAGGAGCCGGATTTGGCACAAAGGTTTCCTCAGAAAAGAGTCAAAAGGGGAGGAGGAAGGCCCCCCCATTTCCTCACTTTTAGAAGATTTCTAGATGTGAGGACACCCCAGGTTGCAGATATTTAGGCTTCCCCGGCAACCTACTTAGCCTGTGCCATTTGCTCTGGGTATTTTCAGGAGGCACCATTGAGGTTTATAGTCCAGCTAGTAAGAAGAAGAAGAAGAAGAGATTGGATTTGTACCCTGTCCTTCACTCGGAGCGGCTTACAAACTCCTTTCCCTTCCCCTCCCCACAACACACACCCTGCGAGGTAGGCAGGGCTGAGAGAGCTCTGTCAGAAACTGCTCTTTTTTCAAGAACAGCTCTGACAGAACTACGGCTTGCCCAAAGTCATCCAGCAGGTGCAAGTGGAGGAGTGGGGAATCAAACCTGGTTCTCCCAGATTAGAGTCCGTGCACTGAACCACTACACCAAACTGGCTCTCAATAAAGTTACAATAAGTTAAGAAGAAGAGATTGGATGTATACCCCGAACTTCACTACCAAAAGGTGTCTCAGAGCGGCTTACAAACTCCTTTCCCTTCCCCTCCCTGCAACAGACACCCTGTGAGGCAGGTGGGGCTGAGAGAGCTCTGACAGAAACTGCTCTTTTTTCAAGGAGACCTCTTGTCAGAACTATGGCTTGCCCAAGGTCATCCAGCCAGGTGCAAGTGGAGGAGTGGGGAATCAAACCCGGTTCTCCCAGGTTAGAGCTTGTATCTTGGCGTTGCTGTTTCTCCACCGTGCCCTCGCTGTCCCTGCATGTGGTTTGCACATGGCTCTGTTCAGTCCTCTGGTACCTCCTTATCTGTACTATTTTGATCGGGTGCCCTGGCATAGTGCCCCGGCTCTCTGACCCTAGACTGGTGCAAGAGTCCTTGCCCCCCATTCCGCGCCTCCTTTTCTCCCTTGCTCTGGGGGGCTGGGCCGGGAGTCTTCTTTGAGCCACCGGTCCCTTTGGTGCTCTTCCTCTCTTGGAGCCAGCCCGGCGCACATCTCCCCCCCCCCCTTTTCTTCCCCATGTCATGCCACAGCTGAGTCACTTTGGATCACGGAAGCCATCCGTTTCCCTGGAGACGCTTTGCAAATGGAAAGCCAGTTTTATGAATTGGGAAATTGAATCTCTAATGAATTGATATGGGCAGCAAAGCTTGGACAAATGTGATTGGAAGAAGAATGGGGGAGGGCTGGCAAGTGGCCTCCTGGGGACTTAATGCCTTAAATGGCCCACAGGTTATCCACAAATGGATGGGTTCGGGAGGCAACTCTGACAGGCCTCACTCCCCGGCTTCCTTCCGTGAGCGCTGAGCACACCGTGCTCCGGGCCAGTGCGCCCTCCTCCCACCAGTGCTGATTTCCTGGCCCTGAAATGCAGCCTGAGTCCTGTTCGTAGCATCGAAGGAGGGCCTGCATGTATACAGTCAATGGGAAACTGTCTGTCACCGTGTAGCCAGTTTGGTGTCGTGGTTAAGTGCGCAGACTCTAATCTGGGAGAACCGGGTTTGATTCCCCACTCCTCCACTTGCAGCTGCTGGATGACCTTGGACAAGCCATAGTCCTTTCAGAGCTGTCCTTGAAAAAGAGCTGTTTCTGTCAGACCTCTCTCAGCCCCACCCACCTCACAGGCAATGCTCCCTCTAAGCCGTGGAGTCTTGTGAGCAAAAATTCTACTTTGTGAGCTACTGGCATGAAAGTTGTGAGTGAGTGATGTGGCTGCTGCATAAAATAGTCTGCTCTGGAGCCCTCCTTCCTGAGCGAAGGCAAAAATCTGTGAGCCGGAGGCTAAAAAAACTGTGAGCTACCTCACATTAACTCAGTGTCAGTTAGAGGGAACGATGCTCACAGGGTGTCTGTTGTGGGAAGGGGAAGGGAAAGGAGTTTGTAAGCCGCTCTGAGACACCTTTCGGTAGTGAAGGGCGGGGTATACATCCAATCTCTTCTTCTTTTCTCTAGTTTGTAGAACAGGTGGCTGAATATTTCCAGCATTTTCTCCCGCAAGTCTTTGGGTTCATCGCTTCGTCATTGATTGCACAGATTTCCAGCACTGCTTCTTAGGCACGGGGTGGGTGGTGGTGGTGGAGGCAGAGTATGCTGTCAACTTGCAGCCAGCGGAGGGGAGGGCAACCCCTGAAGCACGGCTTTTCCTGCTAAGTGTGGCCCAAACTAGGCGTCCAGGAGAATGCATGGCTGCCATCAGGAACAGGAACCGCGTGGCTTGCTTCTCGGAGAGAACGTGGTGGCCAGTGAGTGGCCAGTAAGTGACGAAACCCGGCGGAGGCGGAGTCGTGGAAGGCACGGTGACGTGGCGGCACAGGCGCGGCAGAGCCAGAAATGGACGTTAGCCGGGGCTGTAGCTAACACAGACCGTGCACCAAGACGGGCCCGCCAGGGGAAGCCACCGGACTGGAAGACCTGCTCCAGGACACCAGAGACTGAACGCCGACACCTGAAGACCGCCTGGAAGAAGGAGCCGAGAACAGCAAGCCCTGCCACCTGGGTGCCGGTAGGCAGCCCCGTCCCTTGTGTAATATGTGGCCTTAGATAGGAAAATTGGAAATTGGAATCTGTATGTAAACCGCTCAGAGACCCTTCGGGGTTAGTGCGGTATATAAATCGAATGTATAAATAAATGTATAAATAAACGTACCCGTGTCCTGGCCTCTCGGCGTTCCACATTTCCCTGCCTTCTGTCAGTGACTGTCAGCGCTGTGGGATGTGATCAGTCAGAACGTCGTGATTCCAGGAGGGGCCGTGGCAGAGGGGGACGGGGCGGTGGACGCACAGGTGCTGAGCTTGGACCAACAGACGTAACCTCAAGGGCGGCCCTGGTGTTGGTGACTGTCCGTGATGACACCCTGGGAGTCCAGGACTGCCAAGCGTCCAGTGTTCCCTCTAGGCTGAGTTTTTTTGTGAGCTAGCTCACGGATTTTTAGCCTCCGGCTCACACCTTTTTGTCTCAGCTCAGGAAGGAGGGGGCTCCAGAGCAAACTCATTCATGCAGTAGCCAAATCACTCGCTCACCACTTCAATGCCAGCCGCTCACAAAGTAGAGCTTTTGCTCGCGAGACTCCACAGCTTAGAGGGAGCATTGGCCAGTTGAACCCAGGACCTTCTTTATGCAAAGCAGAGACTCTTCCACTGAGCCACAGCCCCTCCCTTGAAGCAGTACACATAGGAAGCTGCCTTCTACTGAATCAGACCCTTGGCCCCTCAAGGTCAGTACTGTCTACTCTGAGAGGCAGTGGCTCTCCAGGGTTTCAGGTAGAGTTCTTTAACATGACCCCCTGCCTGGTCCTTTTAAACCGGAGATGCCGGGGGTTGAACCTGGGACTTTCTGTGTGTCGGGGGGGGGGGCTCTGCCACTGAGCCACGGCCCCTTCCCTCCACAGCAGACCCAGGTACTCGTGGCTAAGAGCTGCTGACTGGCTCCTCCGTCCTCAGGAACTCATCTTCTCCCCTTTCACAAGTCAGTGACCATCATTCAACTTGTGGCAGCAAATTCCGTTCAGTGGCGCATTATGTGAAGAGTCACTTTTCTAAAATTTCAGTGAGTTTTAATATATCATGGGACAGGAAATATAGGGGTGGGAAAGGGTACAAGGGGTGGGATAGGACATGAAGGAAAATTTCATCAAATTTGTATCACAGCTGTTACATATTTTCAGTCCTAATTCTTTGTTTCCAGTTCTGTCTCTTTGTATAATTACTAAGGTTAGCATCGCTTAATCGCTGACATATTCTGTTACGTTTCCTGATAAGAGTCTAATGCTCTATAGTTCAAATTGGAGTTTCTCCGAACTTATATTGTGTTTACTCATTGTTCTTGGATTTCGAGGTTTCTTTCCACCCAGTCGTAAAATAGTGTCCAGCTATTTCTTACGTTTCGTTAACTTCTGTCCTTCAATAGGTTTGACAATATATCTATTTCCTTTTTGGTCCAAAAGTTCATCTTCTGTTGGTATCTCTGCTTCCTTACAATACTTAGCATATAAAATTCTTGCTCCTGTAACTACATGTATGGGTTAGATATTCTACTTTCTTATCATTTACATCGGGTATTCAGGGGTCATTTTGTAGAAAAAAGAGCTAGGGGAACTCATTAGCATAACTCATTAGCATATGCCACACTCCCTGACATCAGGGGCCCGGCGGTGGACCTGCAAGGCCAGCGGGAGTGCGAGGAAGCCCCGCCAAGGCCCTCCCTGGCCCCAGGCAGGCCAGGGGAGGGGAGAGGTGGGGAGGAAGCAACTTACCCTCCCTCTTCTCCTGCCTCCTCCTGGCTGAATGAGGGCTGGAAGCGGGGCGGCCGGAAGCAGGGGGGGGGGCTTCGTCATGTGCCCCGCCCGCCGTACCTCACCCGGGGGAACTGCGATCCCCCCCGAAATGACCTCTGGGTATAATATTGAGCAAAAACATTTCAGGTTCAAATGGTAGAGGTAACAAACATACTTTCTGTAACATTTCATGGACCCTTCTCCAATATAACATTGCCTATTTACACTTCCACCAAACATGAAAATAACTTCCCACCCTTGTTTTACATTTCCAGCATTTATCAGACATTGGAGGTTACATTCTAGCTAGTTTTTGGGTTTTGGGGTTTTTTTAAGAGTCACTTTTATGTGCCCGTCCTGCATCGACACCTGTGGGCACTTCAAGGAACGGTGATGGATCCTTCGGGGATCCTTCTCATCCAAAGGGGACTCCAAGGGTGGTTAATGGCCGGTTGAGCCCTACGACCTCAGATTCAAACAGCTTTCCTCAGAAGTGCCAACAACAAGGAATCTGCCTCCTTGGCCCTGATTTACTTCCTCCCAGAACCGCCTCAGGACTGCTGCCCTCTTCCTATAAATAAGCTGCTGCTGTCAACACCGCTGAGCCACACTTTAAAAATGTCACTGTCTGGTTCGGAGCGGCTGTGAAACGGTGACAGGTTGACGGAAGACCATACGATGTGTCCGCATCCGCCACTGTCGTCAGTCGAGGAAAGAGAAGGCGTGACCCAGCGGGGTTCTGGCCAGAGTGTCCAGAGACGGAGAGGCTGGAATTTGACTTCAGCAGAATGGCTAAAAGGTCTGTCTCAAAGGCATCGCTTCTGACAGATGAGTTCAGACTTTTCGATCTTGGGCTTCAGAAGCACAGCAGGTTTGGGGCCGTGAGTCCAACTGAGGGTACCCACTGATTCGATCTTTTTCACTGTTCAACTGGCTTTTAAGTAAACGTAAATACATAGCCCTGACCTGAATGGCCCGGCCTGGCCTGATCCTGCCAGATCTTGGAAGATAAGCAGGGTCGGCCCTGGTCAGTATTTCGATGGGAGGCCGCCAAGGAAGTCTGGGGTTGCTAGGCAGAGGCAGGCCGTGGCCCACCACCTCTGAAGGCCTCTTGTTTTGAGAATCCTACGGGGTCGCCAGAAGTCAGCTGCAACTCAAAAGCACTTTCCCCCACCACCAAATACATAACATTATGAAGGTGAATTTCAAGGGGTCCCCAAAGGAAAGAGGCCGCTGCTTTGTACATGTGACTGTTTATACGTTAACCACTTGCCACAAAGTGATACGCACGATTAGAGTCCGTGCACTTAACCACTGCACCAAACTGGCACCAGTTTAAACATTGTTTTTAATAACGTGGTGGCGGGCCTCCGCCTATGCGCACACCGCCAACACTTTTTTTAAAATGGCGGGTGAAAAGCGGAAGCCTCGGGCAGCTTTCGAGCAGGGAGGGGGTTTAAACTAGAAGTGGCTCGAGACCGGAGGAGCGATCAGACGTCAGGAAAGTGCAGCTGGAACCGGAGAATCAGGAAAACACCACTTTGGGACCGGGTATCAAAATACTCTGGGTTAAAGCGGTTTTGAGCCGGAAAGCGACGGCTGGGGAGGCAGATGTTGACCATGTTTATGAGGTGGGCCAAAAGTGGACTAAACGGCCCATCTGAACGCACCCAAAGAGTCTGATTCCATAGAATCATAGAGTTGGAAGATACCTCCAGGGTCATCTAGTCCAACCCGCTGCACAAGGCAGGGAATTCACAAATACCCCCCACGCACCATATAAGGCCGCTTCATGTGTTCACATGTCAACCTTTGTGATGGGACCTCACCAGTGTTAGATGGTATACTAAATGCCATGTGCTCAAAGGGTCATCAGACCAGTTTATGGTAAAAAAAATGCAAACACTGTTAATATATCAATCAAATTTCTCAGGAGAAGTAAAATCTTCTAGCGTGGGAACAGCCCTCTGACCCCGAAATGCTGCAGGTGAGGCTTAAATTCAGTACCATCTCTTCAAACACAACTCCATAGGTACCACATGGTAGGCAGTGACCCCACAAGGATGCCCACGTGGAGTGCTCAGTTGATGCTGTGCTATGAAGTCATTAGGTTCTGAGCCTCAGTGGTTTTCCTCCTTCATCTGTAATACTGGACTGGTAAGGCCTACCTTGCAGGGTTGTTGTGGGGATAACTGAGATACCATCTGTGAAGCACGCTGAAGCTCTGTATACATGTTTATAGCAATACCATATCACACATAACATTTTGGGCTTAGTATCTCTGCGCTGTAGATTTTAATGGGTGGAATCCAGATACTGTTTACCACTCCTGCCGCAAGAGCAGAGCTTTCTCTGCCTCCCTCCTCCTGCTGCAGTCCGCCGAGTACTCCAAAATGCTGCTTTTGGAGGACAGGAGTCTCTTAGGAGCACCATCATAGGCAACTGGGGAGCTACAATGTGTGTGGGAAGACTGGTTAAAATTCCTTCTGGATCCAACCCGCTAATGATTTATTTGAAATGCTTTTTATCCTTTGCTCATTGGCCAAAATCCCCAAAGCAGAACAAGGGCTGAGGAAAAGGGAGAGAGAGAGAGGCTTGCCAAGTCCACTGAGTAAGTTCTAGGCTGAGAGAAGATTTGAACTCGGGGACTCAGGCCGAGAGGGAAGCTGGCTTTTTCCTTGGGAGTCTTTGCTGTCACTGTGCTGTGGAATCTCTCTTTGTGTGTTGTACGACTTTATCCTGCCAGTTAGCATCAGTTTGGTGTCGTGGTGGAGTGCGTGGACTCTCATCTGGGAGAACCGGGTTTGATTCCCCACTCCTCCACTTGCAGCTGCTGGATGACCTTGGGCAAGCCGTAGTCCTGTCAGAGCTGTCCTTGAAAAGAGCAGTTTCTGTCAGAGCTCTCTCAGTCCCGCCTACCTCACCGGGTGTCTGTTGTGGGAAGGGGAAGGAGTTTGTAAGCCTCTCTGAGTCTCCGAGTGAAGAGTGGGGTATAAATCCAATCTCTTCCTCCTTCCAAGGAGTTCAGGTGTCTTCCATCCCCATTTAATGGTCACAAAAATGCGACAAGGTTGGTTAGGTTGAGAGAGGACTTGACTACTCCCAGTCAATAGCGAGTTCCATGGCGGAGACAGAGCCTCATCTGGCAGTCTAACCGCTGCTCTGCAGTGGCTACTGTAGAATCCAGGCAGGGCCAGTTTTTCAGAAGGGCCCCAGCATTGGATCCCACATTCTCTCTAAAGAAACAACACAGCTGTTGCGAGAGCATTCTGTTTTTTCAAGGGCTGGAAGGACGGGTGAAGCGCATTGCTCTGGGGTCCGATGGCCACGAAAGGAGGCAGCCGATTCTGTAGTCTCGAGCTGTCGAGCAGTTTAACAAATTAAGCCTTTGCAGTAGAGGCGATGAGGAATGCTTTGGCTCTGCTGGATGGAGCAGTTGTTCTGTTACGGCTATTGTTTCCTTTCCGACTAATGGCTGCAATTTAGAAATCGCACACATTAGGTCAACCCTCTTGAAATCTTTCTCTGACCTGGACGAGTTAGGCCAGGAAGCTCTGACAAGCTTGTCCGCGGAAAGGAGCCAGGATCCAATTATGGCTTCCCTAATGGCTCATTACTTATCATGAAAGGCTGCCAGTGTCTGAGATTCCAGCAACTGGGAGGGATCTGCGTTTGCGTCTCTGTGCTCCAAAAAGGTTTCTAGCCGGGGGGACGCAGAGGAAGACAAAGGTGTGTTCTGTCTTGCTTCGGCTCTAGGAGATAACCTGCAGTGTAACTCGCCTGGCAGGCATGGTTTCTCCTTCTGAGACAGAGGGCAAGGTGAGAATTGGCACTCATGGGTGGTTTGGCTCCTCGGCCAGTGGGCAGCAGCACGTGGTTACAGGTGTCCAGAAGTTGATTGGCCCCTATAAAGCTGGGACTCGGAGCTAAAGTCTCAGAATGGGACACATGAACACCTGTGTTCAAAGTTCTGGAATTAACCTTTAAGGACCTAGACGGTCTGGGACCCACCTTTCTTCGGGACAGCCTCTCCTGGTATGTCCCTCGAAGACAACTGCGTTCTGCAGATAAGAACTTACTGGTGGTCCCTAGCGAAAGAGACATCCGGCTGCCCTCAACCAGAGCCAGGGCATTTATGGCCCTGGCTCCAACCGGGTGGAACGCTCTGCCGAACAACATTCACGCCCTGCGGGACTTAATGCAGTTTGGTGTAGTGGTTAAGTGCACGGACTCTAGTCTGGGAGAGCCGGGTTTGATTCCCCACTCCTCCACTTGCACCTGGCTGGATGACCTTGGGCAAGCCACAGTTCTGATAAGAGCTGTCCTTGAAAAAGAGCCGTTTCTTTCAAGAGCTCTCTCAGCCCCACCTACCTCACAGGGTGTCTGTTGTGGGGAGGGGAAGGGAAAGGAGTTTGTGAGCTGCTCTGAGACACCTTTGGGTAGTGAAGGGCGGGGTATAAATCCAATCTCTTCTTCTGCTTCTTCTGTAAGGCAGATCTGTTCCGCCAGGCATTTGACTGAGGACAGGAATGGTTTTTCCATCTGTCTGGCACTCCTGTCTTTCTGCCCCCTCCCCCCGGTGGGACAGTGACGCAATTTGAAATGTCGCAGCACCATCTAATTAGATTAATTGCTGTGTTTTCATTGTGTGGTTCTTAAATTATGATTGTGTTTTTACTGTCGTGCACTGCCCTTAGCCCTGTATCCTTGGTACATCACAGTCAGTGTTATCTACTCAAACTGGGTTTCACGGGGTCTCAGGCGGAGGTCTTGCCCATCACCTAGTCCTTACCTGGAGATGCTGGGGATTGAACCTGGAACCTCTTGCATGCTATACAGATGGAGGATCTGTTTATTTTTATTTATTTATTTAATTAATTCGATTTCTATCCCGCCTTGCCTGACAAGCAGGCTCAAGGCGGCATTCAATAATAATTTACAATAAAACAGGTAAAATTCTAACAATAAAATATAAAGTGCAGATTAAATACCAACGATAAAGTGCACATGGCGATCGTTGTTGTTGGCCCCGTATGACTAGACCAGTATCCCAAAGAAAGTGCCAGTAATAGATGTTCAGTAGCTCATTCAGTGTTGGCTCCTAATCGAAAGCCTGGTGGAAGAGCTCAGTTTTACAGGCCCTGCGGAACTGTAGAAGGTCCCGCAGGGCCCTGATGTCCTCCGGGAGCTCGTTCCACCAGTATGGAGCCGCCTTGCCTGACAACCCCGGCCTATTAAGTGTAGAACTGGGAGATGGTCGGACTGGAAAGCAGTGTTCCCTCCAAGCGGAATTAGTGTGAGCCAGCTCACAGTTTTTTAGCCTCCGGCTCACACGTTTTTGTCTTAGCTCAGGAAGGGTGGCTCCAGAGCAAACTAATTTATGCAGGAGCCAAATCGCTCGCTCGCAACCTTAATGCCAGTAGCCCACAAAGTAGAATTTTTGTTCACAAGACTCCACAGCTTAGAGGGAGCCTTGCTGGAAAGGCCCAATGGCCAGTTAGCCCCGGTCCGCCCATCCACCAATTGTGAGCTGATCAGTTCGTGCGGGGCAGCATGCAGAAAGCAGGTGCCGTGCAAGAGGAGCTCAGAGAGCAAAATCGCTCCATGCCCAGCCACACTCAACTGGAGAGGGCGAAGAAGATCTCCCAGTGTCAGTAAACCACTGCAGAAGGAAGTGTGCCTCTGTGGTCCAGCCTCCGCTTGGCGTGCAGGAGGTCCGAGGCTCCATCCCTCTGAAAAGGAGTTGGGTCGTGGGTGTTTGGCAAGACTTCCTTAGCCAGAGGACTCCTGTCCAGCACAGTAGAGTGAGCTAGAAGGACCAACGGCTTAGCCGGCGTTCCTTATCTCGACCTTGTTTCAGGGAAGTGGTTAACAGAGTTCCCGAGATATTTACAGAGGGCAGCTCTAGTTAGTCCGCGGTAGAACAGCCAGATTCGACTTGAATCTAGAGTTCCAGAGAGACTCCCAAAAGGGTAAAAAGGCGTCAATCAAACATCTGGGGTGGTTTTGCTTTGAAGTCTGCTTCCGGATCTGCACCAGCCTTCAGTCTGGCACCATCGACCCTTGAATGAAACGACTCCCTCTCCGGAGTAACCCCTGCCCTCTTGTGACCCCCAAGAGAAGCCCACCCTGGAAGGAGCCGTCATACCATGTCCAGGAGAAGGCGCCCAGGAGATGAATAGGAGGGCAGAAGACACCAAGTCTCTTCGGACGCGGGCTACTTAGCTCTCGCCGTCCTGAATCTAATAAAGCTTTCACATTTTATCATTACATTTGGCCCAGCCGTTCTGCCCGGGAGTGAATTATGTTAGAGTAATACGGTCGAGAGAAATTAGATTACCCAGAAATAAAGCAGACTAAAAGGGCAGCTGCTGCGTTATTGGAAGGGGAGACGGTAACCTCCAGGGAAAGTGTGAGAGCAGAATAGAGCGTTGGAAGGAGCAGCGTGGGGGAGAGAGAGAAGGAGGAGGAGGAGGAGGTCACTTGTGAATTGGCAGTCGGGGACTAGCCAACTTTTTGCCTCCCCGTGCCGTCTTTCTTGACCCTCCTCAGATGTGGGATACTCCAGAACAGGGCTTTTTTGGTAGAAAAAGCCCAGCAGGAACTCATTAGCATAATAGGCCACACTCAACAGCAGAAACTCATTAGCATATTAGGCAACACCCCTGACAGCACAGCTCATTGGCATATTAGGGCACTCCCCCATGTTACCAGAAGTGGGCTCATCCAGCCACACCCACCTTTTGCTTCTTATTCTGTTTACCTTGTTTCTTGTCCAAACCCAGGGCTTTTTTGTAGCAGGAACTCCTTTGCATGTTAGGCCACACACCCCTGATGTAGCCAATCCGAATGAGTTTCTGCTGTTGGGCGTGGCCTGTTATGCTAATGAGTTCCTGCTGGGTGTGGCCAACTTGGAAGCCAGTCGGAACTCCGTTCCTGTGCGTTCCTGCCCCAAAATAGCCCTGCTTCAGAACAAATGTCAGTCCTCGTGCACAAAAATGGTAGGCTCTGTGGCAAGACTCTCTGTTCCCTCTGGTACATGTGAACACACGCACACACGGGCATTCCAGTATAGCCAGTGTAAATGTGGTGGTCCTATAGGGTGGCTTTGGAGTGGGCCGCTGATTTTAGCGGCTTGAGGCAAATCTGACCGGGAAGGGAGAAGATCCTCAGGGGCAGGATTTTTAAAGTCGGGGGCATTTAAATTTCTTAGGGGGCAGATTGCCTGCATAGATTGTGTGTCAGCTGGGAACAGGAAGCGGTAAATCTGGGGCACTCGGAGTCCCTGGGAGAGTGTGGGGTGTAACTGAGCACTGGCCACAGTGGCCGGCCTGCATCACTGCGGTGCACACAATGGTCTCGTGACTCCCGAATTCCAGGGAGTTAAGATCACAGGGGCACAGCCGTTCTTGTCTTGGGATTTGATGATATCTGCCATAGAGCATATAATTGTCGAATGTGCATATAATTGTCGAATGCCCCCCTGTATGAGCTACCTCGCAGAAAATTCCTTCTAACGGCTTCATCCTAAAAGTTATTTGAGTAACAAGTTAAAATGTCAAAACTTCTCTTGAATGATTCGATCCCTGAGATCACTAATGATGTTGCCAAGTTTCTTACTGAAGTTCTTAAGGTACAAAATCTTAGATAGTACTATTTTGATTGTTCTACATTTGTATGGAATCTTAGATTTTAATTTTACGATACAATGTTTTATATACCTTATGACTAATGATATGCCAATAAAGCTCTATGAATTAATTAATTAATTAATTAATTTTACGATAGAGTGTTTTATATACCTTATGACTAATGATATGCCGATAAAGGTGAATGAATGAATGAATGAATGAATGAATGAATGAATGACTCCCGAATTCCAGTGGCAGGATGTGGCTTGGCCTTCTTTCCAGCCCCAGGTTCACTAGTGAGCAGCTCAGAAAACAAAACCAGCTTTTTTTTGGGGGGGGGAGGATATGGGCTGACCATGCTGTTAAAACCCCTCCGTGTTAATCTTTATCCAGAAGCTCTAGTGTGAAAGGTTAGCACTATGGCGACTCTCCCGCAGTGGCCCAGCTCGTTTTTGCAGGATACGAATGCGGCAGTCTCACTCTTTCCCTTCTCTTTATCTTTTGCAGTCTCTCTCCAGGTGAACATTATTCCAAACAAGGTGGAAGTTGCCGTGGGAGAGTCCAAATTCTTTGTCTGTGAAGGTAAGCGCAGCTTGGCGGAGGGGTCGGTCTTGCCCCCACCTGGATGAAACAGCCTTGCCTCCTCACTGGGCAGAGCACGGAAATGGAGAGCTTTGCTGTAAGGTCCCAGAGGGGACTCCCCGTTCTAGGCGATGCTTCCCAGTCCCAGACATGGACTTCCTTGTCTTTTTAGTATTATGTCGTTTATAAGTGAGGACCAGCTGTCCAGGGATCATGTCAGGATGCTTGGAAGCGCTGGTGGAACTAAAACTCTAAAACTGAGCCAGATGATTCATCAGAAGCCTTTGTTCCAGACCCAGAAGCCCAGATCAAAGGAGTTCTGATGATGTATAGTGGAAGCAGCTCTTAGATGGGCTTAGCTACTGGGGGGTGTCTTCCCCAAGGGATCCTGGGATTGGAAGCCTGGGTCCTTGCCTTGGGGAACCTTGACTGGGTGGAAAGGTGGCATGGAAATGTTTTAAATAAAATAAAGACATAATGGCGTTTGGTGTAATGGTTAAGAGTGGCAGACTGTAATCTGGAGAACTGGGTTTGATTCCCCACTCCTCCATATGCAGCCCGCTGGGTGACCTTGGGTCAGTCACAGTTCTCTCTGAGCTCACTCAGCCCCACCCGCCTCACAGGGTGTCTGTTGTGGGGAGAGGAAGGGAAGGAGATTGTAAGCCACTCTGAGACTCCAAGGGAAGGGCGGGGTATAAATCAAAGAAAGGGGGAGAGAGAGAGAGGGAGAGAAATCTGGAAATATAAGAAATGATGGAGAGAGATCTATTCATCTCTCCAAGATCCTTTACAGTGCCCCGTTGGGCTTGGATTTTTCCTTGTTGTCTGCTTCTTGTTGTGGCCTGTTTTTTGAGATGAAAAACTGGAAGCAAACGGGGTCCTGCCCACCTAGGATGTGGTGCCCTCTGTTCCGTGCAGTCAACAAGCTTTCTTGGCAACCAGGCTGGCACAGTAGAGCGAAGTCTATTTATTGACTCCGTTTAAACCCGACCTTTCTCCCCACTGTGGACCCCAAGTGGTGTGCGTTGTTATCCTCACCTCTGTCGTATCCTCATAGAGAGTATGACTGGCCCAAGGGCACCCAGCGCACTTCCTTGGCAGAGTGATGATTCAAACCAGGGTGTCTCAGATCCACACCTGACACTCTGACCACTGCAGCACCCTCAGTTCTTGCCATCTACTCTCTGCTCTTGATGTTAAGGATGCAGTCCTGTGCTTGCTAACCTGGGAATATGCCCCACTGAAAACAGTGAGGCTCAACTTCCATGTAAATGGGCGTCAGATTGAGCTGTGTGGGACAGAATCTGCCGGATCGCTGTGTTTGGCATGCCTTTGGGTCGTTGTGTTGGACATAAGAACATGAGAGAAGCCAATGTTGGATCAGGCCAATGGCCCGTCCAGTCCAACACTCTGTGTCACACAGTGGCCAATAAGACCAGATGCCATCAGGAGGTCCAGGGCCAGGACACTAGAACCCCCCCCACTTTTGCCCCCCCCCCCCAAGCACCAAGAACATAAGAACATGAGAGAAGCCAGTGTTGGATCAGGCCTATGGCTCGTCCAGTCAAACACTCTGTGTCACACAGTGGCCAGAAATACCAGGGGCCATCAGGAGGTCCAGCAGTGGGGCCAGGACACTAGAAACACTCCCACTGTTGCCCCCCCCCCAAGCACCAAGAACATAAGGACATGAGAGAAGCCAACATTGGATCAGGCCAATGGCCCGCCCAGTCCAACACTCTGTGTCACACAGTGGCCAGAAATACCAGGGGCCCTCAGGAGGTCCAGCAGTGGGGCCCGGTACTGGTACTGGGGGTTCCCTAGCTGAGATTTCAGCTTCACCAGAACCCCTTGGGGTGCTTCTTATATACAGATGGGCCTGTAAGGTTCATTTAATGTGGATCATGGCATCCTGTACCAAGCCTTCTTTTTAAAAACGCAACAGCAGCTGATGGGGTTGTACTGTGATGCCACACAAAAATGCCCTCCGTGTCCTAGGCAATGTGTTTTGAGCCCTAGACGCAATTTGGCGGGGAATTCTAGACTTTTTTCCAGAATGGTTTCTTTCTTTTCTGAGCATGTCCCCCCTCCCCCAATTCCACCCAGTCCCTGAGTTGCAAAAGGCCACTCTGTAGAGGAAAACCCTCCAAGTCCCTGCACAGATTGTTATCTGAGCTAGTCCGTAGAAAAGCTAGAACAGGGGTCCCCCCCCCCGTCTTGTGAAGAGGTAGATTGGCATTTCCCATCAACCAAATGATCCATGTGGCTACTGTATGCCTTGGGGGACACACTCATACCATAAGGGGAGGGGGCAGGAAGGCTCCCTCTCTCCTGGCTTTCCACAAACTATGCAAAACTGGAATATTTCAAGAGGGCTTTTCTATACAGGTAACAGGGCTGCATGTGCAAAAATGATTCACGAAGCTACTTGGATAACTGATTAGGGATCATGGTCTATACGACTGGGTGTGGCTTGCTGTCAGTAAGATCCTACTATGTAGTTTTGCATCATTTAATGTATCATGTTAATACTTACATTTGGCTTCAGTTCTGTTTTTTTAGATTTCTGGTTGTTTTTACAACTCCAATCTTGTTGCATGGTTTATTGGAGTCTCCCATCCTGCTGATTGTATTGACTCTCTCTGTATAATCTACCTTGAGTCCCAGTGGGAAAGACAGACTATCTCTCTATATAATAATTCTCTGTTGGTGGTGGCACACTGCTGAGCATTCCACATGGCGCCCACAGCCTTTGGCTCCGTGATCTGTCAGTCAGAAGCTGTCCCTATCCACTGGCTGCGTTGCGTGAGTCTTGCCTCCAACAGTCTAAACAGTTTGCTGTCCCCCCCCCAATAGCCAGTCAGAACACAGAGGTTATTTGCATATGTGGCCTGATTGGCCTTTGCCTCAGAGCACAGAAGTCGTTCTAAACAGTTTGCTGTTGCTGTTCTGAGGTAAAATGTGTTCTGAGGCACCATTAGTGCCTGTTGGGAGAAACCATTGTTGCCAATCTCCAGGTGAGGGCTGAAGATCACTCAGAATTACAACTACTTTCCAGATGACAGAGATCAGTTCCCCTGGAGAAAAGGGTGGACTCTGTGTCGTTATATCCTGCTGAGATGGCCCCCGTATGACAGCCAATGTGACGTAGCAGTCAGGGCTTCAGAGCATGGTAGAGACTGCAGGTGAGGGGGGGTGGAAAGCTGAAGAGTGAGAGGGAAATAAAGGTAGGGTGATGATTGGCTGGGAAGGAGAAAGGGTTGCCAACTCCAGATGGGAAATTCCTGGAGATTTGAGGGATGGAGCCTGGAGAGGGTGAGGTTTCAGGAGGGGTGGGACCTCAGACAGGTACAGTGCCATAGACTTCACCCTCCAAACCAGCCATTCCGTCATGGGGAACCATTGTTGCCAATCTTCAGGTGAGGGCTGGAGATCACTCAAAATTACAACTGTTCTTTAGGTAGCAGAGATCAGTTCCTCTGGAGAAAATGGTGGACTTGGTGTCATACCCTGCTGAGGTCGCCACAGCAAATTGACACTGAGTGCCCAAGGCCGGGGCACTCTCCCAGTGCCTCTTTCTAGATCTCGTTGTATTTATTTCCACAACGGGCCTTATTCCTAGTAAATATATAAAATAGATGTAACTATTCATATTAGCAGTTCAAAGGCAAGAAATTGCAAGTAGATAAATAGATACCACTTCGGTGGGAAGGTAACAGCATTCCGTGCGCCTCGGTGTTTAGTCATGCCAGCCACATGACCACGGAAATGTCTTCAGACAGCGCCGGCTCTTCGGCTTGGAAATGGAGATGAACACCACTCCCTAGAGTCGGATTCAACTAGCTTTCGAGCAAGGGAAACCTTTACCTTTATTCATATTAAATATATAACTATAACCTTTTAAATTACCGGACTCTCTCTCCTCAGTACCACACAATGCAGCTCCAGAGAGACAGCAAGACTGCCTGGGTGCCTAGAGGAGAGCAAACTGGTTGTTGAGAAGAGGGAGTAAAAGCACCAGCCCCCCCCCCCCCACTGTGGCTAGACTGCTTTCCTCCTGGGGGGTGGCCAGGGTGGTGTCTTTACTTCTCCTCTTAGCGGCTTCGTGGGGTCTTCAGAGGATTCCCGGATGGAAGTCTTTGTGCTCCCAAGAAGTGCTGGGTTGGGTCCTTGACTTCCATCCCTGGCATGAGGCTCACAGCTCAGGGAGGCTCACAGCTTACCCACATACCAGCGGCAGCTGTTTCGAAGCGGGAGCCACCTGCCAACTGCAAGCCCCATTGGGCAACGGCTTTGCCCACTTCCCTGGAACATAGGGCAAGTGACACATTGTGAAACAGTGCTCAGGAGAGCCATGGGTAACCGCAAAGAGCCACACATAGCTCCGAAGCCACACAGAGCATCACTGTGCCAGAGTTTTACCTCAGGGTCTTTTCTGTTTCCAGTAATTGGGGATGCCAAACGCAAAGACATTTCCTGGTTCGCCCCCAACGGCGAGAAGCTCGTCACAAACCAGCAGCGGCTCACAGTGGCGCAGAATGGGGACTCTGAGTCCACCCTCACCATCTACAACGTCGACATTGACGATGCTGGCATCTACAAGTGCGTGGCCTCCAGTGAGGAGGGAGAGGCTGAGGCCACACTCAACGTGAAGATCTTCCGTAAGACACTGTCCCTGTTTTCTTCTGAGAACATGTAACTCGCAGGACTTAGACGGTAGCCAGTCACTTTGGGGGAGATGTGGGAGGAACCATGAGACGAGGGGGCTACTGGGAGGTGCATGTGTGGATTCTTCTACACCTTTGAAATCGGTGACTTGGTCAGGAAACCTGTCCTTGACTCTTAAGTGTACGCATGGAAGCTGCCTTATACTGAATCAGACCGCCAGTCTGCATTGTCTGCTCAAACTGGCAGCAGCTCTCCAGGGTCTCATGCAGAGGTCTTTCCCATCACCTACTGCCTGCTCCTTACTGCAGATGCCAGGGATTAAACCTGGGACGTTCTGCGTGCCAAGAAGATGCTCTGTCACTGAGCCACAGCCCCTCCCCAAACAGTTGCTGCTTGAGCATTGCTGGCGAGCCTCCCCTTACTGGCAGTCTTCAAGCAGCTGGACAAACACTTGTCAGGGAATCTTTCGGCTTTTCCTGTGTTGAGCAGGGGGTTGGACTAGATGGCCTCTGTGTCCCCTTCCAACTCTATAATTCTTCGATTCTTGATCCTGAGTCCACCCACCCTACAGTGTGTATCTCTGAGTTTGATAGCCTGAGGGCTTCCTGGGGCCCTGTCAGTTCCACTCAGTCTCCACCAGGGGTGTGCACACAAAAAACCTGTATATACCGAATATACGGCATCCATTCGGGGAATCCCTGTTTGGCTGGCCGAATCAGATTAGGGAATCTGATTCGATTTTAGGCATTATTCATTTTGGGGTGTTTTTTTGGGGGGGGTTGTCCGAACTGAATGCACATCCCTAGTCTCCACCTGGAACACACTGTAAACTGGATTGCACAGGATGATGTGATGTAGTGGGGTGGGGGTGGGCCTGGATGCCCGGATTGTGGTGCCTTCCCCATCAGCCTGGTATATGCATAATGCCTGCTCGGTGGTGTGAGGTCTGCCAGGGTCATGCTGGAGGGTCACATAGCCAAACAGAAACTGCATGGAGGAGGGGTGTTTGTGGTCTGTGCCCGTATCCTTGCCAGCAGAGCTCACGTCATGCTGGACAGATCCACCCCCTTCCCGTCTCAGGACTGACTCGATAAAGCCTAATCCCTTTCCTTTTCAGAGAAACTGACTTTCAGGAATGCCCCCCTCCCTCAGGAGTTCAAAGAAGGAGAGGATGCGGTCATTGTGTGCGACGTGGTCTCCTCCCTGCCTCCCAGCGTCATGTGGAAGCACCTGGGCCGAGACGTCGTCCTGAAAAAAGATGGTACGTACCTTACGTAGCCCTGTCTCGGGAGGGCTTTCAGTCCGATGTGGCGTGGAGAGGAGCCGAGCATGAGAAAGAAGAATGGGTGCAGTTAGGCCAGATTGGGGTTCAGTATTGAAGTCATCACCAGATATGCTCATATATGCAGGACTTTGTGTGTATATGCAGTCATGGGAAGTTGCATGGCTCATGGTGCGCACTTCATAATACACTTACACAGGGGTCGTTTCGTAGAAAAAGAGCTAGGGGAACTCATTAGCATAACTCATTAGCATATGCCACACACCCTGACATCATAAGGCCCAGCGGTGGACCTGCAAGGCTGGCGGGAGTGCGAGGAAGCCCCGCCAAGGCCCTCCCTGGCCCCAGGCAGGCAGGGGTGGGGAGAGGCGGGGAGGAAGCAACTTACCCTCCCTCTTCTCCTGCCTCCTCCTGACTGAATGAGGGCCAGAAGCGGGGCAGCCGGAAGCAGGGGGTGTGGCTTCGTCATGTGCCCCGCCCCCCACACCTCACCCGGGAGAATTGCGATCCCCCCCGAAATGACCTCTGCACTTACACATCATCTGTTAATACTCCATGCTATAGAGAGAGGGCCCCCTCTTCCTTTACTTTGTTGAGTGTTTCGCTGGTTGGACTAGGCCTGAATTCTTTCGTGATTATGGGAACAATTCTGGGGTAAAAGAAGTGTGCTAGTCAGTTAAGCTCAGTCTCTGAAATTGTGAGATAAGAGTTGACACTGCAAAGGGATCTCTGTGTGAACTCCCTCCTTTTTCTTTCAGTCCGGTTCGTTGTCCTATCCAACAATTACCTACAGATCAGAGGGATAAAGAAGACGGATGAGGGCATGTACCTCTGCGAAGGGAGGATTCTGGCCCGTGGGGAGGTGGACTTCAGGGAGATCCGGGTCATTGTCAATGGTGAGTCGCGAGGGAGGGTCTCTTTTCAAGCTGGGGTGGAGACCCCGCCCCTCCGAGTTGCCCAGTTTGTTACACAATCCGGGATTAGAAGTTACAATCTAAGATGCTTCTCTCTGTGCAGACAGACAAATTCTAAGAGGTTTCTTGTTTGTGTCACACCTTTTGAAGTCTGCTCTGTCAGACACAGTTTGGGTAATGTAAACTGGACCCCTCTACTGGAATGAAAGGGCTTTTCCCTGCAGGATCTAGAGAAGGCAGGCGTGTGACATAAAGAAGACGGTGGTACACTTTATTGTGGCTACTCAGAAGGGTGGCCTCAGAAGACCTCCTTTTATTGAGATCTGCTGTAGATTGGTGGTGTGCAGCCTATCATCCTGGGAGGCACGTGACGCCAGGGTCAGGTGACAGGAAGAGGGGGAGCAGGAACTGTGACCTTGCTGAAGTCTGGGACAGGACTGTGGGTAGCAGACCAAGAGTGCATTCAGACGGGGCATTTGAGCCGGTACACGAGCCGGTTAGAATCGGAGTACTTACGCGCGATCACACAGCCAACATCTGCCTTCCGTCCCTAACCGTTGCAAACACCCTTTAAACCAGTGTATTCTGCTACTAGGTCCCCAGGTGGTGGTATCCTGAGTGCTCCGGTTCCAACCGCATTATCCCCGTCTGATCGCTCTCCGCCGGTGTAGAGCCACTTCCGTTCGGAAGCCCGAGGCTTCCGCTTTTCGGCCGCCATTTTTTTTGCCTCCTCGATGTGCGCTTGGGCGAAGCTCCGCCCCAGAATTTGTAAAACAAACAAACAAAAAGATGCTTCGTTTTAGGCTGCGGACGAGTCTGGGACCTCACGGAGGCCCTTTTTGCTGTAAAAGTTTAAAGGGAAGTCTTCGCTTCAGGGCACGCTTTTCGGGACGAGGTGTTCTGTGCCTGCGCGAAGATCTCAACTCTGTGGATGGCTGCCTATGCACATGTGCAAAATGTAAAAAAATATTTTAAAAATCCGCCGACGTGGGCTGCTGCGCGTCGGTAGTGTGAACAGGCATATCGTGATGTGCTGCGCAGTCAGGAGGTGAGTGTGATCGCGTTTCTTCTGGATCAAACTGGTCCGGTTCCAGCTGGAGCAGTTTATGCTGGCTTAGATGGCCCGTCTGAACGCACCCCAAGAGCTCCAAAGACAGGAAGCACAACTGGGCACCAGAAGGGGTGAGGTACTGGTGAAGTATACAATTCACTGCCAAAGGAAGTGGTGGCGGCTACAAGCATGGACGGCTTCAAAAGGGAATTAGATAAGCATATGGAGCAGAGATCCATCAGTGGCTATTAGCCACAAGGTATAGGTAGGGGCTCTGGGGCAAGGGATGCTCAGTCATCTTGGTGCTTGGGGGGGTCAACAGTGGGAGGGCGTCTAATGTCCTGGCCCCACTGGTGGACCTCCTGATGGCACCTGGGATTTTTGGCCACTGTGTGACACAGGGTGTTGGACTGGATGGGCCATTGGCCTGATCCAGCATTGGCATCTCTTATGTTCTTATGTTAAGTAGCCAAGGGCCAGAGCCACAGAGGAAACATCCCAACCACTGAGTGGTCCGTCCCCCCCCAATCATACTTCTGCTCCTTTCTGCACATGCAAAGAGGGGCAGGAGGCATGGTGCCCTCCTTCTGTAAATATGCACACAGGCAGCAGTGGCAGCTCTGGAGGAGTCCCCATCCCAGCGGGAAGAGCTTTGTGATGTCTGAGCTGAAGACCATTGAAATAGCCATGGTCTTAGCCAACCGGAGGCCCTGTAGGCTTGCCAGTCCCCAGTTAGGAGCGGGAATCCCCTGCTTTTGTAGGCTTTTGCCTGCTTCCAGCCGGCTGGCCGGTGGGAGGGAAACCCCCCCCCCCAAACATTACGTTGAGCAGCGTGTCTATGTCACCCGGAAGTGACATAGGCACGCTGGTGACCTTGGGAGGGGGTCGACATTCTGGTTTTGGGGCAAAACTCTATGGTTTGAGACCGATTTTATCATAGAGTTTTGCCGAAAAACCAGAGCGCTGCCCCCGAGGTGGCTACATCACCCGGAAGTGATGCGGGCATGGTGTGTGACATCACTTCTGGCAACGCTTCCGACTCCTGAAGCATTCCCCCATCCCCCCACTGGCCTCTCCAAGGGACCTAGCAAGGTCCCGTCTCTCCACTGAGTTTGAATTAGAGTTTGGTTGACTCAGGTAAAGCTCACCCAGCAGGGCTGAAAGCGCAAAGAAGCCCAACTCACATGCTAGGTATTGTTGATTCTCGTTTGTCGGTCTCCTACTCCTGAATCACGCCTGTTGTTGTGGCCAAATCAGAAGGTGGAGTGGGAGGTTTGCTGCCCTAGGATCGTGGGACCCAGGTGCTCAGAAAGAGTCATTAGGAACCCTTCTGGGTTGTGAGTTGGCACGACCATGACCCTCGGGACCTGGGGAGTTTCATGTCCCTCAGTAAAAGAAGCAGGAAGACTTGCGAAGCTGATTTGGTGCTTACAGGATGTTGACAGGCAATCGTCGTGTATGAAAGAGGACTTGGTACCTCTGATTTCTCGCCCCAGAACAACAGCAGTCCCAGTTTGGGGTCAAGCCAAAAGAAGGGGTGAGGAGAAGTCCCTGGCCGCTTTCACCAGAGAACTTAAAATAATATTTTTATTTATTTATTTTATTATTTATTTATATTTGGATTTATATCCCGCCCTACCCCAAAGGCTCAGGGCGGCTGACAAGGGCACCATGTGCCAAGGTTACAACAATAAACACATAATTTAAAAACAATAAATTACAATAAAATACAGTAACAAATTTGCAATACAGATTTAACCAAGATGGGTAGATCTTAACCTCCATAGCAGCTCCCTGAGATCTTATCATCCAGTCCGTGCCCAGGCACCTCGCTCCCCCCGTAGGGATCAAACAATCATGATGGTAATACGACAGTGCACAGGAGGCAGAGGTGAAATAGTGGTGGCGGCGGCTCCTACTTAAAGGCCTGGCAGAAGAGCCGTCTTTCAGGCCCTGCGGAACTGAGAAAGATCCCACAGGGCCTGGATCTCTTCCGGGAGCTCCTTCCACCAGGTAGGAGCCACCACCGAAAATGGACACATGGCTTCTGTGTGATGATGCCGTGAGGCTCCATGACGTGCATATTTAAACAGTGACATTTTCCTTCTCTTCAATGCTGTCCTTCTAAACGCTCGGACAGGTAGTGGATGCCACGTTTATGTGGCAAAAATAATGAGCAGCGCACACACCTTTCAGATCACTTCTGTTCATGGCACAAGGAAGGCTGGAGAAATATGGTTTCCGAGGATCTCAGTGTCTTCGTTGCCAGACACCTTGGAAAACTACATTTCCCAGGCCACCTGGTGCCTTAGACACTGCTCTTGTAGCATTTCAGAGCCTGGAGAAGCCTCAGAGACCTTGGAGGTCTGGGCAACAAAGAGAAAGAAGCAAGGGGGGAGAGAAGCTGTGCGAGAGAGATGGGTCTAGGGTCTGTGCTCCATTAGTCTTGACCAGAGGTCCCCAGAGTAGCACTCCGTAAGCACCATGACACCCACCAGCACCTTTTTATGCTCCCACCAGGTGGTGTTTTTTCCCCCTGCCTGGCCATGGGAGATCTGATTGTCTATGCAGATTTTGTAAAAATGTTTGGGGAGCAGCTGCCACCGCAGCAGGAGGCTCTTCACTGCGTGGCTGAAGGTCTCGACCTCTTCCCTTCCTGCCCATCTGAAGTGTGTCTCTATTTTCTCTCTCTCTCTCTCTCTCCTTCTCTTCCAGTGCCTCCTACTGTTCACACCAGGCAGAGCACCGTGAACGCCACGGCCAACCTTGGCCAGTCGGTCACCTTGGTGTGTGAAGCTGATGGCTTCCCAGAGCCAATCATCAGCTGGACCAAGTAAGATGCTCAGCACTCAAGTTTGTGTCCGTTGCCTGAGTGCGGGGGGGTTTTGGCCGAGCCGCAGCAGATCACAGACTTTGTGCCGTCGTATTTCCCCTCCGGCTTCCTTTTGCTGGCGGGAGGCCCTGAGTCAGAGGCTGTGGTCTCCTTCAAGTATTTAAATTGAAGTAGCTCACCTGTAGTCCTGTGTCCAGTTTTGGGCACCACATTTTAGGAAGGATGTTGGACAAGCTCGAGCATGTCCAGAAGAGGGCAACCAGGATGGTGAGAGGGTTGGAATCCAAGTCTTATGAGGAAAGGCTGAAAGAGTTGGGTCTGTTTAGCCTGGGAAAGAGAAGGCTTAGAGGGGACATGATTGCAGTCTTCAAGTATCTGAAGGGCTGTCATGTAGAAGATGGAGCAGATCTATTCTCTCTTGCTCCGGATGGCAAGACTAGATCTAGTGGGTGGAAATTACAAGGGAGTCGTTACCGGCTAAATATCAGGAGAAACTTCCTAATTGTAAGAGTGGTTGGGCAGTGGAACAGTCTGCCTCAGGAAGTGGTGGATGCTCCTTCGCTGGACGTTTTCAAGCGGAGGCTGGACGACCATCTTTCAGGTATGTTGTAGGGCTCTGCTCCTGCAGAGTGCAGGGGGTTGGACTAGATGACCTGCAAGGTCCCTTCCAATTCTAACATTCTATGATTCTATTATAAGAAAAAAGTCAGTCTGCATAAGGGGTCTGCAGTAGAGATGACATTCACTTCTGTTGCTTGTGTGTGTTTTGTCCCCTGCAGAGACGGGGAGTCCATAGAACGAGGGGAGGACGATGAGAAATACGGGTTTAGTTATGATGGCTCGGAGCTGACAATCCGCAGGGTGGAGAAAAACGATGAGGCGGAGTACATCTGCATCGCCGAAAACAAAGCCGGAGAACACGATGCCACCATCCATCTCAAAGTCTTTGGTAAGCCCTCCTCCCCCCTTTCGTCCCAGGTCAGATAGCAGAGAGCTTATGGGTACCAGTAGGTCCAAGTGACTCACTGAAGCAAAACGGTGTACACAAATTAGCACGGGATCGTATTGGTGGGATGAGCTCCCATACGAACTCAGGGCCCTGCGGAACCATTTATTTATTTATTTATTTATTTATTTTATACTTTCAATTTGTACCCCGCTCACCCCCGAAGGGCTCTGAGCGGCTTACACGGTGCATGGTGCAGAGACCTATGCAGAAACCCTAACTATGGCCACAGTACGTCTGGGGTGGGGGGAGCCCTACCAGGTATCCTCCCGGCTCCGATCGTTCGTTGATCCGGCGAGTGGGCGACTTCTTCCAGTTCTCTCTGGTGCGGCTTCCGCAGCCTCCGCTGTTCTTTCGGCTCTCTGGCTACTCCTCTCGGGGTCTCAGTTCTGCAGGGCCTCCAAGACGGAGCTCTTCCGCCAGGCTTTTAATTAGGGTGACGGACGCCCCCCCCCCCTTTACCAGTTCCTCCCCTCAACGGGTCAGAACTGCATGCCAGAGTTGGCATCTGTGAGGTTTTAATGTCAATGGCAACGGCAACGGATGAAGGCCATTGTGGTATTTTACTAGTGTTTTAATTGTATTAATTGTGTATATTGTATTTTTATCAAATTTGATGTAACCCACCCCGAGCCTGCCATGCGGGGAGGGCGGGATATAAGTCGAATAAAATAAATAAACAAATAAATACTTATTTTTGTAATAGAGCTACAATATTTGATTAAAATACCATAGGTGGAGGCCCATATTCAAACCTCCACTCTGCCTTGGAAGCTTGCTAGGTGACCTTGGGCCAGTCACACGCACACACACACACTCTCTCTCCCCCCCCTCAGCCTAACCTACCTCACAGGGTTGTTGTGAGGATAAAATGGAGGAGAGGAGAATGATGTAAGCTTGTTTGGGTCCCCACTGGGGGAGAAAAGTGGGGCATAAATATCCAAATTGATGTTTTACTAATGAATGTTAATAATTGTGTAAACTTGCATCATTACAAGATCAAAGAGGGTTGTGGGTTTTTAAAATTTATGTTATTTCTAGTCTGCCTCTCTCAAAGTGACTCCAGGCGGATTACACACAGTGGGCCAGCACTGTCACAAAAATGGGGCATCCAGTAACCAGTGCATAAGGATTTTAGAAGTCTGGAACCACCAGAAAGAACAGAAGTGTAGCGGGAGAATTCACATGATACATTAAGTCTGGGGTGTCGAACTCATTTGTTACAAGGGCCGGATCTGGCATAAAAATGAGACCTTGTTGGGCCGGGCCGTGTGTGTCCTAAAATGTAATGCCAGGTAGCGGAGATATAAACTTTATAAAGGACACAAACACAAATGGGTTTTTTACTCAAAATAAAAACATGCTTAAAACATTAGCACTCTTGCAATATTTTGTTTCTGTAACCTGTTGCTCTGAATTATTGCAAAAAAAAATGGTCTGTGCTGTTGCAATCTTGAGTATGCTGTTCAGGTGTGTATCTGTAAGCTGCAAACCTACTTTTGATTTATTGACATTCACCACAGAAATCTCATGCTCAGAGTTTTGAGTCTAGGACCCAGGTTAAAACATTAAATGGCTGAGCGATTAAGAGAGTCTGGTGAAGCAAGCGATGATGCAGCAGCAGCAACAGAACTGGAAGCAGGAGACGGCCAGTTCCGGGGTGGGGCTTGAAAAACGCCCTGGGGGGGGGGGGTCTGATCCGGCCCCTGGGCCGCATGTTTGACACCCCTGCATTAAGCAATACAGAAATTACATCAATCAGATCCTACATACAGTAAGCTAAACACAGCAGTGTAGATTGCAGTCCTTAGGCATTTATTCAAGCCAGTTTGTAAAGTCATTTTGTAAAATCGAATTTTAAAAAGGACTTTGAAGTACCGTTCAGATGCAGTAGATAAGTTTTCTTAGTAATGTTAAGGAAAATGAAGATACTGTTTAATGTTTAGACTTGGATCATATGGGAGAGAGCCAGAACTACTGAGAGTTGTTTCACTTCTTGTCTGGGAGTGGAGATTTGCTTCCTGAAGATCCATTTTTGATGGTTTTCTCTCCTGCATTCTTCTGACGAAGATCAGTTTTGAAACAGGAACAATATACTGGATGCCTGTCTTGTGATGGACTCGTTGAATATGTATTTAGCACATGTGAATATACTTTAGTTCTAATAACCATCACTTCCACTGGTATCTCTGCTCCAAAGAGTTTTCTTTAATGGGTGACATATCCTGTCTGGTATAATTATACAGCGTGGTTCTTTTCAGTTCAAGTTTGTATCATTTGCACAAGATGCTATTTTTTCTGTTGCAAAAACTGGGTTTGTTTCATGCAGAGCTTCATTTTGTTTTATCTGTTTAAGTAGTGTACCTTGTAACAGTGATGATTGTCAGGCTGCGCGGGCATACCGTTTCTTGGAGGTTCTCGTGGGCAGACTCCACAGAAGGGGACGTGAATGGAACCCGCCGGAGATCCTGCCTGTGGCCTCCGCCCCGCCCCCCCCCCCCCCCCCATGTTTTCAGCAACAGCCACAAAGACCTTTTGCTTCCTTGTTTCCAGCGAAACCCAAGATCACCTATGTGGAGAACAAAACTGCTATGGAGCTGGAAGATCAGATCACCTTGACCTGCGAGGCCTCCGGGGACCCCATCCCTTCCATCACTTGGAGGACCTCCACCCGGAACATCAGCGATGAAGAGAAGGTATTGCTTCCCCCAAGCTCCACGCCTCAATCTCAGGATGTGGAAGGGTCTGGAGTGATTCTCCCCTGCCACCGGCAGCATAGCCTTGCACACTGAAACCACGGTTTTTTTCTTGCGAGGGCCAAGCGCAGAAGATGATATAAGTGCCCATTTATATAAGGCTTTGTGAGGGCCCCAAAGGCCTCATAGACATTGCCCCAGTAATCCTTAATGCAGCCCTCTAGGGTAGGCCAGCATCATTATCTCTAGTCGTAGACCAGGTTCCAGAAGTGGCTGAGATGAAATGTGGGCTGGAAACTCCCCAGATCAGACCGCTAACTGCAGTACTGCTCTCGCGGCAAGCCACTGAAAACCCTTGTGAGGTATTCAGCTGGCCCACTGAAGTGGGTGGACATTCAGGTGCAACCTGCTCTCTAAGGGAAGGGCCTCGTGAGAACATCTAGAGACTTTCCGTGGCAGGCTGGGGATCCACGTGGTCACCTGTTCTTGACAGTTGTGGCACAGACCAGTTTCTGTTTGGGGGGGAGTGGGGTCGTTATCGGTAGCCTCCCTAAGGTGAACATGACACGTGCGTATTGAACACACAGTGAGGAACTACTAGCCAAGTTTATTTCAGCGGGATTTAAACGTCCCTGAAGTTTCTATGGATTGCTTAGAATTCCGGGGTGAGCAGGTGCCCCACAGGAACAGAGAGGCAGACTAATTATACCGGTCCTGCAGACTGATAGCTCTGCCGGACGTTTCTGGTGCGCGAATGACGCGGAAGGGAAGAAACACCAGCCCTCTCCCAAGCGGCCCACGTTTCCCTGCCTGGTTGTCCCGAGGCAATCCTTGCGCTCCTTGGGTGACAGCTGTTTATTAGCCAGAATTATACATCTCATCTCCTCCTGTGACAGCCTTCATAGGGCTCATGAGGTGCAGTGAGTTAGAGTGTCGGACCAGAACTTGGGGCGACGGGTTCAAATCCCCGCTCAACCGCGGAAGCCTGCCAGGTGGCCCCGGGCCCCGTCACAGTCTCTCAGCCTAACCTGCTCTCACAAGGTGATTGCTCTGGGACTAAGCGGAGAAGGGGGGGGGGATGATGTGAAAAGCCGCTTTGAAACCCTGATCAGGGAGGCAAACTGGATATAATTTTTTTTTAAGGCAGTAGTTAGCTGCAGTGGCTCAGGTGGTTGAGACGCTGAACTGCAGGCTGTGGAAGGTCGGTAGTTCAGCATTTCGAGACCCGAGTGTGCCGCATGACGGAGTGAGCTCCCGTCTCCAGTTCCCACTCCTGCCAACCTAGCAGTTCGAAAGCAAGAAATTGCGAGTAGATCAATAGGTACCACTCTGGTGGGAAGGGAACAGCGTTCCGTGCGCCTCGGTGTTTAGTCATGCCGGCCACGTGACCACGGAAACGTCTTCGGACAGCGCTGGCTCTTCGGCTTTGAAACGGAGATGAGCACCGCAACCCTAGAGTCGGACTCAACTGGCTTTCGAGCAAGGGAACCTAAAAGCTTGCTGAATCTGCAGAGAACTCAGTTCAGCCATTTTAGGGAAGGCGTCCCCGTCTGTCATCTCTGATATGCCGGGGCAGGTGGGGTCCCCTTTGGTTCCAGTGTGCATCGATCTCACAGTTGACGCTGAAAAACCGGCTGCCGGGGCGAGGGGAGCGGGTGGAGGGGTGCATCAGAGATTCTGCAGACCCAAGTGAGCCTGTCCTGTGTTTCTGTACTCTTTGCTCTCCTGCACTGTACACTCGCGCTGCACGTAATGTCAGGCACAAAAGCTCAGCCGCCTTTGTGTTCGCTTGTTAACTGTCGTTGATCACGTACCGGACCCATCTTTGTTCTTTGCGGCAAAAATAATTAGCAGTTTTGCAATAATGACAATGTCTCTGGATCCACCTGGGCCAGGAATTCTGTGGAGCTGCAGTCTGTCCCTGGCCGTAAAAGTCCCAAGCGAAAGATAAGGGAGAGCGTGGCCCCGACACTGACGCAGGTGCGAGATCAAGCGAGGCTGAGTAAGGAATCCTGTTCTGAGAAAGAAGTCCCGGGCCTCCCGCTGAGCTCCAGCTGGGTATGAAAGAGGCTGGGGATTCCGATCAGGAAAGGCCAGCTGATGGCAGGGTCCTTTCGAGCACTGGAGCCAAGCAGCATCTTCTTGCCCTAGTTTTGGTCCACCCGGAGGTGTGTGGTTAGCCACTCTGGGAAACAGGATACTCTGTTAAGTGGTCCTTTGGTCTACTCCAGCAAGGCTGTCTTTAAGTTCTTAGACTGATCTCCTTAGTCTTTGAGCTCATAAACATGACCTTGGCATTACCCATTTAAGCATCATCAGCATGTAATCCATGGTCCATGAGCTGGGTCGGAGTCCAGGAGCACCTTAAAGGGCAACAAGAATTCCAGGGTATAAACTTTCACCAGAGTCTCTTGAAAGCTCATACCCTGGACGTCTTGTTGGTTTCTAAGGAGCACCTGGCCTCACATCTACCTGTTCTCCTGCAGTCTCGACACTCACATGTACACATTCTCCCATTCAGGACATACATAAGGAAGTATTTCTTCACACAGCGTATAATTAATTTGTGGAACTCGCTGCGACAGGACATGGTCATGGCTGCCAACTTGGAAGGCTTTAAAAGGGGACAAATCCATGTAGGGCTGGGCTTGCACTGGCTACTAGTTGTGATGGCTATCGACTCCCTCCAGGACCAGAGGCTCTATGCCTCTTTAAATCAGTTGCTGGGGAGCTGGTTGGCCCCTGAGTGAACAGAAGGCTGGACTTGAGGGGCCTTTGGATCGACCCAGCATGGCTCTTCTTATGTACTTACAATGGATGGCTAGTAGGCACCGTCACTGCTGTGGAACCAAGGGAAAACACTGATTTTTAAGAACATAAGAGAGGCCAATGTTGGATCAGGCCAAAGGCCCATCCAGTCCAACACTCTGTGTCACACAGTGGCCAAAAATACCAGGTGCCATCAGGAGGTTCACCAGTGAGGCCAGGACACTAGAAGCCCTCCCACTGTTGCCCCCCCAAGCACCAGGATGACAGAGCATCACTTGCCCCAGAGCCCCTATCTATACCTTGTGGCTAATAGCCACTGACGGACCTCTGGCTCACATAGGGGGACAAATTCCAGTGGCTCACGTAGGGGGACAAATGTGTTCTAATCCAGGAGGACCACAAAGATCAGATTTGAAGAGAGTCACAGAGTGAAGAGACACAGAGAGTCATCTGACTATGGGGTGCCATAGACTCACAGAGTTGGAAGGGGCCACAGAGGGCATCTAGTCCAACCCCCTGCTCAATGCAGGATCAGCCGAAAGCATTCCCGACAACGTGTTTGTCCAGCCGCTGCTTGAAGACTGCCAGTGAGGGGGAGCTCACCACCACTCTAGGCAGCCCATTCCACTGTTGCACAACTCTCACTGTCAAAATACCCAGCCGGTACCTTCCCACCCTTAATTTAAACCCATGATTGCGAGACCTTTCCTCTGCTGCCAACAGGTAAAACCACCCACTTGGTAGTAATCCCACCATACAAGACCTAGCGTTTTTTTCCCTTCAATGGTGCTGCTCCTCTTGGGAGAGAGCTTTCCTCGCAGGCAGACTGTCATGTGACAACCGCAGTTGCCGTGTCGTGAATCTTGTCACTTTGTTTTGTTGTAGCACAATCACGGCAAATCGATTGTGCTGCATCGTTTTCAAGTTGTGAGCGTCGCATCTGAATGCACTGCCCACACAGGGACAGGTGGCACGCCCCCTAAATACCGTTATCAATTTGTCATGCCCAGATGGCAACAGCAGAGCATAAATGCACTTCTCAGCATGCCAAGGACCTGTTGCGACCTCAGCAGAAATGTGTGAGAATGACAAGGTAAAATCGATAGCCGGTCGCATTTTCTGCAGCCAAACATGGAGTGAGAATGCGTCATAAATGGGTCACGTTTCAGGCAAGAGCTGGGAGGACGGCCCCTGAGAGATTTTCCCTGGAGGTCCCATTTCTGCTTTTCAAGACCCCTGCCAGATGCTCGGCTGTAAAACTGCTAACTATTTTTGAAACTGTCATCTCTAGCGTTGGGCGTTCAGTACGAAGGAGCTATGTGAGGGCTGTCGCTGCTTTAGGTAGTTTCATATGGGGACGGGAGAGAATGGCAAACTGCTGCCGCTGTGCCTGATGTGCTAGCTTGGGGGTCTGTTTCACAGCTTCTCTTGTCCGTCATATATCGCTGTTCAGCCCAGGACAGTTTTTGGTATTTATGCTGTATTTCCGTTGTTTGTTGCGCTCTGGGGCAAACAGTTAAAATGCAATGAAACGGGAATCGACAAGCCTTTCCAAACCATCAGTGGAGCCCCGACTGGTGGGAACCCCCAGAAATGACTTTTTAACAAGTCTTAGAGAGAGGGGACAAGGGATATTTGAGCTCAGTTGCCAATACCGTAATGTCCATTTTGCAACGATGGTGTGTTTTTCTGACTACCATGTCGCAGGGATTAATATGGGCGGGAGGGGGCATCGCTCACAATCTTCCACAGCCAATGGTCATCGGGGCCAGATGGGTCTCCTGGTCTGACTTCACATTGCTGTTCTTCAAGTATTTGCAAGACTTTTCCTTATGGTGGCATCTCTGCCACATCTAGGCTAACATCAGACCTGCAGAGTTGGCCTCTTGGGTTGTCCTGCAGTTGTTATCCTCAGGCACAGGCGGACTTGGAGATACCGAGCCGTTGGCCAGGGATTCAATAAAGAGATTCAGTTATCCCAGACGAAGCTCCATCCTTGCCAGGCTCCGTGTCAGCAATTCATTTTACAGCGGGGCTCTGTGAGGAGAGGGAGGTGGGTCAGAACCAATGTTCCCTCTAAGCTGAGTTAGTGTGAGCCAGGTCACGGTTTTTTAGCCTCCGGCTCAACCGTTTTTCAGAACCAATGTTCCCTCTAAGCTGAGTTAGTACTAATTTTTGCAGCAGCCAAATCACTCGCTCACAACTTTAATGCCAGGAGCTCAGAAAGTAGAATTTTTGCTCACAAGACTCCACAGCTTAGAGGGAGCGTTGGTCAGAACCCCCTTCCCAGCCCCCCAAGTCCTACAAAGTGGACAGTCAGCCACTGGCGTTACCCCCCCACCACAATCACACCCAAATCCTTTCTCGCCTCTGGTTTGGCAGCTTGAGGTTTCCAGAGGTAATGGAGGGGATGGGAATGCACCAAGATTCTCTTGTTCATCACTTCGTGTCTTGCTGCCATTTTTGCCAGGGAGTTGGTGGGGATTGTGCGATGGAAGCATCAGCTGCCATGACACTCCAATCCTCGACCTCCGCTGTAGGATTGTGCTCAGGGGTCGTTTCGTAGAAAAAGAGCTAGGGGGACTCATTAGCATAATTCATTAGCATATGCCACACCCCCTGCCATCACCGGAAGTGTGTCATGAGGCCACACCCCCTGCCATCACCGGAAATGTGTCATAAGGCCCGGCGGTGGACCTGCAAGGCCGGCGGGAGTGCGAGGAAGCCCCGCCAAGGCCCTCCCTGGCCCCAGGCAGGCAGGGGTGGGGAGAGGCGGGGAGGAAGCAACTTACCCTCCCTCTTCTCCTGCTTCCCCCTGGCTAAATGAGGGCCGGAAGCGGGGCGGCCGGAAGCAGGGGGTGGGGCTTCGTCGTGTGCCCCGCCTCCCCGCACCTCACCCGGGGGAACGGCGATCCCCCGCGTTCCCCCCGAATCGACCTCTGATTGTGCTGCATACTTGGCCTTCCTTTCAGTCAAGGATCGTATTAAAAGGATCCCAAAAGCTCAGGGAGGGATTTGCAGCAACGATTAGCAGGCCCCGGGCCCCAGCTGATCCTCCCAGCACTCCCAACACCTTTCGTATTTCTTTTTTCAAGTCTGACTGTCTGTTGCCCCCCTCCTTGTCAGATTCTCTAGCTGTTGTTTGTTCTGCCTCCATCAAAATAACTGATTTGTGGATATTTTTGGATATAACATCCCAAAGCTTTCTTTGTCTTTCCTCCCCCATTTTGGCAGAAAGGCCTGGATTTATGAGTGTGACCCACTTACATAATTACCTTAACATGCAGCTGTTGACAGTACTTTGAATTTGTTAGGGGTGATGGTTGTCTCCAAATTCCAGCTTGTTCTAGGTTCAGCGCCCCTCCAGTCCTGGAGATCCAATACAGGGTTTTCCCCACAAATGTTTGTGCAAACCGAGCCAGGCCCTCCCAGTGTTATTTCTTGCCCCACCCCAACGCACACCCCAACACACACCCCAACACACACACACTGTTCGTGGACACTGTAGGCAGCAGGACTCAGGGTTTTTTTCCTGAGTGACACAGGAGCACATTTTTGCCATCTTGCAATTTTGAGACCTTGACAAATGCAGTCCTGTTGCTTCCTTAAAGTTCCTCGGCATTAGAGAAGGCCTGGGGCGGGGGGCACAGTTGCTCAACGGTGAGGTGGTGGAAATGTTTTTTCCCCCGCACGCCCTGGAAAACTTTTGTTTCTGATAACATTGGGGGAAATGTACTTTTTGCGGGAGGGACTTTCTCGGTCACACCTCCGGCTTCCAGTTACCAGATTTCAGCAGAAGCTTTTCCGCACAGAGGGGACAGTGCCTGGGAGGTATCAGGAGCAGCGCACTGAGATATCCTGGCTGACTGATGTTTGTTCGAACCATGGTTTGTCACGTTGTCTGAACGCAGCTTCCTTGTTGAGGTCTTCTTGTGCGGTGTGCAGGGAGCGGCAGCAAGAGTCCCTGCTTCCTCCGGTGGGCAGGGGACCTTGCTGGGAATGTCTGTGTCTGTCCTTTGGTCTTTGTGTCGGCTGCTGCTACCCGAACATCAGCAGAGTTTGCTGCGCTCTGAGTCTCGTGCCTTTCTGGCTGTGGGGTTTAATCACCAGGGGTTTAATTAACCAGGTCGGCCCTGGTTGGGACTTGGATGGGAAAGCTCCAAGGAAGCCCAGGGTTGCTACGCAGAGGCAGGCCATGGGCAAAACCACCTCTCTTTGTCTCTTGCCAAGGGGTCACCATAAGTCGGCAGTGACTTCTCGGCACTTTGCACCACCACCAGCAACCATAGTGGATCGAGCTGGTCACAGGGACAAAATGTCATTGGGGTTCAGGGAGTGGGGGAAATCCGCCCACAGTAAAAAGGTTGTGTGGCTGTTTTCTGGGCTTCAGACGGTACCCTTTTCGTCTGTTGTTAAAGAGCATGAGCCTTAAACAAAGAAGACACGAAAGAGTTACACTTGAATGCGTGCATGAGAAGCATTTTTAAAGGGTGTGGCTTTAGTCGCTGGCCTCTCTTTGTGGACAGAATGGCTTACTTAGCACCAGGCAGGTGTTCCTTGGCGTTGCAGAGCTGTTGCGGGGGCCGCCCAAAGCTGCTTCCTGGGGTTTGTTTTGCGGAGGCGTCGTCGAGTGCGCAAGTTTGCCTGCCTTGCGGCTGAATAGAAGCACCGGGTCTCTTACGGTCGTTGGCCTTTGATCTGTCCGATTTGATACATTCCGGATGCCTGTGTGGAATGACGAGTGAGAAGGGACGTGTCCAGTCGCCGTTCCCTTTCTCTTCGTGCCCCCCCATCCACCTCCCCCCCCCCCCGTTTTTAAATTTGGTTTTGCATGTGCATGGAATGAAGTGTGATGCATACAGCGTATGAACTGAAGGGCGGGGGGAAAAGAACAACCTGTGTAAACTTTTTATTGCTCTTTTTTGTGTGTGTTGTGTTTTTATCTATCTGTTCTCTCCAGGCTTCGTGGACTCGTCCCGAGAAACAAGAGGTATAACACTGCCAGACTAATAGCCAATCTTCTATAGCTCCGTGTATATATATGTGTGTGTGTGTGTGTATTTGAAGTGTTGCAAATTAACAACTCTCTTCTAGCAATAACCAAGTCTATTAAATCCAGCATTAATGGCGCGACTGCATTAAACTCAGTGATATGCATCCACAATAATAGACCCCAGCTCTTTGCTGATAGACCTAGAACTGGCTTTGCATCATAGCCTGTCTTCCAATGAGCAAGCACAGTGTCTTGGGAACATGGCAGACGTCACCGAGCGTCCTGCTGAGGGCCCTGGCGGAGTTCAACAGTGTTGTGATTTTTCCAAGGAAAAGAAAATAAACTACTGTTTCCTTTGAATCGAAGGGGTAAACATTGTTTCGAAGAAGAATTTTGACACCTTCCGGAGGATGTAGCAGTTGGTTGGATTTTTTTTTGTTTTTACAGATTCCCGCGTTTGAGGTTTGCAAACCTCTCATAGGCACCAGTGCTCGGAACACAATACTTTTAAAAAGCGATGCTGCCGTTCCCCTGCGGGCAGCTTGACCTTGGCAGAGCTGGTGTTCACAGCCCGGTTCAAATTCACTTGTTTGCTCATTTCTCTCCTACTAGGTGCATTCTGATTCTGCTTTTTCCCCCCTCCGAAACGTTGCATCACATTCCATCTCAAGAAGCAATGCAATTACCTCTCTCAAAGTCTGTGTGTTCCCCAGGAAAAAAAAGTCCCCGTAGACTAAACCTAGGGAGGAGCAATTGGCTGACCCAGGGGTGGAACTGGACCTCTCCTCCAGATTTTGCCAACCATCAGCTGAGCCATAGTGTCATGGAAAGGGCTCAGTTGTGTCTGTTGGGCCACCCCTCTTAGGCACCTGCCTAAGGGCTGTTTTGGACCTTCGCTAATTTGTTTCCAGCCTTAAAGACTTTTGGGGAAGATGAGAAGGGGAGAGTTAAAATACCGACTAACAAATTTGCTTTTGAAGTTCAATCAACAGCTTCCACAAAACCAGGATTTCCCCCAGGTACCTGGATCTGAATTGCATACATTGGCTGTGGTTGGCTGTGTCGTTTTCAGTGGGAACTTGTCTCAATTCCGATCGTGTTTGTGCACGTGTGCGACGCGTATGGAGGGTTTCGGGATCGGAGAGGGGAAGCCGGTCTCCTCTGTCAGGAGAGATGGTTCGTGTCGCTCAACGGCAGCTCTTGGTGATAACATCTTGCCTTCTTGGTGGCAAAGCTGTTTGATATTCTACCGGCTGACACATTAAAAATTTGTCATAGCTGAGGGAGCAGAAATTCCAGGAGCAGATGCATTTCTAGAAGGATTTTGTAACCGGTAGACCAAGGAACATGATTAAGATGGGAGAGGCGGGTTGCTGATAGCGGATCACAGATAGCTGTTTATCGATTAGTATTCTGCATATCAGAGTAAGAAACTGAGAAGCGCTGGGGATCGAAATAAAGTTCTGTGAGAATTTGAAGCAGTGACTAAGCAAAGAGCATCTTTCATCGCTTCCTTGTACTATTAGTTGCTGACGAGTTCCAAACCTTTCCCATTAAGACCCCAAGCACAACGTTCTTGTGAAGATCTCGGTTGATTCCCGTTTCTCTTCTCTCCCCCTCTTCAACCGCAGCAGAGAAGATGATCCTGTTTTGGAGGGAGATCCCCGTAGGGTGGGTTCTCCTCATTTCTAGGAGACAAAGGCAGAGGGGGTGGGCCAGACCCAACTGGTAGGGGGTACCTCTTGTTCCGGTTTGGGTCGTCTTGTGCAAGATGACGAACAGGAAGGCCATGTAGAAGAATTAGGCTGTTTGCACTGGGAAGTGTGTCAGAGCTTGTTTCATCAGAAGGTAGACAGTGGCCCACTGATGGAAATCTTGCACAGATCTCTAGGTGTCGATGTGACCTCGCAAGGAACTTTTTTAAGCCAGAGGGCTGAGGTCAGGACTGCTGGACTCAGGTGAAGTGTGTCTTACCTCCTAAGAAGCACCGCACTTCAGCTTCAGATGTGAGGCCAAACAGGATGCGAGGGGGAGAGTCCCATGTATTCATCCATGTTATCTACGTCTTAAAATATAAAGTATGGGTGAAGATCTGTCTGGGGAGCTAAATCCTGCACCCTGTTTCTCCTTACTTCACTGCACCCAGCCGTTGGGAGCATTTTTCTTCCAACCTGACTCACATCCAATATCAGGGCCGATCTAGGAGAAGAAGGCCCCAGAATGGCATGCAGTGCTGAAAGGAGGTGGCAGGTTTGAGCTCCCAGCACCTTCCATTTTCTGTAAAAATTAAGACACAGACACACACCCCGTCCCCTCTTTCTATATAAACATGCATGTAGCTCTTCCCCTCCGCCCACTCTGACACACACTTAGCTTGGCCCTAAAGCACAGTGGCGGAACTCTAGGATTCTAGATTTAAGAGAAAAAGGGACCTCACTAGAATGACGTCAGCTCCTGCCCTGCACTGAGAATTATCTATAGTGTAATATTTCTTATGCTTTAAATCTGTTGGGCATCAGAAGTGGTTTGCTTGACCTCCCGTACTCTGAGACGGCCCTCTCTCTCTCTCCAAGCTCCCCCCACCCCCATTTACAAATGCAACAGTGCCCCTGAGCACATGCGGAGTGCCACGCACACTCCCTCCAGCCATGCAAACATTTACAAATACTCCAATTCCTTCCCAGAAAAAGTGTCTACCGTCCGTCCGGGATCTTGGGAGCAGTTGGTTTGAGGAAGCGTTCCCAATGCAGCCACCCCATGGGCGGCATCAGCGCCAGCCCGTTCTCCAGCGCGTCAGCCAGGCACGCCAACTCCAGCAGCACCACCACGACCAGCACCGGGGCAGAGAAGGGAAGGCTTTGCAGGCCTCCCACCCACGCCTCAGCACGGCCCTGCAAAAAGGGGGGGTCGGAGAAGGCATTGCAGGGGCCTGCGCCTCAGCGCAGCCCTGCAAAGACTGGGGGGGAGGGGAGAGAAGGGACGGGACAGTCACACGGGAGATGGGCAGGTGGTGGACCGAGAGCGGGGCGCCGGCGCACGCAGGCAGCAGCACTCACCTGACCTCGCAGTGGGTTCCACTTCCAACTTCCAAGAGGGCAGCAGCTCACGATCGACACGTGCAGTCGGTCGGAGGCGTGAAGCAGCAGCGTGCGCATGGGCAGCAGGCCTTCAAGAGCAGAGGCAGAGCGGATGTAACCCTGCCTTGAGTGCTGGGAAATGAACAATGAAACCACAACCTCTCTGGCTGCTTCCACACTTAATTTCTCTGTCGCTGTCTTCTGTGTATAGAACTCACTCACATCCTAGAAATGTCTGGGGAGTTCCCTGCACCTTCAGAGGGGAGGGGGGAAGGCCTGCCCTGATCTGGTCCATGGGGTCGCAAGTCGGACTCGACTGTGCGACTGAACAACAACAACAAAAAACTACATGGAAAGCATAAGCACATCACATGTGAGACCAGCGGCCCCTGAAGTCCCACACAGCGCTGCCGGCTCCCGGGGTGGGGCTGAAGAGCTGGATGGATGGAGGAGGCCGCCCAGGCCTGGCTTTCCTCTGCATCGGCTGGCCAGTGGGGTCAGGTTTCATTAAAGGGTGGGGAGGGAGAGAGAACCAGACGAGATTTATCCGTTCTTTCTCTTGCATAAAGGGAGCAAACGAGGCGGGTGGGCGGCAGATCAGGAGGGGACCTGTGCGGAATAATCCCCTAATGGGGTGAGATGGGGAGAGGGGGAAGCGGGCGATGGCAGCATCGAGCTGACCGTCTATCCTGCAGTGTCGAGAAAGGAAACAAAGAGCCATATGCGAGAGAAAGTCGCGCTGGCTACTGCAATGAGAAGGAAGGCGGCGGGGGTGTTAGAAAGCGCCGGCCGCCCTCAGACTAGAAGCCGGGCCCCTCCCTTCCGCGGCCGCGGGCCTCCCGGAACCAGGACACGCTTCTTCCCTCCGACGGGGCCCGGGAGGCGGCCCCTGCCGGCCGCCCCCCCCCCCCTTCCGGGAGGCCATGGGGGGGGGGGAGCAGAGGATCTGGGGAGGGGCCTGTAAAACCCGCGGGGGGCCCTGCCCCCAGGGCCCCACGCGGGCTACGGGCCTGCCTCCCTTCCTCATTCCAAGAATTGACTTGAGTTCAGCTTTCCTTTAAAAGTTTCTGGAGTAATGCTCAGCTGTTAGGTCTCTCCGAAATAGCCACAGTCTGCTTTTTGTGGATGGTTGGGGTGGCCTCCTAAAATCCTTTATAGTGACCTGCTAGATAGATCTGTCTGTCTGTCTGTCTGTCTATCTATCATCTATCTATCATCTGTGTCTATCTATTATGTCTGTCTGTCTGTCGTCTATCATCCATCTATCATCTGTGTCTGTCTATCTATTATATCTGTCTATCATCTGTGTCTATCTTTTCTGTCTGTCTGTCTATCTATCTATCGTCTATCATCTGTCTATCTATTATGTCTGTCTGTCTGTCTATCTATTATGTCTGTCTGTCTATCTATCACCTGTTTCTATCTATTATGCAGGGGTCGTTTCGTAGAAAAAGAGCTAGGGGAACTCATTAGCATATGCCACACACCCTGACATCACCGGAAGTGTGTCATAAGGCCCCCCGCTCCCAACGGTTTCGGCCGCCGCCGCCGGCCGCCTTGTGGGTCCACTGCCGAGCCCCATCAGGGGCCTGGCGGTGGACCAGCAAGGCCAGCAGGAGTGCGAGGAAGCCCCGCGAAGGCTCTCCCTGGCCCCAGGCAGGCAGGGGTGGGGAGAGGCAGGGAGGAAGCAACTTACCCTCCCTCTTCTCCTGCCTCCTCCTGGCTGAATGAGGGCCGGAAGCGGGGCGGCCGGAAACAGGGGGCGGGGCTTCATCGTGTGCCCCGCCCCCGCATCTCACCCGGGGGAATGGCGATCCCCCGCGATTCCCCCCGAATCGACCTCTGCTATTATGTCTGTCTGTCTATCTATCTATCCTGTCTGTCTGTCTGTCATCCATCTATCTATTATGTCTGCCTATCTATCCATCCATCCATCCAAGTTCCCAATATTCTCCCACTTACTCAGAGAATGTAAAGAACTGTTTCTTCCTCCCCCCACCTTTGAGGACTTGTTTTTTTGGGTTGGGGTGGGGGCTATATTTCTAAAGTTTGGCTTCAGTCCAGCAGTGAGTTCCAGGGAGGCAGGAAGGAGGCATCTCAAAGATGAAGAAGAAGAAAGGGGGGCAGTGGGGGGAACGGGGAGAGGGGAAAAGACTGAAGCAGGGGATGGGGTAAGATATGGACAAGAGCATGCGGGGAGCACTGTAACCAACTGAGATGTGCTAGATTCGAGTCCAGCAGCACCTTGCAGATCAACAAGATTTTTTTTTGGGGGGGGGGGTCTGAAGGTTTTTGAGAGTCAGATGGTATCTGATGAAGAGAGATTTGGCTCTTGAAAACGTGTGCCCTGGAAATCTTGGTGGTCTTCCTCCTGGACTTGGATCAATCTCGTCCGCTGCAGACCATCAGGGCCACCCTCTGAAGCTTATGGAGGTGTGCGTGCCTCCCGCCTCCTGCTCACGCCTTAGGAGGACGAGGCCAGCAGAACTTCTCCCTCTCCCGTGTGTGCTAAAATGAGCACGCAGAGCTGCTCGTGCGCGGATTTCCAGCCCGCCCGTAGAGAACCGCCACAGGTGAGGCAGCCTTGAGATGTCCTCCTATCAGATGCTGGTACAGATACCCACGATGGTTCTTTGACTGGACACCTAGAAGCAGCATGGGCTGGTTTTCAAGGGACCAGACCTGCAAGGCCCCTGTGCGGGCACACTTCCAGCCAGTGGAGGACCCCCCACCCCCACAAGTCCTCTTCCTATTGCATCCATCTCTGGGGCAACAGATAGTGACACGGGGTGGAGTGTGGGATGTGCCTGGCTGGGGCACTCCTTTGGAGGCTGCAAGGGGGTGTTTGGGGTTTGTGCACGATGGATCGGGACCGAGTCGGCAGCTTCCGGGCGCCCTTCCGCCCTGCGTGGGGCGCATTCATGGTCTTGCTGACAATATTTGGGGAAGGGTCGTCTGCACCAAAGTGACAGGCAGGCTGGATTCCGTAGCCGAGTGGTTTCCTAGTCTTCTGCATTTCTAGACTGGTTGTTTCTTCAATGATGGACTTGAGATGTTTTGGTTCTGGATTATTGTTCCTCTTGAAAGATTTTATTTTATCTGACACTTCTGTACATTTGGAATAGAGACCAACGGGAGCAGCAATATAGTAACACTCATGAACAAGAAATTGCTGCAAACGTGCACACAGTAAATAAATTACACAGAAGTAAATTGATCTTGAATAATGATGATTTTCATGAAGAATTCTTTATATTTTCAACAGGTGAACAGGTAGAAAAGACGAACTTCTCGAGTGAAAGCTCGTTTCGAGTAGTCTTTCTCAAATGAGTACCAATGTTACATCCATGTGTATCAAATCCGACATAGCTATATAGCTGGGTGAAGGAGATCGTTTGATTCAAAGACTTGTATTGTCGGATTTGATACACATGGATGTAACATTGGTACTCATTTGAGAAAGACTACTCGAAACGAGCTTTCACTCGAGAAGTTCGTCTTGTCTACCTGTTCACCTGTTGAAAATATAAAGAATTCTTCATGAAAATCATCATTATTCAAGATCAATTTACTTCTGTGTAATTTATTTACTGTGTGCACGTTTGCAGCAATTTCTTGTTCATGAGACTTCTGTACATTTAACAGAGACGGGGCCTGAAATTGCCCCACGCACCCCGACAGCAGAGATTGACACCCCAGAGCCCTTTTCCCTTCTGCTCACGCCCACCAGGGCCATTGCCTCCAAGTGGTCTGAGACTAGTTTCACCAGCAGCGTTAGCCATCAGGACCTCAGTGGGCCTTCTGTATACCGATGCACCAGAAGGCTGGAGATAAAAACGGGTCATTGGCTTCCTAGGAGCTCCCTGGCATCCATCGCTGGCAGCGTTTGCAAGCAAAGTCCCGGACTAGATGGAGCCGTGGCCTTGTCCAGCAAAGGACTCCTTCCAAACCACGTTGGCCCAAGTGGAGGGGAATAGGGGCTGTCCCTTTATTTGTTTATTTAGTTCAGGGGTGCTGAACTCATTTGTTATGAGGGCCTGATCTGACATAAATGAGACCTTGTTGGGCCGGGTCATGTGTGTCATAAAATGTAATGCCAGGTAGCGGAGATATAAACTTTATAAAGGACACAAACACAAAGGGTTGGGGTTTTTTTAACTCAAAATAAAAACATGCTTAAAACATCAGCACTCTTGCAATATTTTGTTTGTTTAACAGTGTCCGATAACTGACACCTCTTGCTGTGAATGACTGCATTAAAATGTCTGTGCTGTTACAATCTTGAGCATGCTGTTCAGGTGTGTATCTGTAAGCTGCAAACCTACGATGACGCAGCAGCAGCAGAACTGGAAGAAGCAGCAGAAGACAGCCGGTTCCAGTGCGGGCCTGAAAGAAGCCCTCTGGGGGCCTAATCCGGCCCCCGAGTCGCATGTTTGACACCCCTGATTTAATTTATATCCTACCCTCCCTGCTGGAGCAGGCTCAGGGTGGCTCACATAAAATTTATCAAACAGATAAAAGAGATAAAACAAAGAATCAATATAATAAAATATAACATAACATAACTTTCAGGAGGAGCAGACCTTTCTGACCCCGCAGCAGCAGCTGTGCCAGGCAATCTAGATCGAAGATCCCATGTTGATCTTTACATACTTGTGGCTGCACAGCATGGCGTCTGGTCCAGTTGACCAGTGAGAGAGCCTCTCAGCTCCCCCTGCCCACCCTCCTGGCGCTCTGTAGGATGCGTGCTTGTGCCTCGCCCAACAAAGAGAGCACCACGGCTTCCCCGGGATCCATCCAGCTTGCCTTCTGGGCTCTGGGAGAGGCGGGAGCTGACTCCTGAAAGGCCCTCTGGGCCTGGCTTCCTGCCCTCCCCTGCCCCCCCTCTACCCACCTTTGTTTTGACCCATCCGCAGCCCGCCTACTGACTCTCATTCCTTTTCCCTGCCAGACCCAGGATGGGCGCATCGTGGTACGCAGCCATGCACGGGTGTCTTCTTTGACACTAAAGGACATTCAGTACACGGATGCCGGGGAGTACGTCTGCATAGCAAGCAACACCATCGGGCAGGATTCCCAAGCCATGTACCTGGAAGTTCAGTGTAAGTGGAGAGACACTAGACCTTCAACCCCTCCGTTGCCGACTACGGGGACATTCAAGCCTTCTCCCACTTCTGTCCATTTCCCAAACTCCACAGTTTTTGTGAACGGGTTCCCGGGGGGGGGGGCTTGATAAGAGACCGAAGGCATACTTTGAAGATGTATGTAAGGATTTTCAGTGCAATGATATATTTTTGTAGTCAAATGAAAGAAGTCCAACGGAGCAAGATTTTCGGGGAGGGGAGGGGGGCTGTGGCTTTGTGGAAGAGCCTCTGCTTGGCATACAGGAAGTCCCGGGTTCAATATCTGACATTTCTAGTGAAAGGATCTGGCAGTAGGCACTGGGAAAGACCTCCTCCTAAGACCCTGGATGACCGAAGGCATACTTTGAAGATGTATGTCAGGATTTTCAGTGCAGTGATATATTTTTAGTCAAATGAAAGAAGTCCAACAGAGCAAGATTGTCGGGGAGGGGAGGGGGCTGTGACTTTGTTCAATATCTGACATTTCCAGTGAAAGGATCTGGCAGTAGGCACGGGGAAAGACCTCCTCCTAAGACCCTGGAGAGCCACACTGAGCGCCTGGGTAGACAATACAACGCTGACCTTGATGGATCAAGGGTGCGGTTCGGTACAAGGCGGCTTCATGTCTGTTAAAGGAGAGGGACCGTGGCTCAGTGGAAGAGCCTCTGCTTGGCATGCAGAAGGTCCCACGTTCAACCCCCCGCATCTCCAGTTGAAAGGACCAGGCAGGAGGTGATGGGGAAGACCTCCACCTGAGACCCTGGAGAGCTGTAAAGAGGGGCCATGGCTCAGTGCCAGAGCCTCTGCTTGGCATGCAGAAGGACTCAGGTTCAATCCCCGGCATCTCCAGTTGAAAGGACCAGGCAGGAGGTGATGGGAAAGACCTCCGCCTGAGACCCTGGAGAGCTGTAAAGAGGGGCCATGGCTCAGTGCCAGGGCCTCTGCTTGGCATGCAGAAGGACTCAGGTTCAATCCCCGGCATCTCCAGTTGAAAGGACCAGGCAGGAGGTGATGGGAAAGACCTCCACCTGAGACCCTGGAGAGCTGTAAAGAGGGGCTATAGCTCAGTGGCAGAGCCTCTGCTTGGCATGCAGAAGGACTCAGGTTCAATCCCTGGCATCTCCAGTTAAAAGGACCAGGCAGGAGGTGATGGGAGAGACCTCAGCCTGAGACCCTGGAGAGCTGTAAAGAGGGGCTATGGCTCAGTGGAAGAGCCTCTGCTTGGCATGCAGAAGGACCCAGGTTCAATCCCCAGCATCTCCAATTAAAAGGCTCAGGTGGTAGGTGACGTGAAAGACCTCTGTCCGAGGCTCACAGCATCCTCGGAGAAGTCCTCTCTTTTCTCTTGCTTGTTCCAAACCTGGCTCCCTTCCTATTCCAGATGCTCCGAAGTTGCAAGGCCCTGTTGCGGTTTACACCTGGGAAGGCAACCAGGTGAACATCACCTGCGAGGTGTTTGCGTACCCCAGTGCCGTCATCTCGTGGTTCCGGGATGGGCAGCTGCTCCCCAGTTCCAACTACAGCAACATCAGGATCTATAATACGCCGACTGCCAGTTACCTGGAGGTGAGGCCTTGTGGCTGAGTGAGAAGGCGGGATGTGCGGGGCTGTATTTTTCCTCTAAGTCAATGCTTCCTCTAAGCTGTGGAGTCTTGTGTGCAAAAATGTGAGCTACTGGCATTAAAGTTGTGAGTAAGAGATTTGGCTACTGCATAAATTAGTTTGCTCTGTAGCCCTCCTTCCTGAGCGAAGACAAAAATGTGTGAGCAGGAGGCTAAAAGGCTGTGACCTAGCTCACACTAACTCAGCTTAGAGGGTACACTGCTCTGTGTTTTTAATGTGGGTATCAATGAGTGGCCACAGTGGCTCAGAGGTTAAGACCCCGAGCTGCAGACCGGAAGGTTTGTAGTTCGGCAGTTCGAGACCCTAGTGCGGCATGACGGAGTGAGCTCCCGTCTCTGGCCCCAGCTCCTGCCAGCCTAGCAGTTCGAAAGCAAGAAATTGCAAGTAGATAAATAGGTACCACTTCGTTGGGAAGGTAACAGCATTCCGTGCACCTCGGCGTTTAGTCATGCCGGCCACATGACCATGGAGAAGTCTTCAGACTGCGCTGGCTCTTCAGCTTGGAAACGGAGATTGCCCCCTAGAGTCGGATTCGACTAGCTTTCAAGCAAGGGAAACCTTTACCTTTACTTATCAATGAGTAAACTACTTTGAGTCCACAGTGGGAGCATGATGTGGTGGTTAAGATCAGCAGACTCCAGTATGGAGAGCCAGGTCTGATTCCCCACTCCTCCTCTCCGTGAAGCCCGGTGGGTGACCTTGGGCCAGTCACCGTTCTCCCAGAACTCTCCTCAGCCCCACCTGCCTCACAGGGTGCCTGTTAAGGGGAAGGGAAGGGGATTGCCAGCTGCTTGGAGACTCCTTAAGGGAAAGAAGAGTGGAGTATAGAAACCAGCTCTTCTTCTACTTTGCGTCCATGCAGGCCACACAGTATTAGCCAGAAACAATGAGGATAGAGTTAAGCCCATCATCACTGCCCCAAATCATACCTCTAAGTTGCCCTGACCAATTGTAGCGTGGGGTTCCCAGGAAACTCCCTCGTCTAAAATCCCTGTGAGCTTAAGGCAGCAGCAGACCCGCTCCCCTCTGATGCCTCACCCAGTTGCCCTTTGCAGGTGACCCCGGATTCAGAGAATGATTTTGGGAACTACAACTGCACAGCGGTCAACCGGATCGGCCAGGAGTCCTCAGAATTCATTCTTGTTCAAGCAGGTGAGTTACCCAGGTGGCTTCAAGAGACTACAAATGTTCACGTGTTTTAAATAAAAGTCACTGCTCTGGTTAGTGGCTCTCCCTTGATTTGGGTCGCACAGATTTCTGTATTTCCCTGGTAAATCACTCAGAATTCCCAAAGACCCTACCCTGGGTGCTTTGGAAGCTCTCTGCAGCTTTCCCGTCGCAGCTTAACTGATCAAAAAATGTCCCGTAGTCCTGAATGGTTAATGTGCCCACCTGCTCTTGAATTGGGATTAGAAATCTCCTTGTTGTGTTGTAGAGGCTTGAAAGTGAATCTGCCCGTCTGAGTTTCCTGCAGGGAGTGAGCCAAGAAGAATGTGCATGGCCAGGGGTGCCTCTTTGGAGAGCCAGAAACAAAGGCATCCGCGTCTGACTCCTTAGAAACGCGCATGTCTGTCGCAGCACAAACTTCTGTGCCCTTGGGCTCAATTGGTCAGATGCAGGAAGGGAGATCTCAGCCAGGGACATTCTTATAGCCAGAGGGAGGAAAGAAAGGAACATGTGAACCATCGGGTAAAAGGCCTGGTTTGTGACATTTCTCTGCAAAACACAGAAGTATCCTAATAAGGTTGGTGCTCGTTCACGTAAGTTATAATTGGTAATACCACAGACTGCTTAGCAATGTAGAGCAATTTAATGCTAAGCTCTTGGTTAATATGATCAGACGTGTCCAGGAATGCTAATTCAGCCATTTCCTTTGTCAGGGAATGCGGACATTCAGGCCAGCAACCGAGCATCCTGGAAACTTGTCAAGTTCTCCCACCAGTTTTTCAATGTAGCTGTCCTTTCTGTCAAACAGCGGCACCAGTCACACACACACACAAAAAAAAACCCAGTGTGGCCATCTCTGTGGAATTTGTATTTTTGGAGAGGATGATGTGCCACCTGGCTCCATGTCGCAGGGGAGACTTTGCTTCTCTGGAGCCATGGCCCTTGCAAAGAGACTTTGCTTCTCTGGAGCCATGGCCCAAAGCCAAGCAGAACCATGGAGGAGGCTGTGGCTATGGAGAAAAGGCTGCACCAGAAAGAAACGCAACATCATGTGAAGGTCTTGGCCTCTACGCCCAGTTGTTGGCCTTCTAGAGGAACTGGTTGGCCACTGTGTGAGACAAGATGCTGGACTAGATGGACCCTCACTGGTCTGATCCAGCAGGGCTCTTCATATGTTCTTATGGAGGCCTTGGCCTCTATGTCCTGTTGTCAGCCCTCCGGAGGAAATGGTTGGCTGCCGTGCAAGACAGGATGCTGGACTAGATGGACCCTCACTGGTCTGATCCAGCAGGACACACTTGATTTCTTAAAGGGTTCCAGTGTGCAGGTGACTTTATCCACAGAATGTGCTGAGATGAGGCACTGTGTTCGACAGCCGGGACCCGCTGAAAGGCAGGTCCCTGAATGGCTTCCCCAAATAACCACACTCAACCTGGAAGTTCCTCAGGTGGGATGGTTACGCCACACGGCCTGCTAAGACCAATCTGTCATATGGCCAATAATGAGGCAGGATAAACATAGGTCTCTCACCCATCCCTCACATGGCCACCTCTTCCGAAGTCAGTGCTCTTTTGGAAGGACATGAGCTCCCACAGCTCTGCTTTACTGTGGCTTCCCCTACAAGTGTCTCTCACCTCCACACAAGGAAGTTATGGAGCTTCCGAGCCGTCATCCTGCATCACTGATTCCCCCCCCCCGCTTTTTCTGTCTGCCTCAGATACGCCATCCGCGCCTTCCATCGACAGAGTGGAGCCCTACTCCAGCACAGCTCAGGTTGAGTTTGATGAACCAGAGGCCACGGGTGGGGTGCCCATTCTCCGGTACCGGGCGGAGTGGAGAGCCCTGGGGGAAGAAGACTGGCACGGCAAGATGTACGACGCCAAGGAAGGTAGGGAGCGGAGAACCAGGCATTGCTTGGGGGACGAAGTGTGAAGACGTTGTCAGCTCTGGAGTGAGGGTGGGGATTTGCGTTCAGAAATGTTTTCCTCAATGGCTAATGACAACTTTTGGTTTCTAACCCCATCTGTTGGAAGGGCCAGTAAGGGAGGGCAGGACTACATGGCAGGATATTCCCAACCCAAAAATATACCTGGAATTCACGACTTTGAGGTGGGATATCCCAAATTACTCAAAACACTCCTGAAATTCTGGGAGTAATGAAAATGTATCACCCAGATGTTTGGGAGTGTTTTGGGGTTCCAGGAGGCCAGGAATGGAGGGGGAGTGAGGATAAGCTGCCCCCATAAACATCTGTCAGTGGGGCATCTCTTTTTCCTTTAAATTTGAAAATGCCACTATATTGTATGGGAAGATCTGGCCTTTGGAGTGCTGGAGACCAGGTCAACTCCCCATATCAGCATGTTGAACTGGGCCCAGAAGCAAATTGGGAGCCAGTGTAGGCGAAATAAGACTGGAGTGATATATGGTCCCTACGACCCTCTTCAGTTAGAATTCTTTCTGCAGCATTTTATACCAATTGTAGCTACTGGACACTCTTCAAGGGCAGCCCCATGCAGAGCACCTTGCAGTAGCCTACTCCAGGCATATAGCTATGGCCCCGGTCACACAGGCCGGATAACGCGGGGGGGGGAGGCTATTTGCGGCGACGCGATTTAATGCGTCATAATGCGATCCCATACGTCGGCGGCATGCAGTGGTACCTTCCCTCCGTGTCAACAAGGGGCCGGAGGGAAAAGCGGCACGCCGGCGCGATCACACTGATGCATTCTGTGGCAACCCATGGCAAACCGGTTGCTACTACCTTTGACCAGGTATTTTTTAACACCGCATTTTTGGCGGTTGGCCACGGGTGCGCCCCACTTGCCAGATGTTGCTGTGTGATCGCGGCCGGAAACTCCGCCATTTGATCGTGGCTCTCCCGCAGCAAATTCGCTGTGTGAACGGGGCCACTGTATAAGTGCCAGCCTATTCATAGGTTACTGTTAGATCATTCAGGGTACAAGTCTTTGTACCAGCAGGACTGGGAAATGAAGCTTTCCACTCTGTTGTTTTGAGAGCAGCATAGTGGGACTGCCAGCAGGACTTGGAAATGAAGCTTTCACTGTTGTTTTGAGAGCAGCATAGTGGGACCCCCAGCAACCCCCCTCGGCCCGTGCTCCTAGTTCCATTCCTGTGTATACCTATAAACCATGTCGGTGAGCATAGAATGAAGTGTTTCTGATGACAGATTCACTGTTCCTACTCTGTGTCCTTCCTTTCTGGAACAGCCAACATGGAAGGCGTGATCACTGTCTTGGGCCTGAAGCCGGAGACCACCTACGCCATCCGACTGTCTGCTGTTAACGGCAAAGGCATGGGTGAGATCAGCGCCGTCTCAGAATTCAAGACACAACCAGTTCGTAAGTAAAAAAGCTGCTTGCCCATCTCTGCCTTCCTTTTTTCCCCTTTCCCTGCCTCTCCACAGCATCCCTGCCATGCAAGGATGGAGCCTGTTCCGCTCGAAGGTTGCACTATGTGCCCTTTTGAAAACGTCTCTCCCGCCTTCTTTCCTCTTGCTGGGCCATAACAGTCACCCAGCTGTTCCAAGGGCCATTTTTCCTCTCTGCCTCTCCCGCTGGCCGCCAGTTACAGAAGCAAAAGTCCTGCAATCTCCTGGCTTTCGCTGCCTTTGAAAAAGCAGTCCCTGTGTCTCTGTTGAGTCCAAGTGATATGGGCCTCCTTGTGAGTTGGTGGGTGGGGGTAACCATGTGTGGCAGAGGCACGGCTATGGCTCTAATGGGGGGCAGGGGTAAGATTGCCAGCAGACAAAGGAAGCAGAGGGACAGCCTGGCTTCCTCTGTGCGAAATGCGGGCTCAAACACTGAGTTTCTTCAGTACTTACACTCAGGCACGGACCTGATTTCGGTGTCGCAAGGCTTTCACATCGCCTGGACAATCCAACCTGACCATTCCCCTTCAAAGTCAGTTTCCCCCATGTGCAAATAAAGACGTTAGAATTGTCCCTGTGAATGTTGCTGGACTGGGCAAGAGGACTTTATCTACACTGGCGGGAAAATGGCAAGTTGTCCCAACCAACCTCCCATTGCAGTGTGTCTGCTGCCCAGGAGGAATGTGGCAGGGGGCTTGAGCTCTATGACGGCTCCCGCTTAAGTGTTCCTGATATTGTTTGTGGGCTGCCAGCCTCTCTCCATCGATGGGCGAAGCACGGAGTAAAAAATTGGGAGCAGGTCTCAATGGGGATTTTGATACCTTCCTGCCTCCCAAGGAAGTGTAGACGGGGCATGCTTCTCTCATGCCTGGAGTGTTTTATCCTCCACCTTCTTTCCTCACATGGGGAGTGGTGAAGACTTGTCGCTAGTCCTGCTTGGTTTATAACTTCTTGGTAGATTCGAGTCCAGTAGCACCTTAGAAACCAATAAGATTTCTGGGGCAGAAGCTTTCAAGAGTCAGAGCTCCTTCCACCGAATACGATCAGGAATGGAGGTCCCCAGTCTGAAGGTGGGATCTCCATACCTACTTGTATCTGATGAAGGGAGTGTTGACTCTCAAGAGCCTATACTCCCAGAATCTTGTTGGTCTCTAGGGTGGTGCTGGACTTGAATCTAGCTTTCTCTGGCAGACCAACGTAGCTACCCTCTGAAATTACCTTTCTGGTAGAAATCAAACGATGTGCAATTATATGTGACTGTGTTGCATCCAAAGTGAGGAAAGTCAGTCTTGATTTTGCGCCCGGCTGTCCTGAATCTTTCCCAGCTTGCCCTGGGCCTTTGCCACCCTCCTCGTGTTTGTCTGGTCTTCCTTCTGCCCCGTTTTGATTACATTGACCTGGTATTTTCTCTGCGTAGTATTTTGTGCCTGGAAAAAAGCAAGCAGAAAGCCTTGCCTCTTCTCCTGATCTGTTCAGTGCAGCGGCATTCTCTCTGTACTTGGGGCATTTCAGCATAAGTAAGAGGGTGCCGCTGTTCGTTCCCCACCCTCCCAAGTTTCCCTCAGCATAAATTGGGTGGCTTATGATTGCAACGCAACTAGCTTTGGTGTTCCTTTTCAGTGCTCCAATAAGACACTGTCACTAGTGCCTACCCTGCTCTGGAAAGTCTGGAAATCAGATCTTGCTACCTGCCTCCCTGGAAAGTCTGGCCGAGTGTGACACTCACTCGCTTGCTTGCTTGTTTTAAATTTCCAGCGCCTTGTTCTATCGCCTCTTTTTTTCATCTCTGTTACATCTTTTCTTTTTTTGGGGTGTGTGTCTGTGTCTTTTCTTTTCATCCATGTTCCAACCATGGGGAACCGCAGGCACTCCGCCACCACGTAAGTGCTTCTGAATTTCTTTTCCTTGGAGTGCTTTCCCCCCTAACATTGAAGGTAGATCTAGACCTTTGTTTAACTTAGTTTATCTCTGGTTTGTTTGGTTTTTTTTTTTCTTTCTGTCCTACTTTCCTTCTTGTTCTCAGGGGGAAAGGAGTAGCTGGTAAACTCGTGCATCTCCTAATAATACTGACTCTAGAGTAGCTGTTCTGTTTCCCAGTTAACATTGTTGTTTGTAGAACTTGTCTGAGAGGCTGATGCCTCCTTCTTCCGCACTTCCAAAGCATGCAGTCTTGTTTGTTTCTGCATGGATGCCTAATTCACTTGCAGTGACCTCCCAGTGGCAGGGGCAGCAGCTTTTGGCCCACGGGCTGCCTTGAGCCGTCCAAGGCTTTTCACTGGCCCAGTCCCACTCCGCGTCCCAGTAGTGGATTCAGATGTCCCATAAGAACAGAAGAAGAGCCCCGCTGGATCAGAACAATGGCTGTCTAGCCCAGCATCCCATCTCACATAGTGGCCAAGCCAGTTCCTCTGGATGGCCAAGAACAGGGCATAAAGGCCGAGGCCCTCCCCTGAGAAGAACATCAGAAGAGCCCTGCTGGATCAGACCAGTGAGGGTCCATCTAATCCAGCATCCTGTCTCACACAGTGGCCAGCCAGTTCCTCTGGATGGCCAGCAACATGGCACAGAGGCCGAGGCCTTCCCCTGACAAGAATACCTCAGAAGAGCCCTGCTGGATCAGACCAATGGTCCATCTAGTCCAGCATCCTGTCTCACACAGTGGCCAGCCAGTTCCTCTGGATGGCCAGCAACAGGGTACAGCAACAAGGCCTTCCCCTAACAAGAACCACCGAAGAGCCCTGCTGGATCAGTCCAGGAGTCCGTCTAGTCCAGCATCCTGTCTCAAACAGTGGTGAACCAATTCCTCTGGAGTTCCAACAAACAGGAAATAGAGGCCTCAGCCTTCCCCTGATGTTGCCTCCTGGCTCTGGGATTCAGAGGTTTACTGCCTCTAAATGTGAAGGTGCCCCTCAGTTGCCAGGGCCATTAGCCTTTGCCAAATTTATCCTCCATGAATCTATCTAATCTTCCCTTTTCGAGCTGTTTATTCCTGTGGCCGTCATGACATCCTCTGGCAAAAAAAATAATGCCACATTTTATCACTAATCCCAGAAGAAGAAAAGCCAGTTCTGAAAGAACCTAGACAGACACCATCCAGCCTAGTGGTGAGAGGTACCTCTCATCGCCACCTCCTGTTTTATAGTGAAAAGGCTCTTTCTGTTGTCAATACAGAAGAAAATAACAGCACTTAAGCAGGTGTGAGTAAAGTGGGGGAAAGACATTTTTAAATTTTCTTTTTAATTCTATCTTAGACCCTGGCATAAACATTGAAATGAAAAGTGGGAAGAAACAGCCCACTAAATGAAAATCGCTTGTTGCTTTTCACACCATTGTTCAATTTAGTATTAAAGGAGTTTTGGGGTTTTTTTGCTTCCAAATTTCAAAATAGGGAGGGAGGAAGGAAGGAAGGAAGACTTGGGAACCGTTTCTTATCGGGGTACAGTCAGGTTTTATATCGAGCTGTCCGTCAGGCTAAGTTCCATGGAAGTCCAGATCCACTACATGCAACTCACACTCAGGGCTTTTGGAAACCGGGTCACCTCCAAGGGCTGCTCCTGTCCCTCAAACTGTAACTCCCCCCCCCCAGTGCCAAACTACCATGACAAAACTCTGGCCAGTCTAGGACTTTCATGAGGCTGCCAGTCTATGGAAGAGTCACAGGCACACTCAGTGAAAGATGGCCCTGAGAAAACTGGCCAGTCTACATTTTCCACGAGGCTACCGCTCTATGGTAAAATCTTCAGGCATTGCACCACATTCCTGCAGCGACGCTGTAACTTCAAGTTGGTGCCCTTGGTAGCTGGTAAGGCCAGGCGCAGAGCAAAGCTTTTGGAAAACAGCAAGGATCAAGCAGCTGTTTGACCTGAGCATACTGTTACCGGTGAAAGTGCCCTTTGACCATCATGGCTAAGTGCCCATTGGGCCTCCTTTGGGAAGATACAAAGATTCTAATAAATGCATGGCTTTCATTTTCAGTGGCCAATTTATGTGGCCTGAGTTTCAGTGGATCCTCTGCACCAGGGGTCATTTTGTAGAGCTCATTAGCATAACTCATTAGCATAACTTATTTGCATGTGCCACACCCCCTGACATCACCAGAAGTGTGTCAGAAGGCAATACCCACCACTCAGGCTCCACTGGACTGTTTTGGATTGCTAGCTATTGGGGGGGGGGATGTGCAGATCTGTCCTCACAGAGGAGGGAGAGCTTGTACCTGAATTAAAACTTGGTCTTAAAGGTGCCGCTGGGCTGTTTTGGACTGGGAGCCCCGGGGGGGGGGGGCTCTGCAACTTACCTGGCTGCTTCTTGCTCTGACTGAGGGCTGCTGGGAGCAGGGGGTGGAGCTTGTTGCATGTGCCCGCCTCCTGGGCTCTTTACTGCCGGAGCTCCGCTCCCGTGCGCTCCTGCAGGAAATGACCCCTGCTCTGCATCGTCATTTGGGCATATAAACTACACACCCACACACACACACCTATTAATGAGGCTATAGGGGAACTCACTGGAGGCTTTTTAAGCTAGCCGGCTGCTGGAGGGTCATTTGCCCAACAAAGTGGCCGTCCAACGCAGCCAAGTCTGAAAATTGTGAATTAATAGCAACCCATTTTCAGCTGACTGGGCATTACGCGCAACTTAAAGCTGGTCACTGCGAGTCAGCGCTGTCAATGTTGGAGATGGAGAAAGATGTTTCACAGAGGTCGCGTGCCCCTGGGGAGGGGTTTGGGAGAGAGTGAGGTGACTTCCACTGGGTCACAGAAGCATGTGGCTCCAAATGCCTTTTCTGCTTCAAAATCTACTTAATCTGGAAGGAAACAGGAACGAGGTACCTGCTGTCAAAACATTGCCAGATGGGCCACGTGAAGCATTATGCTTCATTAAGAAGCTGCTGATTGCCGTTTGCACAGAGCTCGACAGAGGAAGGTTGGGAAGATGATGCCGGGAGGCATTTCGTCACTAAATCTTCTCCCCTCTCATCATTGAGCTGATAACCTTTTGCATTTAATTGCCTGAATGTCGCTTCTTAATTTTGATGAGTTGCTGGGGAGAATTCTTCTTCTTTTTTTGTTTTTAATGAGAGAAAGAAAATGGGTTTGAGCACCAGAGACCCCGAAATAGACACTGTTGCTTTGAAGCGACTGATTACAAATTATCTTCCCTTTGAAGCTCTGCTCTAGAGAAACATCAGTTGTAAATAGAAGCACAGTTTTTCTTTCTTTTAATTTTTTTTGAAAAGCATTCGTATCCCGCTGCACTGAAGTCAGCTAACAAAGCAACAGGTTACTACTTACATCCCACATTTCTGAGCATTGGAAGTGTTCTGCCCATGTGACCACAGTCACCCTGACCTGTTTGGCCCAGGCGAGTCCAGTCGCTTCAGATCTCAGAAGCTAAGCAGGGTCGGCCCTGGTTGGTACTTGGATGGGAGACCACCAAGGGAGTCCAGGGTTGCTCTGCAGAGGCCGGCCAAGGCAAACCATCCCTGTCCGTCCCTTGCCTTGAAAACCCCTTCAGGGGCCTCCCAAAGTCAGCTGCGACTGGACGGCGCTTTCCACCCCCTCAGTCATCATTATAATAGCCCTGGGCGTGGCCAAAGGGCGGGTTTCGAGGGACATGGCTGCCAGCTGTCGTATCTGAGTGGCGCTTCTATTTGCTCTTCCTGTCTGCAGGGCTAGGGTTGCCAGCCTCCAGGTGGGGCCTGGGGATCTCCCACTTTTATACCCGATTCCCAGCTGGCAGAGGTCAGCTCCCCTGGAGAGAAAATGGCTGCTTTGAAGGGTGCACTCTAGGGCATTGTACCGCGCTGAGGCCCCTCCCCTCCCCAAACCCCGCCCCTCCCGGCTCCACCCCCAAAGTCTCCAGGTATTTTCCAGCCCAGACCTGGCAACCCTACTGCAGGCGTAAAGTTTGGGTAAGCATAGGAGGGCTCTTGACCGTTGAGTCTTGACTCCTGACGGTCTTGTTACCCCGTGGCCTTGGATAGACTGGCCTGTCGGAGCCAGGATTCGCCGAAGATAGAACTCATTCCTTTTTGTTTGTTTTATTCCAGTTGTACTTTTCCTGTTGTGTTTCGGTTGTCATTTTATGCTGTCGTTAGCCACTTTGGACCCTATTGGGGAAAAAAGGGAGGTGGGTTAGGTGTTCTTAAAAAAAATACTAATTAAGCAGCCCTGTGAGGTAGGTCAGCTTTCTGAACGCAGGAACATCAACACCATCTGAATCAGACCAGACGCCCATCAAATCCAGCGACTGGTTTCCCACAGTGGCCAGCCAGATGCCCCAGAAGGCCTAGCAGTAGAGGCCAGAGGCCACAGCCAGCTCCTGGTTCTGCCTCTTCCCCTGAAAATGGTATTCAGAGGCTAATGACTTCAGAACATAGAGGCTTTATTTAGCCATCATGACTCATAGTCATTGCAGGGTAACCCTATCCTGTCAGACCTCAGAAGCTAAGCAGGGTCGGCCCTGGTGAGTACTTGGAGGGGAGACCCCCAAGGGAGTCCAGGGTTGCTGTGCAGAGGCAGGCCATGGCAGACCGCCACTGTTATTCTCTTGCCTTGATCTGCATGACCCAGGGTCACCTGATCTCCTGAGATCTCAGAAGCTAAGCAGGGCCGGCCCTGGTTAGTACTTGGATGGGAGACCACCAAGAGAGTCCAGGGTTGCTATGCAGAGGCAGGCCATGGCAGACCGCCACTGTTATTCCCATGGCAAGCCACCTCTGTTACCTCTGTTTGTCTCTTGCCTTGACCGGGATGGCCCAGGGTCGCCTGATCTCATGAGATCTCAGAAGCTAAGCAGGGCCGGCCCTGGTTAGTACTTGGATGGGAGACCACCAAGAGAGTCCAGGGTTGCTATGCAGAGGCAGGCCATGGCAAACCACCTCTGTTATTCTCTTGCCTTGATCTGCATGACCCAGGGTCGCCTGATCTCATGAGATCTCAGAAGCTAAGCAGGGTCGGCCCTGGTGAGTCCTTGGATGGGAGACGGCCAAGGGTTGCTGTGTAGAGGAAGATGATGGCAGACCACCTCTGTTCGTCTCTTACCTTAAAATCTCTGTGGGGTCACCATAAATCGGCTGTGACTTGATGCCACTTTCCACCACCAGCACCATCGTCACCGACAGATCTGTCCTTCATCAATGAATCCCCCCCCCCTTCGCATTTCAGAGCCATCCCATTTCAGAGCCATCAAAGCCTATTTGCCGTCTTATGGTAGTGAGACTTTGAGGGGTCAGTGATGCTCTCTTTGACAAAAATAGGCATCCGTTTGTTTGTCCTGAGCTAGCTGTCCAACTGACGGGAGCCAGTGATTTCCCTGAGGCAGCTTCTGTGCCTGAAAGGAGAATGGAGCCCGCAGGTGGACATGGCTCACAGCCCAGTCTCCTACCCAAACGCCAGTCCACTCCTTCCCTGTCAGGATATACAGGTGTAAGCAAGCCCATGTGGGGACTTCCCATGGTGCTGCTGTTCTTCTTCACAGTTAGCAGAGGCTACCTGGGTGGGAGCTTGCCCTGGCTTTGTTCTGTTCATCCCAGTAGGCACTTCTGGTGCCGGGATGCCTGAATATCTTGCAACCGAGTCCATAGTAAGAACATAAGAACAGGAGAGAAGCCAGTGTTGGATCAGGCCAATGGCCCACCCAGTCCAACACTCTGTGTCACACAGTGGCCAAAAATACCAGGGGCCATCAGGAGGTCCAGCAGTGGGGCCAAAACACTAGAAGCCCTCCCACTGTCGAGCCCCCCAAAGCACCAAGAATACAGAGCATCACTTGCCCCAGAGCGAGAGTTCCTACCTATACCTTGTGGCTAAGAGCCACTGATGGACCTCTGCTCCAGATGTTTATCTAATCCCCTCTTGAAGCCGTCCATGCTTGTACCCACCACCACCTCCTGTGGCAGTGAATTCCATGTGTGAATCACTCTTTGGGTGAAGAAGTGTAGCTCTTCCTCGCTTTGGTGCCGTCACTTTGCTTTTTGTGGGTTCATGACTTAAGTAAATGTGGGGTGGGTGGCCGTAGACTAGCCAGGGTTGCCTTTGGAAGGAGACTGGTGGGTCGTCTGCTTGCGTGCCCCTTTGAGTCAGCAGTGATCTCAGTTGGGTACTTTGGTTCCACACCCAACACCTGAGTCATTGTCAGCCCATGATGAACATGAGGACCTAAGAACAGAAGAGACACCAATGTTGGATCAGGCCAAAGGCCCATCCAGTCCAACACGCTGTCACACAGTGGCCAGAAATACCAGGTGCCATCAGGTGGTCCACCAGTGGGGCCAGGACACTAGAAGCCCTCCCACTGTTGACCCCCCCTCCCAAGCACCAAGAAGACAGAGCATCCCTTGCCCCAGAGCCCCTATCTATACCTTGTGGCTAATAGCCACTGATGGACTTCTGCTCCATATGCTTATCTAATTCCCTTTTGGAGCCGTCCATGCTTGTAGCCGCCACCACTTCCTGTGGCCGTGAATTCCACGTGTTAATCACTCTTTGGGTGAAGAAGGACTTCCTTTTATCCATTCTAACCCGACCGCTCAGCAATTTCATGGAGTGTCCACGAGTTCTTGTATTGTGAGAAAGGGAGAAAAGTACCTCTTTCTCTACCTGCTCTTTCCCAAGCATAATCTTATAAACCTCGATCATGTCACCCCTCAGTCGTCTTTTCTCCAAGCTAAAGAGCCATAAGCGCCTTAACTTTTCCTCATAGGGAAAGTGTTCCAACCCTTTTATCATTCGAGTTGCCCTTTTCTGCACTTTTTTGAAAGCTATAATATCCTTTTTAAGGTGTGGTAACCAGAACTGCACACAGTATTCCAAATGGAGCTGCATTCATCAAAAGAGAGCCGCTGTGTGTCTCCATCTTCCCCCCCTGGGGCAACCAAACCCCCCTTAGTGGCACAAAGACTTCCACCGTGGCCAGAAGTCTGCTGTCGATGCTCCATTAACATCTGTTGAATGTCTTCTGCCTCCTGTGGGTAAATTCTTCTGCAGCCACCGCTGGCGTGCTCATTCGGTTGCACCTCTCTGCTCTGCCTTTTTGTTTTCCTCCGTGATCTATCTTCACGCCAGGCTTCACCTTTGCGCGTCCTGTCTGTCCTTCATGTTTCCATAGCAACCCAGCATCCTACTGAATCCGAAAGCACAGAGGCATCCCGTGAGTAGCAGCAAGGTTGCCCCTCCCCCTCCCCTCCTGACGTGGCCCCGCCTTCCTCTTTCCCACCCTTCACCACCCCACCCCCAGCCTCAAACACACTGTTTCCCGTCTGTGTGTTATTGGGGACGATGTTCTGCGACCCTTGCTTTTAATGGGATGGTCGTTCTCTTGGTGCACTCTGGCATGAGTGGATGCAACATGGGAAAAAAGGCTTCTGTGCCTCTTCCCCACCCCTGCACGACTCCCGTCCTTTTCCTGAAATTGTGTTGCTAAGTGCCGATAACTCCGGGTTTTGCTGTGGAATTTTCTTAACCCGCTAGAAAATAACATCTAATGCCGAAATTTAAAGCACTCTTAGTGCCCCCCCCTCTAAGCCATACTCCTTTCTTTCATAAGTATCCAACTGATGTGATTCAGCTACTGCACAGATGGAAACTCAGGCGAGGTTTTAAAAGTGAGCAGAATAAACTTGAGAAACTTCAAAGTCCAAAGAGCTCCGAACCCCCGTAGGCTGGGCCTGCCTCTTAATGCCACTGACAGTGTCGAGTGGCAGGAATAAAGGGATCTGTGCTGTTTCAGGTGGGGTCCCTGCATGGAATCTGGTTCCCTCCAAGCAAAACTGTACAACTGTACAAAATTGTACAAGCAGAACTGTGCAGTGAAGAGGGAGAGTCAGGGCAAGGTGCTTTTTGCAGAACGTAGACCCTCTAAAGCAGGGGTGTCGAACTCATTTGCTATGAGGGCTGGATCACCTTGTTGGGCCGGGCCATGTGTGTCATAAATGTAATGCCAGGTAGCGGAGATATAAACTTTTTTATAAAGGACACAAACACAAAGATTTTTTTTTAACTTAGAATAAAAACATGCTTAAAACATTAGCTCTCTAAGCTGCAAACCTACTTTTGATTTATTGACATTCACCGCAGAAATCTCATGCTCAGAGTTCTGAGTCTAGGACCCCGGTTGAAACATGAAACGGCTGAGTGATTAAGAGGGTCTGGCGAAGCAAGCTATGATGTAGCAGCAGAACTGGAAGCAGGAGATGGCCGGCTCCACTGTGGGCCTGATAGAAGCCCTCCGGGGGCCTGATCTGGCCCCCGGGCCACATGTTTGACACCCCTGCTCTAAAGTCCCTGGCTTCAGAAGGCTTGTCCCCGAGAAGGCATCTTGAGGCTTGGGCAACTAATTGCATAACACTTCTCCGCTTGCTTTGAATTCATCTAATACGGAATATGCCTTTGCGGATGCTGTTATCCAACACGGGGCTCAGTGTGTTTGCAGTGTATCCGAGTGTCTGATTATTAGAATATTAAAAACCCACGTGGACCTTCTGGGGAAAGGGGGGGGGGGAGGTCTGTGTTAAAGCACGTTGCTGCCTCACCAGGGCTCTGTCAGCCTGCATATTGTTGTGTGAAATTGCTTGTTGTCTGCTAGAGATCAGAGGTAGTAATGGCAATGTCTGACTCCTCGGGCACACCATGCTCAGAATCCTAATTCCCGTGTCCTTTTGAAGCAGGCGGTGGTTCTGTGCTGCAGGAAAGGCCTCGCTGCATGCTTGCAGTTGGTTTCTTCCGTGCAGGGCAGATTCATTGCTCTTGGCTGTGCAGGTTTGCCCGTCCCTATCAGACACAGGCCTGTTCCAGTTCAACATTTGGCCTGCACCAGACCAGGCAATCAGATTCACCAGGGAATTCCTTCTCCATGTGGAAGCACACAGTGTGCGTTCCCGATCTTCAGCTCACTGATTTCCAGCGTTTTCCCTGGGACTTACGAGACCGTGTCCCTCACAAAGATTCCCTCATAATCTTTTCATGAGGCAAGATAAGAGCCCCGCACGCAACTCAGAACGGCTTAGGGTGTCTCAGAGCACATTTCAAAGTTTGCTGTTAAAGCCAGCAATGATAAATAAGAAGCCCCCGATCTTAGAAGGACAACAAGCCAGGCGGATGCTTGTTCCTCAGATTTACATTTGAACAAAGAGGATTTATAGTTGTTGTGTGTGTTTTTTTAATAAGGCCTGGAGATTTGGGCCTGGGCATTTCTCTGTCAGGAGGAAATTCCTTCATTTGATGGTTGGGTTATTATTTATTTATTTATTTGTCAAACTTATACCTCGCCCTCCCCGCAAGCGGGCTCAGGGCAGCTTACATCAAAGCATAAATACATTAAAATACACATTTAACCATACAATAAAACATTATAAATACAAAGTGCTGGCGGCTAATTAAATTAATCTAGGTGGAAAATTCCAGGAATAAATTCCCACTGCCTGGACGTTCATGATGTTTCTACTCATAGTCCGTTAGATGTTAAAAACCACGGGCCAAGCTCTGCTGTCATAGCTTGCAATAGGAGCCTGCAGTAACGTACAATAGCGTACAGTAGCGGCGGCCCCTACTTAAATGCCTGGCGGAAGAGCTCCGTCTTGCAGGCCCTGCGGAACTAGGGAACCGACACAAAGAAAGGAAGCCTAGCTCCCATATCGTGGCTCTCGTATCACCCCATCTTGAATATGTTTACTTAAAAATCCCATTATTTTCAGTGGCTCTTATTCGAAGGAGGTATTGTTTCTATTGTAATCCTGAGCAGGGTATACGAGTCAAGAGTTCAGGAGAGCTTTGGGGGTGAGGTGGGAGTAGGGGGAGGGGGAGGGGCACTCTGACAGAATCCCCCCCCCCAACAACAACCAGAAAGTAGCTGAGGGGTGTGAAAAGGTGAAGAGTGCTCCATTGCTAAGGGATTCCCCAGCAAAGAGCTGAGGAAGTGCCACGAAAACTCCCTTTCCGCCTCTTTCGAGGTGTCCTCGGATCACGCTGGACCGCGGCCGTTGTGATGACAAGTGCCGTTGTCAGGGCTGGCCTGAGACATCTCTGCATCTGAGATCTCAAATCCCCGTGCCCGGTGAGAAAACTATTTAGAGTCGCTTCAAATAGGGTGCCTCCTCAAACCGCCTCATGGTAGAGCCAGTCCAGATTGGGTGAGAAGGTGTCCCTGGTTGGAAGTAAGGAAGGAGGATCTAGGCCATTCTTTGGGGCCTCCCACCTCCTGGACTGGGTTTTTTTTAAGCAGGGTGATTATTATTTCACAGACATGGAAAACCACGGGAGGTATTACAGAGGCCGGTAGTGCCGAATGGACACGAGTGGGCCCACGGTGTTGCGTCATTCGAGAGGCCGACAAGTCATTCCTCCGCCTCCGCCTTCCGTTTTGCCTACTCGAGAGGGGCTCTTGTGTTGTGAAAGGTGCATTCAGATGGCCAGGGGTGGACGCTGTGCCCATTGGGGCACCCCACCCCGCCCTACCCTCACTTTCCTGATGCCAGCAAAATATAACCAAGAAACAGGCCCAGGTTGTGAGCAGGCAGGGAAGGACATTGGGGGGGGGGCAGCTGAATGGGGGGAGTGAATCAAGAAGCAAGTACTGGAGACGTGCAGGAGGGGAGGGGAGTCTCTCAGGTCAGCTTCTCCCCCTCCCCTTTTTATTGCTGCCCTAAACAGGGATGGGGGACGGCCTGGATATTTTAGAGCCAGTGCCGCCCTCTCAGACTTGTCCGTCGCCCACTCTTCCACTGATGCCTCAGCAGAGTTCCCCCCCCCCACCCCAAAACAGCTCCGGGGAAATTGTCGGCAGCTTTGGGTCCCTCAGGGGGCCTTCAGGACTAGGAGGAGCCTCATTTAACCACACGGGATTGATGCTCTTCTTTGTTACGGTGTGGTATTGGTTTTGTTTCCCACCCCGCAGTTTTGGGATGAGGTGGGACCGATAAATGAGCACCGAGCCGTACAGTGAGTGGCCACAAGCTGAGTTTGGCACAGGTCAAAGGTGAGGGTGCAGGAGCTCAGCTGACACGCGAGCCACACAGAAGCAGCTTCCCGCCCCATGAGCATGGTTGCCCTGGAGGTCTCCTGGAACTACCGCTGATCTCCACACAAGAAAGATCAGTTCCCCTGGAGAAAACGGCTGCTTTGGAGGGTGGCGTCTATGGCATGGCACCCCACTGAGGTCCCAAACCCCACCCTCCGCAGGGTCCAACTCCAAAATCTCCAGGAATTTGCCAACCTGGAGTTGGCACCCCCGCCCCCCAAAGGCCTCGGAAGTCTGTGGGTGGAAGAGGGGTACACGATAAAGTCCCCGAGTGTCCATGTGTGGCAGAGAATTCACAGAATCGCTTTGCCCTGAGCGACTCCGTCCCCTCCGAATCGGCCGTGACTCTGGTTGGACCACGTGACGCCCCCCCCCCCACTTCTTAAGCGCAAACTAATTCAGCTGTAACGCCTTTCTCTCCTGCCTAGGAAGCCGTGTGGGCGGGGTGTGCGTGTTTGTTTGCTTGCTTTCCTGTCCCTGTAGAAGGAAGGATCCATCAACAGGAAGCGGCGAGATCCATTTGCAGTCGATCCCGAGGGCGAGTGTTTTGGCAGCTCCCTTTCGGGTGGGCGAGCGGCATCTAAACAATGTCAGTTTCTTCTTTGTTTTGTTCCTCCCTGACAGGGTCCTGGACGCCCATCGGCTCTTCGGTTCCGGGAGTGCTCTTTCCTCTCGATAACGTTTTTTCTCTGTCTACGTCCCAGTATGAATTCCCGTGCCGACCCGCAGCCCTGCCTAACCACCGAGCCTCTTGCTGTGGTCACTAGTTGCCTCTTGTTTAATTATATTCTTGTGTTTGCAGGCTGATTTTTTTTTACTGTCTCCCCGCTTCTCCTGCCCCCCTCCCCCCCAATGTTTCTTCCAATACGGAGTGGCTAATTTGGTTTTGTTTAGACTTTAATTTTAATCTGTGAATGTTGTTGATTCGTTTGCCCTTGCCCATTGTTCACATCAGTTTTTTAATTTCTTTTGTATTTTCCATGTGACCTCCTCCACTTTCCTTTCAACCAATCATGTGCGTGCGTATCATGTGACCTTTGTCATGTGGCTTGCATGGGGCTGACGATGTCGTCCACGCTGGCGAACAGAAGGTAAAAAAAACAAACAAACCCACAACACGAAAACACAGGTTTGTTCTGATTGGTTGATGAGTTTTGTGCAGCGCGAGAGAGAAATCGAACAAACCCCCCAGACCGGCCACTCGTGTACACAAAACCTCTAAATTTTCATCGCCCAGAAATTTTCTTCTTTAATTTTTATTCCCCCCACCCCTTTTCAGCCTTTTGTTTAGTACATTCTCTCTGCATGCGATAACAATTAAAGCGGGGGGGGGGGGGGAAATGATTGCATCATTTGCTTCTCTTGATGTTGGGGGACTCCCAAGAGTTTTGCACGTCCCTCTCAGGTGCTTTCTGGGTGCACCCAAATGGAAAGTGTGAGTGTGACTAACACATACACATCACATAGGAGGACTAATTAGGGAGCCAGGATTTGTTCCAGCCCCTTGGTGAACATACACTTGGAGCCAACCTGCACTCATGTCAGTCAATCCTCGGATCAACCCCCAGTCTGGTTATTCGGCACGGCAGAAATTTTTTTTGGGGGGGTGAGAGGATCAATGCTCCCTCTAAGCTGTGGAGTCTTGTGAGCAAAAATTCTACTTTGTGAGCTGCTGGCATTAAAGTTGTGAGCGAGCGATTCGGCTACTGCATCAATTAGTTTGCTCTGGAACCATCCTTCCTGAGCGAAGGCAAAAATGTGTGAGCCGGAGGCTAAAAAACTGTGAGCTAGCTCACACTGACTCAGCTTAGAGGGAACAGTGGCTGAGACCCACGCTTGGCCCAGCAGGCAATTTGTAGTCCGTCAGCGAGAAGAAGCACGACTCCACCGTGGAATGGGCTGTGCTTAGTCTGGCCACTTTGCCAATTTGCCTCTCATACTCTCCCCTCTCCTCTCGTGCAAGGCACAATTGCCCTGTCTTGCCCCAGGGCTACATTCCAGGCAAGGCAGATGGATCCCAAGAGGGCAGAATCAAATATCATGCATGACGCAGGATGCTGCTGAAAGCAGCAGACCCGTGTCTTAGCCTTTGCCTTTCTCCTGAGAGGCGGCGGCAGGCATAGCTGTCGGATTCTTCTACCAGCAGCAGCCAGTCAATTGCAGTGGAAACGGCAGGCAAGTGGGCAAAGTATAATGCTGTCACGGCATGTAGAATGGACCTAAATATTACTGTGAGGCAGAAGAATTCCACACGGGGCTGTCATTTTGGCAGCAGCTTTCTCGGAGCAGAACACCCCGTTCTGATCACAGATCCAAGGGAGCCTCAGCTCCCTCCCCCTTTTTTTTTGCCTTACACACCATATCGTGATCCAGCTGTTCAGCATCCTTGTAGCATCACTCTAATTGATTTATATAGATAGGAACGGGGGAGCAGGATCCTGAGAAATGCGTTCATATTGGGGGGGGGGGATCACAAGAAGCCACAAAGGATGAGAGTTTTTTATTGATAGAAGCCAAGTTCCATACTGATGCAGAGAAACGTGTGTATCCCCTGGCAGAGCCAACCTCTTGCCTGCCGTGGAGTCTTATTCGTACCGTGAGGACAAAGTCTTGGCGGCTGAAGCTTCCCGGACTTGACTTGCTGCTTATCGCCACAGCATCTTTTGCAGCCAGAAAGAACCTGAATGGAAGTTGTATTCCCGTTGCCGCCACATCTGGTGGCTCCTCCAAAATCTGGAAGCAAACGATTTGCCCCTTGCCCTAAAAGGCAGTCAGTTTACTCTCCAGTTCAAAGCTTCGGGCAGCAAGGAATGGGTGGTCCCGGGAGCCTCTCCGGGGGTTGCACCGAAAGTTCACGTTCCATGCAAACAGCCAGGTTCGAGTAAAGGGGCGCCTTAGAGACCGACACAATTTTGGGGTATCCGCTTTTGAGAGTCAGTGCACCAGAGGGAGCTTGGATTCTCCGAAGCTCATACCCCCCCCCTCCCCAATTGTGCTGGTCTCTGTGTTGCTACTGGCCTCGGATCCAGCTGTTATGCTGCAGACGGACACGGCTTCCCTCTGAAACTATGGGTGATTTCCCACAAGCGCTGCTCCGCGCTCACTCCTCCCTTTTGCCCCGATGGTACGTGTCAATTTCACACAAGCTGCTGCGCGGCTACATTTTGCCCAGCAGCTTCGTGCGATTTTCCCTGCGTCGACTCAATCCTCAAAAAACAAGATTGAGTAGACGCGAGGAAAATTGCACGAATCTGTGGGGCAAAATGCGGATGCGCAGCAGCTTGTGTGAAAGTGACACGTACCATCGGGCCAAAGAGAAGAGTGAGTGCGGAGCAGCACTTGTGGGAAATCACCCTATATTCCAGTCGAAGTGTCCAAGGGAGCCCTGGCAGAAAGGCTGGCTGGACAAGTCTCCCCAAATCCGTCCACAGTTGTGCCCGCCTGGCACTCACCTCGGGAGCAGTCCTCATCTTTGCCGAGGGAAGCATTCAGGCAAGGGTTTGTCAGGAGACTAACAGGCATCGCCGTGGGCGTGGAGATGAGTCACTGACCGATTCTCCTTCTCGCAAAGGTTCAGGCGGCATCCCCATGGCACTAACATCCAGCACGTCCATCCGTGTTTTGTTCTGTCGCCCCAGTTCATTTCTTCGTGCATTACTAAGAACCCCCCACTCCCTTCTTCTCTCTCTTTTTTCTTTTAAAACAACACACCCTTTTTGGTTGTAAGTTGCGGCTTGGAATTGTGGCAAGTGGCATGCTTTTGCTCCTATTTACACAGAGGCCAAGGGAACAGCTTAGAGAGGCTGAACCATTGGAGGCGGGGGGGGGGAGGGGAGAAAACCAGCACTTTCTTCGGCCAAGACAGCCAGCAAATTAGGTTCTCCATGTCCTAGCCCCCTCCTCATTCTAAAATCTTAAATCTGGCTGGTTGCTTTTAAATACCTGTGTGTACTTAACAGTAACGTTTAATACCGATGAAACTCACGGAGACATTTCAGCGCAGCCAAATGGGGTGAAACTGACAGGGTGGGGTCAGGCTGGGCCTAGAGAACCCACACCTAGAGGGGATCTCCATCCCTGCTTGAAATAAAGGCAGGTAGTGATTTATCTATCCTGATGTGTCCACCTGGCCGGCAGTCTGCAACTGCAGGTAAAGGTGATTGGGCTGGGCTGGGCTGGGAGGGGGGAGGCATTTCGCTTCCTCCTTTACACGTTCTGAAGCAAAATCATGACAACTACACATTTTGCCAGCGGTGCTTTGTATTAATGCCGCCCATTTCTCACTCTCAAAATCTGTGTATTTTGAGGGCTCAGCAGTTCAAAAGCAAGAAATTGCAAGTACCGCTTCGGTGGGAAGGTAACAGCGTTCCGTGCGCCTTGGCATCTAGATGTGCCGGCCACATGACCACGGAAACGTCTTTGGACAGCGCTGGCTCTTCGGCTTGGAAACGGAGATGAGCACCGCAACCCTAGAGTCGGATTCGATTGGCTTTCGAGCAAGGGAAACCTTTACCTTTACCTTTTTAGGTAGAATGGAGTCTGTGCTTTCAGTTAGGTGTTCTCGTGCCTCTTGTTTTATTGTTGAGATTGCCTTTGCTGACCCATAGGGTGCATTTTCCCTCCCCAGGGAATGACCACAGCAACCCACCCTCCCCTACAGCATCTGCGTTTAGGACCCCCAGCGTCTTGGAAAGTTTTATCTCTCACTCTGAGCTTTTGCGGGAATTAATCACTGCCTCAGAGGGGTTTCCGAGACCGATTTGCCAAGCCGCAGCCTCCTGAAGTCTCTCTAACGTTCTGTGTAAATGGGAGCCGTGCCACCCCCCACCCCCCACTGACGTCGTTGCTTCCAGTCTCTGCCCCCTCTCTGTGTCCTGTGCATGTTTCCGGAGCATGATCCCTGCAGAACCCTTGATAACAAACGTCTTTTCTCTCTTCAGCTACTCACATTGAGCATCATGCTAGGATGACCGGGTGGTCCGGACAGAACTAACGTACTAAACTCATGAAACTTTTCTTCCTTTTTGTGAAAACAGTCTTGTACTAATCCACATAAGTGTGTGTGCGTGTGTGTGCATGTGGATAATGATCTTTCTCCTTACAGCCTAAAACACAAGTGAAAAGCAGAGAGAGAGAGAGAGAGAGACTTCCATTACATGAGCTTTACTCACTGGTGATTCTGGCTTTGGATGATGCCGACCATAGTTCATTGCCATTTCTGCAAAACCCAGATTACTCAGCCGAGGTAGCATACTGCCGTGGGGCCATGCTCTCTGGTCAGGGACCATTGAAAGACCACTATCCACAGTGTAGAAGGGCCCTAGTTTCAACCCCCAGTTATTGCAGGGCAAGGGAAGGCCTGCACTTCCCCCCCCCCCCTTGGATAACCATCTCCAGGCCTAATAGAAAGGACTGGAGTTTTCCCCAAATTCTTATTTTCCTTGCTTGTAAGTTCCTGTTTCTTTGGAGGGGGTGGGGGTCTATTCCACACGTGTTTTGCTCCTTCTGTGGTCGTTTGCATATTACACTGGTTTCTGTCCAGCATATCTTCCTGCAGATTTAAACTGTGGGGGGTTTATGCCAGACATAAACTGGTGTAATATGCAAACTGGTTTTTATGCCAGACATAAACTGGTGTAATATGTAATTGACCACTAGAGGGAGCAAAATGTGTGTGGAACAGAAAACCGCCCTGAAGAAACAGGAACTGACAAGCAAAGAAAAAGAGGATGCGGGAAAGTCCTGGGGGAGATGCAGGGATAGTGGAGCCCTTTTGCAGGCAGTTTTCCATGTTCCTGTGTCAAAGTGTTACCTCTCGAAGGAGATGGAATGCAGTATGCTAGAGAGGGAACACCCTCAAGTGACATTTTTGCCGTCTTCACCTTGTGGGTTTATCTAAGGCTCTTGAGAGCACTTCGGTGCTGTGCTGAGAATGGCAAGTCTCCTACAATTAATCTGTTACAGCAAAGTACCACCACGAGGTGAGTCATCCGTCATTTTGCTGACGTTGCCTCTGCTCTTCTAAATGCGATCCCACATGGCAACCTAGGGGAACAGCTGGGAGTAAAGAGGCTTGAGGTCTTGTGTTCTGCCAAATTAGCTATTTTTCAAGGTGTTTTATATACCTTGCTGGAACTGGTCTACAGACGCTGGTCTTGTAGAATCAAGACATTTTGATCGTGTTGAGGGCTTACATCCTTTGAGCAGCAGGGAGAAGGGACTGTGGTTCGGCGGCAGAGCATCTGCTTGGCATGCAGAAGGCCCCCAGGTTCAATCCTCGGCATCTCCCGTTGAAAGGATCAGGTGGTAGGTGAAACAAAAGACATCGATCTCTGCGGCACCCATGGTGTGCGTGTGCCCTTAAGATCCCGCAGCTGTAGTTGGAGCTACAAGCATGAGGAAAGGCCAGCTTTAGGCTCTTTGGGAAGCAGAAGGCACTGGCTGGCAAAGCAAAGAGGGACGATAATAGTTCAATTAGCATCTCGGGGCTTTGGGGATGCTCAGGAGAAGTGACCTGGCCCACTCCACTCTCCCTGCCAGAGCTCATTTATTCTACTTTGTAACCTGCTTTTGTCAGAAATGAGATTTTCCCAAAGCTATAGTCTCTGTAATCATAGGGTTGCCAACCTCCAGGTGTGGCTTGGAGACCTGTTGGAGTTACACCTGGTGTCCAGGTGGCAGGGATCAGTCCCCCTGAGGAAAATGGCTGCTTTGGAGGGATCTAGGGATGTGCATTTGGTTCGTCTGAACCTAATGCACCCCTGAAAGTGCCCCATCTGGGCCCCTTTCGGGCTGCTGTGGGCCGATTCAGATTCTGTGATCTGAATCGGCTTGCCGCCGAAGTAACTTTTTTCCCCACCATAAAGAACAATGGAGGGGTTGGAGACAACCTGTTTGGGGGCCCGTAGAATTGGACCCCCTGGTCCAATGTTCTTGAAACGTTGTGGGTATCTTGGGAAGAGGCTCCAGCAGCTACCCTGTGAGTTTGGAGCCTCTCCCTCAAGCCCCGTCGCCTCCAGCCCCCAGAATATACCCTATTGTTTTCGCCATTGACTTCAGTGGCCCATAGGATATAATGGGTGTGAAATCGACATTCGGCTGGCCGAAAGACTCCCGAATCCGCTGGTACTGACAAAACTGACATGGGGGGAGTCTTTCTGCTGGCCGAAATTGATTCTGCCCAATTTGTCCGAATCGGGCCGAATTATACACCCCTAATTATATCCTATTAAGGTCCCTCTCTTCCCCAAACCCCACCCTCCCCCGGCTCCAGCCCCGGATCTCCAGGAATTTCCCAAGTTGGAGTTGGCAAACCTAGAGCACTTTTGGCAGTGCTCAGGCTTCATGGCCTGTGCTTGGGTGACGGTCAGTGAAAGTGACCTCTGTCTTCAGAGCTTGGCACAAAGAGACGCTTCCAAACCATAGAGATGAACTTTGGGGAAGGCTCGAAGTAATTCCTGCTCTGCGGTGGATGAGCAAACTGTCTTAATTGCAGGCGTTGGGGAAGCAGCAGCAGCACCTTCTGGCCGCAGGAGAACTCACGAGGGGTTGGTCAACTAAACCTAGCACATTCTGATTCACCCCAGCATCTGGTGTAGCCAGATAGGCCTTGGTCTGCTTTCCTTCTGATGGTTTTTTTTTTTTTGGTCTGGAATTGCACGTCATTCGTTGAGTCTGCTTTTGCAGAGAAACCAGATTATACTGTTGGCAGCCCACTACATCCCAGTGTTTTCCTTTTGCCTTCTTTCGGACCTGATTTGTAGATTTTAAAAAATAGCGACATGCCGGGGCAGCACCAATTGATCCCATCTGGACAGGCATAAGCGTTCTCTTGGTTTCTCTGTTCCTGTTTCTTCAAATTTTTCTCCCCTCTTTCAAAGATGCTTCCTTTAAAATCTGCTTAGTTAGTTAACTTCCGGTCGATTTGATTTGTCCACAGCGTACCTGAATCCATCCATTGTCAGTGCTTGTTGAGGGAATGGGGGCGGAGCTTTAATTCGTGTTTCTTCCTTTGTAGCCAAAGCAATGATTCAGCGATTTTCTTTCTTTCTTTTTGAAAGGTTGTGTGATTATGAAATCATAATTTAAAAAGTGATAAAAATATAAAAGTGCCATTGCTGTGGCGGCAAAGAGAAATTGAGTAATTCAGGCTTCTGTCCAGGAGGTGGAAGGAGAGCTTTTCCATGACAGGAACAGAACATAAAAAGAGCACTGCTGGTTCCGACCAGTGAGGGTTCATCTAGTCCAGCATCCTGTCTCAGACAGTCCCTCCGGAGGTCCAACAACAGGACATAAGAACATAAGAGAAGTCAATATTGGATCGGGCCAAGCCAATGGCCCATCCAGTCCACCACTCTGTCACACAGTGGCCAAAAATTACCAGCTGCCATCAGGAGTTCTAGCAGTGGAGCAAGGACACTATTAGCCCTCCCACTGTTGCCCCCCCCAGTACCAAGAATACAGAGCATCACTGGCCCCAGATCAAGAGTTCCTATCTAGACCTTGTGGCTAATAGCCACTGATGGACCTCTGCTCCAGATGTTTATCTAATTCCCTCTTGAAGCCGTCCATGCTTGTAGCTGCCACCACCTCCTGCGGCAGGGAATTCCATGTGTTAATCACTCTTTGGGTGAAGAAGGACTTCCTTTTGTCCGTTCTAACCCGACTGCTCAGCAATTTCACTGAGTGCCCATGAGTTCTCCTGATGTTTGGAGTTGGAGGTAGACTAAATTTCTTGTCAGTGGAATGGAGGTTTCCTGCTTCCCTCTTCCCCCTGCAGTTCACGGATCTCCATCAAATGATGCTCTGGAAGGGACCGGGGACCCTGGGGAACCACAGGAGGGGGAAGCCCGTAGAAATGGCCAATTTAGTCTTCCCCCTCTTTTGGGGGGTATTTTTGTGTTTTATCTGTGCGTGAGAGTGCGTGCGCCTGGAAGTCATGGTGACCACTGGTGACTGACCCCTACTGGGAGACACAAGGACATTCAGAGAGGTGGCTGAATGAAGCCTGTCCCCACTCCCTGCCTCTGGTATTCCGAGGAGGTCTCCCCTCCAAGTACTTGCCAGAGTTGACCCTGCTCAGCTTCCGAGATCTGATGCGATCAGGCTTGCCCCGTTTATCCAGGTCAGGGTGCCAATTTAGTCTGCTGAACAGAACTGGGTGAGATTTCCAGCTTAAGGCTGGTCTCCTAACAGTCGGCATAGTCCTGCTGGAGGTCCTCCTGCCCAGTCCCCATTGAAGCAAACGGGTGTCCTGCCCAGTAAACCTTCCGGGTGGGTCGCTCCCCAAACCCCTCGCCTCTTCTCCGCAGTCTTGGTGACACAGGCACTGAAGGAGCCGACCCACAGAGTCCCAGATTGCACAGAGGGCGGTGAATAATAAAGCAACCGGAGGGGGAAATGCAGCCTGTCATGATCCCTTTTTGTTCGTTTGTTTTGACAGCTGTAATTTATTTTCCATTATTCCTAATAACACACCCTAACGCAACAAGGAACGTACGCGTGGCACGCTCTGCTAAAAGCGCCGGAGCGTTCATCCCACAGGATGCCCGCCCCCGTTGAAAAGGAATGGCTATTTTTAACACATAAATTATATGCATGGCGATAAAGTCTGATTTGCTAGGGCTAGGGTCCAGAATGCACTGACATCAGAGGAAATTATCCTGCTCTGATGGGTTCAGCTGTCTCCCTCAGCCTAGGACTTATTTGGGGATCTGCTCTGTTTTTCTGTTTGTTTGTTTGTTTGTTTGTTTGGTGTCTTTCTCTGCATGCTTCTAGTAAGAACTCAAAGTGATTGATTGATGCATATCTATCCCGCCTTTCTCCCAGTGGGGACCCAAAGCGGATTACGTCATTCTCCTCCATGTCATCCTCACGACACCCCTGTGAGGTGGGTTAGGTTGAGGGCATGTGGCTAGCCTGAGGTCACCCAGCAAGTTTCCATGATGCAAGTGGAGGAGGAGGAGAGGAGATTGGATTTATACCCCGCCCTTCACTCGGAGTCTCAGAGCGGCTTACAAACTCCTTTCCCTTCCCCTCCCCACAACAGACACCCTGTGAGGTGGGTGGGGCTGAGAGGGCTCTGAGAGAACTCTGACACAAACTTCTCTTTTTCAAGGACAGCTGTGCCAGAGCTTGTGACTGACCCAAGGTCACATCAGCAGGTGCAAGCGGAGGAGTGGGGAATCAAACCCGGTTCTCCCAGATTAGAGTCCACGCACTTAACCACGACACCAAACTGGCTTCGAACCTGGGTCTCTCGGATCCTAGTCCGACACTAACCACTACACCACACTGTCAACGATGCCGTGGTTCCGCGCTTCTTGTCAGGAGGCAGCTCCAGCACGGCTGCAAAATGAGGCAGGAGGAGACTTCTGTGCTGGGTGAAAACCTGTTCAGGTGTCTTCCTGGGACAGGAGGAAGGCCGTGGCTGGGTGGGAGAGCGCCAGCTGTACATGCAAAAGGGCCCAGGACCAACGTTCCCTCTAAGCTGTCGAGTCTTGTGAGCAAAAATTCTACTTTGTGAGCTCCTGGCATTAAAGTTGTGAGCGAGCAATTTGGCTACTGCATAAATTAGTCTGCTCTGGAGCCCTCCTTCCTGAGCTAAGACAGAAATGGGTGAGCCAGAGGCTAAAAAACTGTGAGCTAGCTCACACTAACTCAGCTTAGAGGGAACACTGCCCAGGACCAGTGCTCAGCATCTTCCGTTGAACGGTCTTGAACAGCAGACGTAGGGGTTTCTCTTGGCCAGAGCAAGCTGTGCCAGGCCAAATGGACTGATGGTCTGACTTGGTAGAAGGGCAGCTTCAAAGCCGGTCTGACAGAGTTAATATCAGTGGCCAGCCACACCCATATTTGTCCCTGAACACTTGATGATTGAAAGAATACGCTGCCTCCGATGAGTAGGGAGGTTGTCACTTGATAACCATTCGCAGGCCTCTCGCGAATTCCTCTAATCCCTTTAAAAAAATCTGTGCCAGGGCCCTGACCCAGATAGCTCAGGCAAGCCCCATCTCGTCAGGTCTCGGAAGCTAAGCAGGGTCGACTCTGGCAAGTACTTGGAGGGGAGACCTCCTTGGAATACCAGCAGTCGGGAGGCGGGGGCAGGCTTCATTCAGCCACCTCTCTGAAGATCCTCCAGTCCCCCAGCATGGGCCAGTCACCAGAGGTCGCCCTGACTTCCATGTGCACGCACACGCACAAGCCCACATGGGGGGGGGGAAATCTCTGCCGGTGGCTTTCAAAGTGATCTTGTCTTCCACAAGGTTATGCAATCCTGGAAAAAATGCTTCCCAGCCCATTCCGACAAGACCTGTTTGTGGGCTCATTCCTACTATGCTGAGGCAGAGAAAACACCTCCTTGCTAGGTTCCTTCCCACGGAGACTGCAGGCTTGACCAGAGCTGCTCTATGGCTCTGGAGGTTCTGACAGAGTGTCACCACTTGGGTGGGCGGGGTGCCTGCCGTTTCCCAGAGTGCTGCTTCCCTTCCTTCCTTTCTGGGCTGGGCTGGGCTGTTTTCTTCCCCCTCTGTGACCAGCATACCTGGGACTAAAAGGGGCTCGTCTCTCCCTACTGGTGCAGCAGGATATTCCTGCATTGCAACTGAGCAGAAGTGTGATTTCTGCAGTTTTCCGCCAACACTGGTGGGGACCTTTCATGCCTTCAGTGGAGACTTTTACAACTTTGGCACCAGAAGGGAGATTGTATACAAGAAGAAGGGAAAGTCTGATCGCCTTAGAGTGTACGCCTGACATCAAAGTGTTGTACATATTAGATTCCATGTCAAAAATGAAGTCAAATGAGGAGGAAGTTCTTGTATTTTATTGTAATGAAATACGGAAAACAGTTAGGCCAAAGGAGACCATCAAAACTGACTGCTTTCTTCTCAGCATAATCAGGAAAAATGCCTCAATTAATAGGAAAACAATTAGACCAAATAGTCAACCAAAAATTGACAACTTTCTTCTTTTTCTTCTTCATCTTCTTCTTGAGCATATTCTGAACATATCCAGGAAATACATGATATTTTATACATGGACTGACATCATCAAGAAAACAATATTCAAACAGCATAATTGGTTACAAAAGACAGTGGTGATTTGAGTAATAATCCTCTGATTGGCCAGATATAAAGAAACATATATTTACGTCAAACTAAGTGTTTACTTAACCTAGGATTCTTCATATCAGACTAAAATCTTATCTGACCCAGACATTGAAAGGTTTGCCCTAAGAACTACAGAATCATGAACTTTGTACCTATTATGTTGTCTGTTAACAATATCAGACCTACAAGAGGAAAGCCTTCTATGTAACAGCCCTTTCTAACATCCTAATAAAATATTACTTAAAGAATAAATCTATAAAAAACAGAAATATGAACATGAACAATCGAGAAGGAAAAAACCTATATATGAAAATCTTTATATTCCCATTCATACTACAAAAGTGCCCCATGCCTGTGAAAATGCTGCCAAGCAGTGAAAGTGATGCTCTGGATTCTAATTCCAGTGTCTTATTTCTGCTTTCACTAACGGAGAGCCCTCTTGGTTTCCAGAGACATAAAACCTCTGCATGGAGGTTCCCTTTGTCATGGCTAATAGCCATTGATGCATCTATCCCCCCACCCCGCCAAGAAGGACTCCAGTCCTTTGAAGGCTGTTTGCACTAGTAGCCATCACTGCTTCCTGTGTCATCAAGTTCCACAAGTTAATACCCAGCAATGAGGACAGATGCTGGGCTCTGTGATTCACATCGGGCCTATCCTGTCTAAGAGCTATTGGGTGCACTGCAGTCCACCACAGCCATCCTCCTGCACCAGACCTGTGGAAGTCAGCAGGCGACGAGCTTGGCTTTACACCTCAGTGCAAATCTGTGGCTCTCACTAACATAAAGAACGTAAGAAGAACCCTGCTGGGTCAGACCCATGGTCCGTCTCGTCCAGCATCCTGCCTCACACAGTGGCCAACCAGTTGCTCTGCAGGGCCAACAAGAGGGCATAGAGGCCAAGGCCTTCCCCTGCAGGGAACATCAGCCCTGCTGGATCAGACCAGTGGTCCATGTAGTCCAGCATCCTGTCTCACACAGTGGCCAACTGGTTCCTCTGGAGGGCCAACAACAGAGTAGAGAGGCCGAGGCCTTCCTAAGAACCTCAGAAGAGCCCTGCTGGATCAGACCAGTGGTCCATGAAGTCCGGCATCCTGTCTCACACTGGCCAACTGGTTCCTCTGGAGGGCCAACAACAGGGCAGAGAGGCCGAGGCTTTCCTAAGAACCTCAGAAGAGCCCTGCTGTATCAGACCAGTGGTCTATCTAGTCCAGCATCCTGTCTCACACAGGGGCCAACCAGTTCCTCTGGAGGTTCAACAACAAGGCATAGAGACCTAGGCCTTCTCCTGATGTTACCTCCTAGCACCGGGATTCAGAGTTTGACTGTCTCTGAATGTGGAGGCTCCCTTTAGTCACCCTGGTTAGTAGCCACTGATAGACCTGTCTTCCTTGAATCTGTCTAATCCTCCTCTAAAGCTTGTCTGTGTCTATGACCATCACTACCTCCTCTGACAGCAAATTCCAAATTTTAATCACTCGTTGTGTTAAGAAATACTTCCTTTTGTCAGTCCTGAATCTGTTCCCCATCAGCTTCATTGAATGCCCTTGAGTTCTAGTGTTTTGGTAGGGGGAGAAAACCATTATTTTTGGTCACCTCCCTCCCTCCTGTGCATAATTTTACAAATCTTTCTCATGCCCCTCCCCCAGTCTTCTCATTTAAGTCCCAAACTCTTCAGCCTTTCCTGTGTGTGAGAATGCACACAGTCTATCAATGGAGACGCCAGCCAAGATGGTGTGGGGCAAATGATTTGTGATGACTAACTAATATTCGCAAAAGCAGACTGCCCATTCTCACACACTTTTCCCCTCCCCCTTACTGGCATTGCTCACTCGGTGACTGACAGGGGCTGAAATTCTCAGCAGAACAGTTTCCCTTCAAAAGCACATCAAAGAGAAGGGAGGGCATAAATCCATTCCTACAGAAAAGGTGGCATGCGGGGGAGTCTTTGACAGTTACCAATTCCACCTTTTCCCCCACGGCACTGTCAGAGTGACACATGGCGGGGATTGGGAGCCAGGGAAGATGAGGCCGGAAGGCGGTGCTGGGTGAGCCGTCAGCCATTCCAGCGGGTGCCAGAAGTCACCAGAGCTGGGGGACGGGGTTGGCATTTCGTTGGCATTTAGGAATGCGGCGATCCGCTGTTGCTTCAGTGGCAAAACTCCAAAGCAGGAGTGAGAGGAAAGGAAAAGACAGCAGTCAGCACATGTCGGGGGCAAAGTGCTGTCTGCCTCTGTTGTGGCTTCTGCAGCCCACCAGCATAATCTGGAAGTACAGATGCCAGCCCGGGATGAGAAGAAACAGTTGTGTTTTCACGTCCCTAAAAACGGAAGATGAGTCAGGGCAAACGAGCGGCTCTTTGGAAAGACTAGTTCATCCGTTAATATTCTCGGAGGACAACAGACTGACGTGATGGAGCATAAATCTGGCAAAGAGATCTTTGGCTCTTTAAGGCTCCTGCCCCCCAAAATCTTGCTGCTCTCCAAGGTGCTACTGGACTCTGATCCAGCTCTTCTCCTGCAGAACAATATGGCTGCCCTCTGGAGCAAAGGCTTTCATCGGGAAAGGCGGAGGATGTGCTGCTGAGTCGGCTGGGGATTTTTTTTTAATTATCTGCCAGAACTCTTGGGCTTGTCTTGAGAATTGTCACATAAGAACATAAGAGACGCCAATGTTGGATCAGGCCAAAGGCCCATCCAGTCCAGTACTCTGTGTCACACAGTGGCCAAAAATACCAGGGGCCATCAGGAGGTCCACCAGTGGGGCCAGGGCATTAGAAGCCCTCCCACTGTTGACCCCCCCCCAAGCACCAAGAAGACAGAGCATCCCTTGCCCCAGAGCCCCTATCTATATCTTGTGGCTAATAGCCACTGATGGACCTCTGCTCCAAGAATACAAAGCATCCCTTGCCCCAGACTGAGAGTTCCTATAAGAACATAAGAGAAGCCAATGTTGGATCAGGCCAATGGCCCATCCAGTCCAACACTCTGTGTCACATAGCGGCCAAAAAGACCAGGTGCCATCAGGAGGTCCACCAGTGGGCACTAGAAGCCCTCCCATTGTTGCCCCCCCCTCCAAGAACACAGAGCATCACTTGCCCCAGACTGAGAGTTCCTATCTATACCTTGTGGCTAATAGCCACTGATGGAGCTCTGCTACATATAAGAACATAAGAGAATCCAATGTTGGATCAGGCCAATGGCCCATCCAGCCCAACACTCTGTGTCACACAGTGGCCAAAAAGACCAGGTGCCACCAGTGGGGCCAGGACACCAGAAGCCCTCCCACTGTTGCCCCCCCCCCCAAGCACCAAGAATACGGAGTATTCCTTGCCCCAGACCGAGAGTTCCTATAAGAACATAAGAGAAGCCAATGTTGGATCAGGCCAATGGCCCATCCAGTCCAACATTCTGTGTCGCACAGTGGCCAAAAAGACCAGGGGCCATCAGGAGGTCCACCAGTGGGGCCAGGACACCAGAAGCTCTCCCACTGTTGCCCCCCCCCCCAAGCACCAAGAAGACAGAGCATCGCTTGCCCCAGAGTCCCTATCTATACCTTGTGGCTAATAGCCACTGATGGACCTCTGCTCCATATGCTTATCTAATTCCCTTTTGAAGCCGTCCGTGCTTGTATGCTTCACATACCTCACCTGAGGAGGAACACCGTCCAGATTAGCACCTGATGATTTATCTTAGGTGAAGCTTAGATGTTAACTCCAGGGTCGAGCAGGTGCTACTCCCGTGTTTTTGGCGTGATGCCCCCTCTCCCGGTTTGATGATTCTACCCTGTCCCTTGGGACCTTTGTTTCCCTTGGGGTTATGACTTCCCTCTGTGCCTTTTGGAGGCTATCAGTATCTCAAGGATCCCCCTTTTGCTTTGGAGAGGAACAGGAGGTCAGGCGGGGGAGCCAGCCTCCCTCTCCAAGGATACCCCAGCAATCCCTAACTAGTGCCTTCCTCTTGAAAACTTTTCAGGAAGAAGCCCCCCATCTCTTCTTCCACCTCCAGAAGAAGGATTACTCGATATTATAGGCTGGATATCTTCCTAAAGGGGGGGCTACATTGATGAAACGTCTCCCCCGCCCCTTCGGGGGATTGGTGAACTGTTCTTTTTTCTTGGAGTCTTGTAAAGACCTAGAGCAGTCTCTCTGACCCCTTATGCTCTCTTCCCTAGGTTACAGGTGACCACTCCTCTGCGTTCTTTTATTTAAAAAAGAAAGAAAACCTGTAGCCCTTTTCTTTGAGGACCTATAAGGGAAAACGTACAGCCTGCACGCTTTGCCTTATCACGCCGCAAGGAAAATGGTAACCTTTCACAATGAGACAGAAAGATTTCACATAGGGGTTTTCAAACGTCTCAGGTTTCAGGCCTTGATTTCGGATCCCCCATCCTGGAGCCTGTAATGGCTTTATTTCTGTTTAGGCCTGCCATCTAGTCCTGACGAAAACGGCTAGAGATTTTTAAAGAAATGAAAACTGGGAACGAGTACATTGTTTCAATGGGTATTGTGCTATAGCACTACTACTATTGAAAGGCCCTTGGGGAGGGTTGGAATGGTGACGGCGGGGGCTGAAACAAGGGGAAATGGTGGCAACGTGGTCAGGACTTGCAAAAAACCTTCCAGTCCAAAAGTACTTTAGAAAGTTCATACGAAACCACATTTGGGAAAGATCTCAGCAAAACAGAATGACGTGATCTCCAAAACCAAGGTGAAGCAAAACGTCCGTGTGGAAACAGCCCAGGTGTGGGTTCTTTATTGATTTGTGATTGTGTAGATGAGACAATACTATAGAGCTGCAAGAAGAAGCCACCATGATGAGGACAGGGAATACAGACTGTTGGGAACAGGACAAACGAGCAACTTGAGACCAATGCTCCCTCTAAGCTGTTGGAGTCTTGTGAGCGAAAATTCCACTTTGTGAGCTCCTGGCATTAAAGCTGTGAGCGAGCGACTTGGCTACTGCATAAATTAGTTTGCTCTGGAGCCCTCCTTCCTGAGCGGAGACGAAAATGTGTGAGCCGGAAACTAAAAAACTGTGAGCTGGCTCACACTAACTCAGCTTAGAGGGAACACTGCTTGAGACATACTCAGAGGCTGTGGCTTGGGCGGGTAACTCCATTCCTAAGGCAAAGCCATGGGGGGGGGGGCAGCCACCAAAGGGCAGGAAGTCTGTAATTCAGGGTGTGATCGTAGGAAAGGACAAGCAAAAATCGAGTTCCGATGAGAACAGGCTTTGTTACTTGGCTTTTGGGGCTAGACTAACTGGGGAAACCTTTCCATGGAGAACAGCGGCAGGAACCAAGGCTGTCCAGAGTTTTCAGCAGCCGAGCTGAGCGTCCAACAGGGAGGCGGGGAGTGGTGAAAGGACTTCTCCTAAAGACGCTTACAGAAATCAGTCTGCCCCAACTGCACGGCCAAATAATGCACCTCTGGTGGCTACCATGATTTTCAAAAAGCAGGTTCTGTGACAGCTTGGGACAGTTGTAGATCAAAAGAATCCAGGATCTAGCCTTGTGGGTTGTATCAAGACTGCATTTTCCACTAACGGGAAAAGGGAGGTGTAACTTTGGCTGATTTTCCCTTTTTGCTGCAGAGCCCTAATTTGCCCCTCAAACCATTGTTGGGGGTCCTCTGTTCCCCCGGAGATTAGTGGGCTGCTCTGGGAGGGGGGATTCAGGGAAGTTCTGCTTTCCTTTAGCGGAAAACTCGATCTGGATACGACCCCATAGTTGGAATCTGTTGGTTCCCATTGAGGTATTCCCAAAACATCTTAGCGGGCGGTCTTGAAAACACATAAGCTTTCTGCTTAACCATGTGGGTCGGAAGATCTTGCCTAGAGGGACATGTGACATGTACCCCAGCATTCTAGAGCTGTTCAGGTTTGATGATGATTCTGGGTTCTCGTTTATTGTTTCATCCATCCATTCTGCTGGCTAATGATTTATCACTGAGCACATGGCCTAAACCCTAAATGTGAACGGCATTGTTCTTGCAGGGGAACCCAGTGCGCCCAAGTTGGAAGGGCAGATGGGAGAAGACGGGAACTCCATCAAAGTGAACCTTATCAAGCAAGATGACGGAGGATCCCCCATCCGGCATTATCTCATCAAATACAGAGTCGTAAGTTCAGCTCGACCAGGCTGGTGTCTGTCTGTCCTGACCTTTCGCACCTTTGGAACAGTTGGGATCGGCTTCTCTCTGACAAGGTTCTGCCGTTCTGCTTTGCCTCTGTGCCAAGAAATGTCTGCACCGACATCCTCGGCATGCCTGTCAGAGCGCACGCGTGGCCCCCCGTCTTTCTCGGCAGCATTTCAAAGGTCACCGGGAGGCACTTCTTTGATTGCTGCTCCCCCTCCCCTGAAATATAATCACTCACCATGATTGTTGGGCTTCCAAAGCTCTCCGTGTATCTATTTATGTTCAGTTCTGATGGCGCTATTAACTCTTCCAAAGACTGCGGGGTTGTCTTTTTTAAGCACCTCCAGGGAGAAACTGGAGCTGTGGTGGCTCAAGTGGTTAAGACGCTGAACTGCAGGCTGTGAAAGGTCGGTAGTTCAGCAGTTCAAGACCCGGGTGCCGCATGACGGAGTGAGCTCCCGTCTCTAGTTCCAGCTCCTGCCAACCTAGCAGTTCGAAAGCAAGAAATTGCAAGTAGATAAATAGGTACCACTTCGGTGGGAAGGGAACAGCGTTCCGTGCGCCGTGGTGTTTAGTCATGCCGGCCACATGACCACAGAAATGTCTTCGGACAGCGCTGGCTCTTCGGCTTGGAAACGGAGATGAGCACCGCAACCCTAGAGTCGGATTCGACTGGCTTTCGAGCAAGGGAACCTTTACCTTTTTAGGGAGAAACTGGAGAGGGTTTCCAAGCGTAACTCAGCTGTAACTGATGGCTGTCTCTGAATGTGAAATGGTTAGGGAAGCCCAGTAGCTCTGTGAGCGTGCCTTGTTGGGCTTGGATAGGGGTGTGGCCACTTCTGAACAGGCCCTGGCCTTTGGACGTATTTTGTGGGAAACAGGGTACTTCTCTCGACGGCTTCTAATGGGGAATCGAGAATGAGACATTTCAGCTTGTCCGTCACGAGAGTGACTTGGGACCGATGCTCCCTCTAAGCTCTGGAGTCTTGTGAGCAAAAGTTCTATTTTGTGAGCTGCTGGCATTAAAGTTGTGAGTGAGCGATTTGGCCGCTGCATCAATTAGTTGGCTCTTCCTGTGCTAAGACACATCTTCTCTGCCCTTGCCCTTTGGGCACACATAGCCCGGTTGGCCACGATGGTTCCCCACTAAGCTGCCTTCCGTTGTCTTCTCTTCTTCCTCCCCTCCCTCTTCCTGCAGAAGCACTCCTCGGACTGGAAGCCTGAGATCAGACTCCCCTCTCGCAGCGACCACGTCATGCTGAAGTCTCTCGACTGGAACTCGGAATACGAGGTCGTTGTGATTGCAGAGAACCAGCAAGGGAAGTCGAAGCCCGCCCATTACGCCTTCAGGACTTCCGCTCAGCCAACCATCATGCCAGGTACGGCAGCGTCCAGCTTCCTACCATCAGTTTCTGCTTAAAGTTAATGCAATGGCACCACATCCCTTAATGTGCTTGAGTTTAAAAACACACACACACACACACACACACCAAACCCCTCAGCGACTTGCTTGCTTACTGCCATCCTCATAACCGGTTACCCATGCCGAGCCTAATTTCCTGGCCTTGTACATACCGAATGTGGTTGGTCGACGACACTCGCGGTATGTATTGTCCATCTGATGCTCCAGCCCCGCCCCCCCCTGCAGAATCCCGGAAAGAGTTCATCTTTGTGACGCTTTGTGAAATGGTTCAAACCGGTCAGTTGTGGCCAAAGGAGAAATCCGTCGCAACCCGTTGACAGCCAGTACTGTAAAGGAGTAGAAAGAGATGACTGGCTGTGGTTAGGAAGGTTCTGTGGCGTTTGTGTTTCGTGGGAGAACCTCTGTGGCGTGGAACTTAAATAGAGGAGATGTTTCAGAAGTGCGAATTCCTCCATGGCTCCCACTGGCTTTTGCTGGTGGTCTTTAATGTTAAATGATTCCTTTTCTATAGCCATTAGGACACACAGCATCAGAGCCTGCATTTCGTAGGCTCGATTTCACCAGGACAGTCTAGGACTGCATTTTGTATGGCTGCGTTATCTTGGTTTCACCACACCAGACTGAGTAAGTGGAGAAGAGCTCCAGCGCTGTGGTGCCATCTCTCTGTAAACATGAATGGTTGACAGTATTCAGATCTATCGTTCTATCGTGAGGTATCTAACTAATGATCCACCAGATGTCTGTAGGAGACGTTAGTAGCTTGGCAACCGCCGAATGTTCCTTTTCAGTTCCCACACTGAACACCCTGTTAAGTAAGCAATAGAAATGACACTTTAGTGTAGAAAAGCTGATTGTTCATCTGTTTAGCACTCTAGGTATTTTCGGAATAATTGTCTCAGTGGAGCCATTTTAGCATGGCCTGTTTCAGGGGAAAGGTGGCGCATGTAATCCATGGCAGAGCAGCCGTCAAGAGCCTCCGAGCCATGGCCCGACATACTTTTGTGTGTCATACTTTTGTGCTTTTGGAAGGTGGTGTGGTGAGCTGCAGGTTCAAGCACAGACGACAGGACGCAGACTCTTCATGACTTTAAGTTCAAGTCCAGGTTAGGTTAAAGACCAACAAGATTTTCGGGGGTGTGAGCTTTCAGAGTCAAAGCTCTTTGTCAAACCTAGCTGCTCTCCCGCAGACTAACACGGCTACCCTCTGACGCTATCCCCATGAATCGAATAACCACAGGTGTCCGTTCTCAGCACAAAAGCGAAGTAACATTCGGAATTCAAGCTAGCTTACACAGTGTGCTAAGGAAGGCTGAATCTCATGGTGCGTACATGCTGCACAAATCAAGCACAAATTCATATTGAGCCCAATGTGTTTTCTTTTGTTTTTATCAGAAAAAGGAGCCAGGAGGTATTGAGACCGCCCAGTACAAAAACTTAGAAGTAGGTTGAAGGATTATGGATATAGCCTGGTGCTATGAGTGCTCAGGGCGTAACGCTCAGCAGTGGTCCCTACGTCCCTGTTCTTTCTCCCTTACTCACAGATGGGCTGCAATGCAGTTTGCCAACTAAAAATTCATCTAACTAAGCAGGGACGTTCGGTAACATATCATTAAAACAACTGATGCTTCTTTGGTACTTGCTTTAAACATTTCTAAGCTGCTTTAGGGTGTTCCATTATTCAGTGCCCAAAGCTCTAATGTTCCCCACCCTCATCTATTTGGGGGGGGGGATCTAGTTAGAGCGTAAATGAATTGGTGGTGGGGACACATATATCATTTGCAAGAAAATTGAATGTAAATCACCCTAATTGGACCACCATTTCCACTCTGCCCTTTGCTCCAACCTTCCAATTATTGTGAGATTTCATGGTTCCAGGGGAAAACGTTACTGAGAGATCTCTGACAATTCGGCAGGCTTCGGCTTGCCCTAAATGCCTTTCAGTTTCAGGATTTAAACTGGAGCGACCCTGAAAGTTATATTTCAAAAGCGAAATTTGAAAAAGTAGACTGAAATTCACAGGGATTTCGTGCTTGAGAATTTCGGCAAATGTACGAAAAAGTGTGAAATTTTCATTTCACTTGTAGGACACAAAGGCAGGACTCGGGGTATCATACTTGGTTAGAAAGGAAGCTCTGACAGTGAAATTTGATACAGGGAAGTCAGAGTTGTGGAAGTTAGCGTAAGAATGGCATAAGAAGCCGTCAAGGGGGAGATACACATCAGTGGAAGGGGCGGGTGGATACGGTGCTTTTCGAAGGAGTGGTGAAACCGCTGCTGCCATTTCAAATTTATTTAGATCAAGGTGGAGGGCAAGGTGCTTTGAAGAGCTTAGAATTGTTATGCCAATAAAGGTCTATAGGAGCTGCGGTGGCTCAAGTAGTTAAGACGCTGAACTGCAGGCTGTGGAAGGTCAGTAGTTCAGCAGTTCGAGACCCGAGTGTGCTGCATGATGGAGTGAGCTCCCATCTCTAGTTCCAGCTCCTGCCAACCTAGCAGTTCGAAAGCAAGACATTGCTGCAAGTAGATAAATAGGTACCACTTCGGTGGGAAGGTAACAGCATTCCATGCGCCTTGGTGTTTAGTCATGTCGGCCACATGACCACGGAAACGTCTTCGGACAGCGCTGGCTCTTTGGCTTTGAAACGGAGATGAGCACCGCAACCCTAGAGTCGGATTCGACTGGCTTTCGAGCAAGGGAACCTTTACCTTTACCTATATGTATATGTATGCTTAGAAGGACTGGTCCTTGTCCAGAGAACTAGTTGTCTAGGATTGGGATGTGAGGGATTGACACTGAGGAGGAGGATGGAATGGGAGAATCCAGTACCTACAGGGCAGAGACAAAGGAAGGGAGACTGGATTATCCGGACGGGAGTTGGCTGTCATTTAGGGATCTGAAGGAAGAGGGGAAGAATCTGAATTAAGGGGTACAACTGGATTTGAATCCAGTAGTCCTTCGGAGACTAACAAGGTTTTCAGAGTATAAGCTTTTGAGAATCAGTGTTTCCTTCACCAGATATTTTTGTCAGAGCTTTAATTCTCGAAACCTCGAACCCCAAAAATCTTGTTGGTTTCCAAGGTGCTACTGGGCTTGAATCCAGTTATCCTACTGCAAACTAGTATGGCTACCCTCTGAAACTGAATAGAGGGTTAGTGCTGTTGCAGGCATAAGATGGGAAATGTGGGAACTGGAATGGGAGAAGGAAGAAACACTGATTGGAGTTGAGATTGAGAGGTGTCAGCGAGGGAGGCTGAAGGACAGCTGTCTCAGGACAGGAGTGGAAGGAATTTCACCCAAACTAAGTGGGAGGCGGGAAGCTTTTTGTCTTGCTGCAGTCTCCTGAACTTGTTTCGCTCAATGGCATCCATCTCCAGCCCGGTGGTCCCTGCTACCCTCGTGCCTTTATGAAATACAGTCAGCGGCAGGATGTATGCTTACATAGCAAAGTCTACACTGTTGGAAATGTCTAACTGGGGGCTGCAAACTGTGAGGTGGGGCCTCCCAAGGGGTTCTTGACTTTCACCTCCAGGTTTTTTGGATGTCTTGAGTTGATCAGTGGGAGACGTTCCCAGGGGGTTGCCTCCAAAGGCTGATAACAGGGCGGGGTTGGAAGACCATCCGCAAGTCCAGGCGAATTTGTCTAGGTTTGGGGACCGGGTGGGGGCTGGCCTCCCTGTTTCTTTGCCAGAAGATTCCCATCTTTTATCGAGAACTGCCATTGTCAAACGCCACCAGTTCATTCCCATGTGCCTTGCCCCACCCCCCCATTCTGAGTGCTCGACCCTCGCGTTGCTCATTCCGGTGTCCTTGGCTCGCTAATCCTGCCCTCCCCAGATGTCTCCCTCTTGCTGCTGCCTCCGCCAGCTGCCACGCCTACCCTCTGCATTACTGCTGCTGCCGCCGCCGCTGCCACCGCTCTGTTCCTCTAACCTTTTGGATATTTTAATTTATACTAAGTTAAAGCAACCTTTTAAAATTCTTATTGTTTTTTCTACATTTATGACCTATTTTTTTCTTTTATCTATTTCTCTCTCTCTCTTTCTCTCTCTCTCTCTCTCTCTCTCTTTCCCCCAACCCTTCTTCCTTTGTTCCTTTCCTGTGTCTGTTGTCATAAACATGTCACTTTGGATCCCCCTGGAAACATCCACTCTGCCACATGCACCAACATTGTTGTTGTTGTTGTTGTTTTCAATTAAAAATTCCGCCCCTCCTGGGAATAATTTTTGGGCGCTTGCAGCAATCTTGGGAAGTCCGGCGACCTCGTCTCCCTTGGTTCCGTTGCTTCTCTCCGCAGCAGCTCTGCTTTTGCTCTGTTAGAAACTTTTACAGACAACTCCAGCGACAAGAGAAATTTGCTTTTGAAGACCCTGGTTTTCACTGAGGCCCGAAAGCAAGATAGAATTCCTTATTTGCAGGGATTGCTTCTGTTGTGGGGAGGGCATTGCTGTTTTGTAATGAGAAAGTGGGGGGGGGATTCAAAATCAGGCTTTTTAACAGTTCCATACAACGATTTCCTTCTTGTGCGTGCACACACACACACACATACACACACACCATTTTTAAAAGCTAGATGTGATTGGAATGGCTATTCTTTTCAAATCGTAGGGCAAAACAATGTTTCTAATACCAGTCTTCCATTGCATTCTCACACATAGCAGTTTGTTCATCCTTGAAAATAGTGCAGAGAAATCTGTTTGGTTTTTTTTTTAATTAAAATACAATAAAATAACACAAAAAAATACCAAGTTAACGAGTCCGCAGACTTAAATTGATACTTGCAGTCCTGAAGTGCCCAAACTGGAGGTGGATTCCAGTGAATCTCTCCTCCCTGGTGGTTGTGGACTTTTGCATTTCCCTGAATTGGGAAATCCATTTGAATTAATTTGCCTGGTTGGGGCCCATGATGGGATGGATTCCACAGCCAACATTTGCTAGAAAATCAGTGGAAATTCAGTGGTTTCCAGTGATCGCTATTTGTGGGCCCTAGTATGATCCCCTCCAGTGAAACCAGACAAGCTAATTTCATTCCAGTCTCGATAATAAAACTGTCACCGAGCACAGGGGGGAATTTCTGCTCAACGAAATCTTCACGGAGCTCTAAATTTGGGATCAGCAACACATCCCTTTGGTGGGGCACCTGATGATTCTTGGCACGCAGAATGAGCCGCCTTAGTGAAGCACAGATCATCTCCACTGTAGGGAGAGCAAGTGTTTCTCTCGGACCCCTTCGCACGGGGTCTGTTTCATTGGGGCTACAGAAAAGAGTGCCAAACCCATCCTCTGCTATCAGCACGAAAGAGGAGACGGAAGGGCACTCGTATCAGTTGCTGCTGCTGAAATGAAGGCGGCTGATCCCTTCCGTATCCACCCACTTCCTGGCTCCCTGGGGCCCCCAAAGCATGCTGGTGGCCCATGTTTTCTTCTCTGTCTTTTGGCCGGCTCGCACCCTGGCCGTGCCAAACCATGAGTGTGGCTGTAGCACAGTCTTCCCTTGGTGGCTGCAAAGCAGTCTTCCCTTGGTCTCCATTCACTGAAAGAGTTAGGGCTAAGGACTGCATCCTCAGTAGCAAGTATCCAGGCCACTAGGCACAAGAGCAAGGGAAAAGTTCACTCGCTCACAGCTGGGAAATTTACGGCAGCCTTGGGCAAGCAGTTTGGGTAACTTGTTGGCATATTCAGTGTGCTTGCAATATATTCTCCAGTATGTAACCGAAGAGTGTGCCTGGCCACAAACTCCTGTTAATTTGCCCGGAGGAGCGGTCACTGTGGTGAGTGACTAGGGCGGAGGGGGCCTCCCCCTTGCTCTCTGGATGAACCTCTTGGGACTGGTGTAAACACCTGGATATATATTTTGATGTTGCTTGTGTTATAATTTTGCACCTGGAATCCCAGCATCAACAGATGATGGTCTTGTCACCTAAACCTGGGTGCAGTGTTCCCTCTAAGCTGCGTGAGTGTGAGCTAGCTCACAGTTTTTTAGCCTCCGGCTTGCACATTTTCATCTTGGCTCAGGAAGGATGGGGCTCCAGAGCAGACCATTTTATGCAGTATCCAAATCGCTTGCTCACAACTTTACTGCCAGCAGCTCACCAAGTAGAATTTTTGCTCACAAGACTCCACAGCTTAGAGGAAGCGTTGCTTGGGTGTGGTGGCAATTTAAAAAAACCCTGAAGTGCATGTTTCCCGTCTCGGCATTTGCCAGTGTGTTCTCAGTGAGCTGGGAACCCGAGCTCACAAGCACACCAGGAACAGCCTACCAGTGCTGATGTGTACAGCGTGTGCTTGTCTAATGCTTCGACTGTCCACTGTTGTGTTGTGAAGTCCATAAAGATGCCACAGTCCCCTCTTTCCAAGTTAAATGGGTAGCTGGGAGCTCTGTGACCAGCCAGATCGATAGACTCATTCCATAGCTGACTGGGCACATCACTCTCCAGCAAACAAGGGCTAGAGCGAGGTAAGCAGCCGCTGGGAAATGCGTCGTCCGCATAGAGCCTGGGAGGCCGCTGCCTTTCCTTTCATGCAACTTTTAGAAAACGCCTGCGGATGGAGAGCCACTGAGGACGCAGCGCCCTGATAAGTATTAAAAACAAACTCAAAGCAGACAGACATACCAGAACTTGTCAGGAGAGCAGGGCTGTGAAACGTTGTCATCCTTTGTCAGTGGGACTAAAGGAAATTGAACGTAAGGTTGAGGATGCCTAACTTCCAAAGACAGGGAAATGCAACCTCCAGTCATTCTGCAGTTTCGTTTTCATGGACTATAAAGCAAACTTGGAATCCAAATCTTACGAGGAAAGAGTTGGGTCTGTTTTGCCTGGGAAAGAGAATGCTTAGAGGGGACATGATTGCAGTCTTCAGGTATCTGAAGGGCTGTCATGTAGACGATGGAGCGGATCTATTCTCTCTCGCTCCGGATTGCAAGACTAGATCTAATGGGTGGAAATTACAAGGGAGTCGTTACTGGCTAAATATCAGGAGAAACTTCCTAACTGTCAGAATGGTTGAGCAGTGGAACAGTCTGCCTCAGGAGGTGGTGGATGCTCCTTCTCTGGACGTTTTCGGGCGGAGGCTTGACTACCATCTTTCGGGTATGTTGTAGGGCTCTCTTTTGGCTGTGCTCCTGCAGAGTGCAGGGGGTTGGACTAGATGGCCTGCAAGGTCCCTTCCAACTCTAATATTCTACGATTCTGGTTTCCTGAACCACCCAGGTTGCAGCGGCAAGAATTCCCGTCTCATAGCACAGGTATTTAAAGACAAGCACAAGAAGCACTGGCGGCGCCTAGAGACAGTCCCTGCCTCACATGCTATTCCCAGACCTGGCCTGGAACCCACCAGAAATCATGGGGTTCTAGATTTGATTTGGAAATTGGCCCCCCCCAGTGGGAATCCAAGAATCTGCTCTCAATTCCACTGCAATGGTGTCGACCAGTATCTCTGGTCAGAGGTGCTTTTTTCATAGGACATCCTGCTTGAAGGCAAGGGATTAAATCAGACGCACACAGTAGCTGTGGCCCCTCTGACTCTGCAAAGCTCTGCAGGAAACACCCCATTTTCTTGGCATCTGTCTGAAGCACCTTGAAACTTAGCATTTCTGCTTCTTTTCCCTGGAGAGTCAGGCACACATACCACTCCTGAGCTCTTTCCTCAAGTAGTAAAAATCAACCGAAAAGACGAATGATCAATGTCCCGTGTTCCACTAAGAGGTAGATAGTCAATAGTGCAAGGTCTGCATCCTAGAAACAGCACGAATATTTTGAGTGGTTACAACATTTGGGGATGCAGAAGTCAGAAGTGCAGAATCCATGGCCTGTCAGTCCAGGTGGAGTCCACAGCTGGAGTCTTGCATTGGAAGTATGCTCTGCAATCTCTTACAGTAAAAAAAATAAAGATGTTCCGGCTCCTGTCAGGGGAGATTCACATTCAGCCAATGCCGTGATGGTTCCAGCTTTGTTTATCAAAGGGGAGGGGGGACCTTCTAGAGGCCAGCCCCATGGGATACTGTCCAAACTTATTTCAGTCCACACTGTTCTGTGCAATCCCTCCCCTATGATTCCCTCCCACGTGTACTAGGGCATTACTGGAAGGCTGCCGAGCTCGTGAGTTTGCATGACACTACTTCACTCTGTCTTGCGTTTCTCGATGAAGGTTATGCTGCGTGTGAACAAGCAGGCCCATGTCTCACTCCGGTCCACGTACTCAGAGCGGCTGGCTTTTCTCCTACTCTGTCCTGGCACATCTGCTATTGCCACAACAATGATGCTTAATTGTCTTATTATGTTCACACATTTGCATTATTAAAAAAAAACAAGCAGAGACAGCGAGAGAAAGACCGAACCATTTGAGATGTCTAGTTTTTTTTGTTGTTGTTTTTAATTGTGGGGCTGTTTCTGTTAGGCTTTTCCGTGCAGTGACTCAGCCGGGTGTCCAGTGGGCAGGGGTTCTCACAGTGATATCGAGAACCAATGCACGTGTCTTGATGCTTCTCTCTCTCCACCTCCGGTGCCAAATAAACCATTTTGTTGTCGTCTTCACTGACTGTCTACAGGATTTTCTGGCCCTTTCCATGGCCTCGAGTCGGGAGGTTCCCATAACTTAACTGGAAGGGTTCCTTTTTGGTAGTTCACTTCCTACACGTACACGTTTGTGGGTCTGATGTGGATTGCTGTCGGCTCGGTGTGCCTTACAAATGCTCTGCAATCACAGATGGACATGGCGATATAGTATGTCGTATCTCCAACACTGCAGACATGGTGCGTTCGTGGCAGCATTTCCCCCTTCACCATCATGCTGTGTTACAAAGGAATCAATTGTTGCAGTCACTCTTTTAAAACATAACACTTGGAGGCATGGAGAATCGAGCACATGGTGGGTTTTTCAGTGTTCGGTTTTGCCGCACACAGCACCACCTTCAGCCACACTGCAAGTTTGTTTGATGGAACCGGATCATCATGGCGGGTGAGCCAAAAAAAAAAAAGTTGCATGTGCAGGAGCTCCCCTGTGTACCTGGATGTGGACATGGCCTCTGGAATTCCCGGTTTGTGTTTTAGGAGGTGACTGTTAAAAGTTAAAAGTTGCTACCATGCCTGCCTGCCTCTGTTTTTTAAGAAGCAAAAAAGAAAACGCCACTGTCAAAAAATGAACAAACAAGCAAATAAGCAAGTATATAATAATCAATTAAGCATAACAGCAAGTATAATATAAATCAAATAAGCATAACAGCAATTATAATATAAATCAATTGGCCAAAGTGCAATAATAAAGCATAATAGAAACAGAGTCTACAATCTTTCCATGTATCTACTCCAGCATAGAAGCAATATCAAAGTCCAAATTGGAGTGCAAGTCATCAAATTTTCTGAGCCATAAAAAGCCGACGCATAATCCGGATGTCTGATGCCGCGTTTCGAATACTTCTTATTCAAGCATGGCTGTAATGGGACTGAAAGCAAATTCAAAGCATATACAAATGAGGATGCATACAGAATGTAAATATTTGAAAAATATATACACAAGTGAGAATGCATACAGGATATAATTGTTTGAAAAATTTGGAGCTGCAAGGAAAACTCACCCCAGTCTCAAAAGCTGGCATATACTTATTATATACTTGCTTATTTGCTTGTGTGTTCATTTTTTGCCAGTGGTGTTTTCTTTTTTGCTTCTTGCATTGTACACTGCCCCCCCTTTTTTGGGGGGGCTGCCTCTGTTTTGTAGGCAGAGATCTTCAGAAAATTGATACGAATTATGATTACGTGACCGTAGCAATGCTATCTTAAATGATTAGAGCTTCCACTGTAGAGGCTCAACTAGACTGTGAAGGTCAGCTGGATTTTTTTTGCAGAAGAGATTGCAGGTGGGTTGGACCACAAGATGGGACACCTGCACAGAGCTACCCAATCAGCTATTGAAAGGATGTGAAGAAATGTTCCTTTAAAGAGGGAACATGGTAGTTTTTCCCTGCAGTCCTTTAAATACTAATGACAGGTATAAAATAGAACAGGAGTCCGGAGGCGCATTTCAGCACTTTGAAAAGCCAAATATCTCTTATCTTGTGCCCTCCACATTTTTAGTATTTTTATTCTGTTTTAAAATTATCTTTTCTAAATTTCCAAAAGTTTATAAAGCAATTTCATTTAATCACAGAATTCCTATGAATATAGTGCTTATACTTTCTTCTGTTGGTTTCTCCATTTAAAATGTCCATTTCCAATCAATCCAGTGCCTTTATTAATCCTTCTGATCTTGGGAGAGGTGTGATCCACTTCTAGTAATGCACCCAGACAATTTTGCTAGCCATCAACAATTTCTGCAACAATTTAATTTCGATACCATGTTCTACATAAAGCAGTTAAGGATGAATACAGATATATCACAGTTCCGTTGTGTTCCTTTCCTGTCTGATGACTCCTGTAATTTGAGACTAATAAACTTGAATAGGGGTGTGCATTCGGCTTTGCCAAATGGAAAAAATACCTGGAAAATACCTTATCGGTATTTGGGGGGGCATTTGTTCAGTCGAATCAGATTCTCTAATCTGATTCGGCTGCCGATAAGGTGCTCCCAAATAAAAGCTGGTCTTATTCGGCTTTTATTCAGGTACCCAGCCCGGAATCAGGGAGGGAAGGTAATGGTAAGTTTCAGTGGACTGAAACTGACCAGCTCTCCCTTCCCTTCCTTTCCCCAGCTGGCTCTCCACAGCGGGTGGTTGGGGAAGGGGAGACAGATCAGGGAGGCATCTTTAAATGCCTACCCAGTCTGTCTGGCTTCCCCAGGTGCCCCGTGGCCGCGGGGCACCTGGAGAAGCCAAGCCTGGGTGGGAAGGCAGTTTAAACTGCCTTCCCTTGGGTTCCCCGCAGCTGTGGGACACCTGGGGAAGCTGATCTCAGGAGGCAGGCAGGCTGGGGTAGGGGGGCATTTAAACAGGCCTCCCCCCCCCCAAGTCTTCCCTTCCTCAGCTACCCAGCTGCTTCCACTGGTCAGTTCACTCCCTAGCTTTTTGGCAGGAGTGAAACTGAGCAGAGATAGGGCGGCTGGGGAAGGAAAGACTCCAGTTCAATCATACTCTATGGGGACTTTCCCTGTAGGCTATAAGGGTGCCGAATATATTCAGCAACAGTGATTTTTCCCAAACACCAATACCGATAGTGGGATTCAGGAATATCAGAATATGCTGATATTTTTCGGACTTCGTTTACCCGAACCCAAAAAATACCAATATTTTTTTGTGTGCACACCCCTACATGTGAATATCACCATGATACATTCCTGAAGTCTGCATGAATGTTTTGACATTTCAGACTTTGAAATTATTTGTTGTCTCATGTGACCTGTGTGGAGTACACCTACAGAGTATTTTACAGTGTACTTCTAAGCAGGGTTACACCTTTCTAAGCCCCTTGACTTCAGTGGACTGAGAAGGACCTAACTCTGCTTAGAAGTGCAGTTGTACTACTCTCAAAGAGGCACACAACATAATTAATTTATCGGCTTTAATCCAGAGTGTATCTGAAATTTCCTGACCATGTATGGCTAGACCACAAGGGCTCTTTTTGTAGCAGGAACTCCTTTGCATATTAGGTGACACACACCTAATGTAGCCAATCCTCCAAGAGCTTACGGAGCGCTTCTTACAGGGCCTACTGTAAGCTCTTGGAGGACTGGCTACATTAGGGGTATGTCGCCTAATATGCAAAGGAGTTCCTGCTACAAAAAGAGCCCTGCGACCACTAAACTTTATATTAATCTTTCTGATTATGCCTGCCAAAAATATGCATAAACTGTAAAACTTGTTGTTCTGATTCGACTCCATCAGTAACTAACAATGTGCCAACTCTGTTAATTGGTGTAAAGGTCCAGATTCCTGCAAAAGAGGATCGACAGGTCTGGAAGCATTCCTTCCAGGTGCCAGGGAGACCTTTCCAACTTTCTTTATTTTAAAGCACAGTACGAGTGTTGTGTCAACTGAACTTCATTCTTCCGTATAATAGCCAGCGATTGATGGGTGCCGCTGGTGTCAAACCTTGAAGAAACTATCCTGAAGAGACGGCTACGTGTCTAAACAAAGCACAGCAATTGAGCTTCCGTGCAGGTTCAGGGCTTGAATTATGAATGTCTGCCTGCAGCCAGAGTCAGCTGATCGGTGGAGAGATGGGGGGGGGGGGGGGCGTTCTCGGATTTAATATTCAGACTCAAGCCTCAAATTCCAGCTGTTCGTTTTTTGATTTGCTGGATTATGGAAGCTAGGCGCCATTTTCTTTCAGCACTCAGGGTGACTTGCTGATGCTATGGAAGAAAAGGAGCATTTGCTGGAAGGGGTATACAGACAGAGCACTTTGTCACTTGGGACAAGTCCTTGCTCCTAGGTGGTGTAGGAGACCCCTTCTGGGCCATTCAGTCCGGAATTCTTGGTAGGGAGGGTCGCCTGGCAGCCCCTGGCAGGAATTTCATTGTCAGTTTCTTACTTCCTTATTGGGTGACGACAAGTTTGCGAAACTACATGAATAAAAGGCCAATTTCATCCCAGGGCAGGAATAACATTGAGATTTGGTATCTGTGTCACCTTGTGCAGCGGATGGCATCTCTGTGTGGGCCTTTGGGGGCTGAAGGGTCCAGATGGGATCCATAATTTGCCCTCCGCTTGTATAGCAGCCTCTCTATCAGGGACGGGTCGGAGCAGGATCCAGGTTTATACCTGGAGGCAAAAACCTCCGCCAGTCAAGAGAGCTGGAGACGGGACGAAGCGTGCGTCAGGTTTCCCCGTTCCTTCTGGGATTCCCCAGACTTGAACTGGTTCTCAGCCTTCCAATTGCCCATCTTGCATACAAGTTCACGGTATTCAAAAGAGCAGTGGAGAACCGGAAGGGAAACTGAGGCATGGGCTGGGGTGGTGGCGGTAAGAGAATGGCCAAGAGCCAAAGGTGATTGTGATGGCCGAACGGCGTCACTGTAAATCCACGTCCCCCTCAGCCATAGCACAGGAGCTTCCGCTTGCCAGTCCCCACCAAGGCCCATTTCTCTTTTTCGACTCGGAACTGGCAGATGCCTCTGGGAGCAGAGGGAGAGGGCCTTGTCTGAGTTGGTTTTTTATTTATTTATTTATTATTTAGATTTCTATCCCGCCCTCCCCGAAGGCTCAGGGCGGCTAACAGGGCAAAGTGCCAAATAAAACGATAAAACAATACAAAATGTTAAATTACATAACAATTAATAAACAGTTAATAACATCATAAAACATTTTTGGTGCTCCTCTATTCCGGTTCCGACGTTAAGATTTTTAAAAGCAAGATGATGTCCTCAATGTCCTGGCTAGGCAGCTACAGCAGTGCGTGTCCCCACTGCCTTGCCGTCCCCTAAAAACGTCCTGTTCCCACCCATGATGCCCGCATCATGATGGCCATATACGGAAATCATAGGGCGTTGGTGGTACAGTGGTGGTGGCGGCTCCTTTTCAAAAGCCTGGCGGAACAGCTCCGTCTTACAGGCCCTGCGGAACTATACTAGGTCCCGCAGAGCCCTGATCTCCTCTGGGAGCTCATTCCACCAGATAGGAGCCGCCACCGAAAGGGCCCTGGCCCTGGTCATTACATGTTTGATGGACCATGTTTGATGGCCCATGTCGCTCAGGGGTCCTCGCCTTGGAGCCCTGTGGGTGCCATAGTGCCCACCGACATCTTACCCAGTGCCCACCAAGTGTTTTCAGAAAGCGCGTTGGGCCGGGTGGACTCTTGCCTCACACGACTTCTGATTGGCCCCTGGAGAGGCCCACGGGCTCTGCAGATTAAAGCGATGTTGATTGGGCGGCAGTTGACACCAGTACTGGCTTTATTCTCTCACATCTCTTTCGCACTTTGTTTTTTAAAATTGCTCCTCTTCTCCCCTGCATTTGCACTTCCTCTGAGTATATGTTTGGCCCCGCCTCCTGCAGCAGCCATTTTGTGGTTGCACCCACCCCCGCTGTGTCAGAATTCCAAAGGGGCCCACAGGCTCAAAATGGTTGGGGGGGGGGGGGGCTGATTTAGCTCAGTATTGCCTACTGGCAGCAGCTCTCCAAGGTCCCAAGCAGAGAACACCTGAAATCCTGTTAACTGGAGATGCCAGGTACTGAGCCTGGGACTTTCTGTGGAAACTTGGTCTACAGCACTTCCTTTGCAAGCAAGGCGTGAAAGTGATAGCTACCCTCCAGCATCTGGTGCTCAGAGATATACTGCCTCCAAACACAGAGATTCATGGCTAATAGCCATTGATTGAGTTACCCTGCATGCATTCAAGGGCTGTGCTTCCAATCCGGTGTAGGCCTGCAGAATTGCTCACGTTGTTTCCCTCCCCCCCCCCCCCCACCGGGGAAAAAGAGGAATTTTAATTTCTGCTGAACTTTCTCCTCCAGGAGTGGGCAAGAGCAAGAAGGTGGTTAAAACAGCTGGGTAATCCATGCGTGAATTTGCAGTGCATTAGAAGAGGGGGGGGTGCATCTTCCTCCCCTTCCTTCCCACACAAGAAGCAAGGGTGACAAATTCATTTAATTATGCATCTTGGCAGAGAGCTGACCTGACTGGGGGAGACATTCTGTGGAGCACTTAATGGACTTCTGACGGAAGAGGCGCACTTCACCAGCCAAAGCAAAGGGCTTTCTTTGCCTTGATTCTACCTCTCCTGACAGTGCTGAGCAGAGGAGACCAAAGTTTTTTGGGGTCACGTGGGCTACTAGGGAAGCTTTGGGCTATCTGGGCTGAGAGCCAAGGACTACCAAGCAGAGCCGGAATGAATGAGGCTCGGCTGGAGCTCGGCTTGTCCAACAGCAGGTTGTCAAGAACAGATAATGTCGCGGGAAGCCAGATTCAGGGAGCAGGGAGGGATCTGGCTGTGTAGACCTTGGAGAGCTCCTCTGTAAAACATGCAGATCATTAAATGATATGTTAATGGAGCTGTCAAGTAGCTGGTGGCAAGAGTTGAAGCACCGGCCACGGCCACGAAGAAGGCTTTGATGACGGGTCTGTGGCTGATGAAAGGGGCTCTCTTGAAGGGATGGGGGGCCCTGGCCATGGCGGGGTCTGGAAACCCTCAACATGGGCAATGGTTTGCTGTGTTTCATTTCACCTAAGTCTTGACTCCAGGCTCAGGTTCAAAGAATGGTTGTTCTGGTTGGCCCCGTGCCCCGTCACACACAGGCAGTTGGCCAAGCACATAGGAGTACAATAGGTGGGTTAGAACTGAAGGCACTCTTTGTGTTGTTTGGACGTGCGGTACTTGTAAGTCAAAGAGGACAAGGAGAGGAATGAAGTCCGTGTTCACAGGGATGACAGGAGACAAAACTCACGGATAACTCCCAGGGGTGGTGAGTCCTCCCCCGAAACAAATTCCCTGTTGCTGCCCCCCCCCCCCGGCAGCTTTCACTCCCCATGTAGTAAAGTTCTATAGAGAGAAGAAGAAGAAGAAGAAAACCTTTATTCGCATAGTAAAGTTCTATAGGATGAATGATGGGGATGCGGAATGGTTGATCTCATCCGATCTCAGAAGCTAAGGAGGGTTTGTATTTGGACGGGTGATCAGCATAGAAGACTCTGCAGAGGAAGGCCGTGGCGAACCCCCTCTGCTTCTCAGTTGCCTCGAAAGCCCCTTGCTGGGGTCGCTGTAAGTGGGCTGTGACTCCACGACATGTACATACACAAAGGATGAACTGAGTATTTATTTCCCTTAATCATCTGAAGCATGTCTGCTATGTGTAGCAGGATTCTTTCTCCCCTAATAATGACTTTTACCACTCCGTCACTTCTCCAAACTAGAGTTATCCTGGTTCAGACTGAATGCTGGTCTTACATTATGTATGTGAATTCAAGTTTCCATTCAAATAAATAGTCATTAGTTATTTTAAAAGAGGCAAGAAACAGTTGCAACTCACAGCGAGAGGGTAGTTTTGTAGAAGACTGCTGCAGTAGCAGTCTGTTCAGTGTCCTAGAGCATGCTCAGGGTGATAATACTCAGGGTAGGATACCTAATTCTTACATTTGGGCATCAGCAGAACACTGCCCGTGAGAGTGGAGGCTGCCCTTGGCCACTGGGAGGGCCATTCCTTTGTGAATTTGGGTTATAATGTCAGAAGGGATTGTGCAGAAGCCCATAACAACAGCTGAGCCAAAGCACCACTGAAAGCCGAGGTGTTCCTGATGATAGTTCTATTTAGGAGGGGTCTGCCTCTCACCCTCCCCCCCCCCCGCAGAAAAGAAGTTGCAGAAGATCTCTGAGTCTCCTTCTGCCCAACACCCTGGAGAGGAAGTAGCACTCTTGCTATTGGTCCGCGGCTTTGTGGGAAGAGGTAAAGTAGGCTCTACTCTGGTAAACTTCACCAGGAGCAAGGACGTGTTCAGCTCTTGTACGAGCGGCCCGTACTCCCGCCTTCCAGGAAAGAGGCAGGGATGCATACAGACAGGACCAGGCCATTCCCTGTTTGCCTAACCGCTGTGCTTCCTTCTCCCCTCTGTTTGGTCCCTAAAGCCAGCACAAGCCCCACGTCAGGACTGGGCACTGCGGCCATCGTGGGCATCCTCATTGTTATCTTCGTCGTCTTGTTGGTGGCTGTGGACATCACTTGCTACTTCCTAAACAAATGCGGCCTTTTGATGTGCATCGCCGTCAACCTGTGCGGCAAGTCTGGACCCGGAGCCAAGGGCAAGGACATGGAAGAGGGCAAGGCAGCTTTCTCGTGAGTAAACAGAAGCTCAGAGCTTACCCTCCCTGTGGCCATCTAGTATCCCCTCGACTAGTTTTATTTATTTATTTATTAGTTAGTTAGATTTTTAACCCGCCCTCCCAGTTCAGAGCGGCTTATATAAAAACAGTATAATTTAAAACAACAAGAATTCTTAAAACCGTAGACATAATAGTACAATAAAGTGCTCGTGCTTAGTTTCCTCATCATACGGTCAGTTCCTTGATCATCTTCGGCTATCCTGGGCAGTCAATTCAGGCAGTAATTGGAGGATCCAGGGGATCAGGGCTCTCTCATCAGGTGTCAATAGTGGCAGCGGCTCCAAAAGCCTGGCGGAAGAGCTCTGTCTTACAGGCCCTGTGGAACTGCAACAGGTCCCGCAGGGACCCGATCTCCTCCGGGAGCTCATTCCACCAGGCTGGAGCCGCCACCGAGAAAGCCCTGGCCCTAGTTGTCACTAGCTTGGCCTCCTTAATATTCGGGAGGACTAGCCAATTCTGGGTCCCCGATCGCAGCGCTCTCTGGGGGGGGGTACATATGGGGAAAGGCGGTCCCTCAGATATGCAAGTCCCTGGCCACAAAGGGCTTTAAAGGTAAGAGCCAGCACCTTGAGCCAAATCCGATATGCTATAGGCAGCCAGCGCAATGTCTTTAGCACAGCTGCGGCTTCTGGATTTGAGACAAGGGCAGCCCCTTCCCTCCCCTCCCCCCCCCATTGCCTTGTGATCATCGCAGTGAATCCACAACAGATGCTTTCTGTGGCTACAGGGTGCCTAGTGTCTAGGGTTGCCAGCTCCAGGTTGGGAAATTCCTGGAGATTGGGGGGGGGTGGAGCCTGGGAAGGACTGGGTTTGGGGAGGGGCCTTAGAGGGATTATAATGCCTTAGAACAAGCCTTTCAAAGCAGCCGTCTTCTCCAGGGGAACTGATCTCTGTTGTTCGGAGGCAGCACTCTATATCATGGTTGCCACTGACTCTTTTCCGCCCACCTGAAGGCCGGCAGCCCTACTAGCAGCCCAGGTCCTGAGGGACCTCCAAGGTGGCCAGCATTTATCTTTGAGCCCATTCAACACGTTGGCAGTTGTAGTGTTTGTAATCTAACCCTTTTCTGTGCAATCGCAGTACTTATTTATTTATTTATTTATATGACTTATGAATTGCCCGCCCTTGCAAGCAGGGACGGCGCGATTTACAACCTCAAAAACATTTGAAATACATTAATATGTAATCAAAGTTACCAACAGTAACAAGTCTTTTAAATTCCACAGAAAAGAGTCCTCCAAACAAAAGCAGTATAAGAACATAAGAACATAAGAGACGCCAATGTTGGATCAGGCCAAAGGCCAATCCAGTCCAACACTCTGTCACACAGTGGCCAGAAATACCAGGTGCCCTCAGGAGGTCCGGGGGGCCGGGACAGTAGGAGCCCCCCCACTGGTGAACCCCCCCCCCCCAGGCACCAAGAAGACAGAGCATCACTTGCCCCAGAGCCCCTATCTATACCTTGTGGCTAATAGCGACTGATGGACCTCTGCTCCATATGCCTATCTAATTCCATCACAGCTTGGCAGAAACAGCCCACTAGGCAGGTGCAGGGAAAGGTCCTCCGAAGAGCTGGGTAGGACCGGGCATAAACCAGCTGAGGAACTAAAGTTCGTCATGAATTTTGGGGAGTTTGTGGTTTGCAAAGCAATGTTCGCAAACCGAAGAACCACCACGAATTTTGGTGTGGTTTGTGGTGGTTTGTGAAGAGCAGAAACCAGGGATTTATCCCTGTTTTCTGCTCTTCACACAAAAAAACAGCTGGGCGGTGGGGAGCTTCTTAGAGCCTCTCAGCTGTTTGGAAACCCCTGCTTTCTGCTCCCCTTGAAAAGCTGCAAGGAGCTGAAAGCAGGGTTCAAATGCCTTGGAGCCATTTAAACCAAACAGTTGTGTGGCGGCCCCTACTGCTCAGCTGTTTGGAAATCCCTGGTTTCACAGCAACCCCTGGGCGGCGGTTTTCCTCATCCGCCCAGGGGCCAGCTGCAATGTTCCCTCTAAGCTGTAGAGTCCTGTGAGCAAAAATTCTACTTTGTGAGCTACCGGCATTAAAGTTGTGAGCAGGTGGTTTGGCTGCTGCATAAATTAGTGTGTTCTGGAGCCATCCTTCCTGAGCTGAGACAAAAATGTGTGAGCCGGAGGCTAAAAAACTGTGAGCTGGCTCACACTAACTCAGCTTAGAGGGAACACTGGCCAGCTGTTTTATTTTTGTTAGGATACAATCCTACGAACACTTTGTTGGGAGTAAGCCCCACTGAATAAAACGGAGCTTACTTCTGATTGCTCTGTTTGTGTCGACGAAGGGTCGGCAACCGGCAGCGTCTGGGCTGAATCCGGCCTCCTGAGAAATAACAGCCTAGAAGCAAAGGAGCTGTGGAGGGAGCGTTTCCAGAGGCAACAGAACTTATTAGCAGATGGTTATTAGAGGTGGGATGGGAGGGGGCCCTGCGGGGGGAGCAGCTCTCGAACACACACGGACACGTGGAGCTCCCTTGCACTGAATCAGAGCGTGGATCTGTCACAGTCAGTATTGTCTACTCAGACTGGCAGCAGGGTCTCCGATGGAAGACTTTTGCATCCTCTCCTACCTGGGCGTATAAGTGGTGCCGGGGATCGGACCTTGGACCTTCCTCATGCCAAGCAGAGGCTCTACTGTCGAGCCCCCCCCTTTCTTTATCAGCTCTAGAATCTTCCGCATGTCTGTGGCACTACCATCTCCTCCTCATCCAGGCCTCTTCCCTCGCTGATCTTTGTTTTATCTTTCGTTACAGTCCTCGCTCCTTCAAGGTTCCTTCCCCTCCTTCCGTCTCTTATGAACGAGTCGGGCTCAAGGCAAGGGAAGGCAGATGTCTGAAAACGGGGCAGCGATCCTAACAAACGTAACCCTTTCTCTTCTACAGGAAGGATGAATCCAAAGAGCCCATTGTGGAGGTGCGGACGGAGGAGGAACGGACCCCGAACCACGACGGAGGGAAACACACAGAGCCCAACGAAACCACACCACTAACAGAGCCCGAGTACGTTGAGAACCGTGTAGGGTCTCCTCCCAGCGTCTGCCTCGGTCCCTGTTCCAGGACCTAGAAGACAAGTCCCTCCGCAAGCCACGCTAGTCCTTTGTGTGAGATCCATCCCTGGGGAGGGGAGGTGCCAGGGAGGAAATCTGGCATCTCCAAGCCGGGTCGCTGAAACGTGCTCCCAAAGAGGAATCCGAAAGGGTTTGGGCTGAGGGGGTTCTCTTCATGAAGGGGGTGCTTCGAATCAGGGCATGCTCTTCCAACTGTCCGTGCTCTCTGGGTCCCCTCCTCTGTGCTCTAAGGTGGCTCAGCCAAGTCAGCCTCGCCTCCGAAAGGTTGGCGCTCTCTTGCTTCCGTGTCCGTCTGCCTCCCTCTTATCTGTGCATGGAATAACCACACGTTGTTTCTGCAGTCGCATCAACTCACACAACTGCCTGCCGCTTTCATGGGCTTCATTGTTGGTTTCTCTCTCTGTCTCTCTCTCTCTGTCTCTCTCTCTCTCTCTCCCCTCCCCCCTTTTTATTGTTCCCCTCACAGGCACCCCACCGACACTGCGGCCACCGCCGAGGATATGTTGCCGTCGGTCACCACCGTCACCACTAACTCTGACACGATCACTGAAACTTTCGCCACGGCTCAGAACAGCCCCACCAGCGAGACCACCACCCTCACCTCGAGCATCACCCTGCCAGCCACGCCCATGCCCGATTCCAATTCTGTGGCACCCAATCAGGGCACACCTAAAGCCACGGCAGCCTCTTCGCCGCCGCCCACCTCCACTCCCAAAGTCGCTCCCCTCGTTGACCTCAGCGACACCCCGGCTTCCGCTCCAGCCACTGGCAACTTGTCATCAAGCGTCCTGACCAGCCAAGGGACGGTGCTGAGCCCCAGCACCACGGCTCCAGCCCCGGAGGCGTCCAAGGCTCCCCCAGCGGCTAGCAAGTCCCCCGCCCCTCCGCCCCCCAACCCTGCGAGCCTTCCGGCCCCGTCAGAGCCAAAGAAGGAGGCCTCCAGCATCAAAAGCCCGGGAAAGGAGGCCGCCCCTCCCAATGCGGTGAAGAGTCCTACAGAGGCTGCCAAGGGCGCGGCCCACCAGAAGAACGAGCCGGCCACGGGGGGTGCCACGAATCCCACGCAGAACGAGGACTTTAAAATGGACGAGGGCACCTTCAAGACCCCAGACATTGATCTGGCCAAGGATGTTTTTGCTGCTCTGGGCACGGCGGCTTCCTCCCCTGGGGCTGGAGGCCAGGGGGCGTCCCCCGCACCGGAAAGTTCTGCGTCACCAGCACCTGCAAAGACAGAGTACGCCTTCCCCCTTTAATCTCCTCTGTCTGTGTGCCGTGTCTCCGGTCTGTGCTGTGTTTGGCTCTGCGTTCCATGTGCGTGTGTGTGTTGAGTTTTTAACCTGGCTGTTTTTCTAAGCAAGCTAACCCAGCTCTTTAACCGCATAACCCTAATGGAAGGAACTGAGGCGCCCATGGATGAGAGGGGGCCGCAACTGGTCTTGATAGGCACCCCCCCCCCAATCTTTCCCAGTGAGGTCTACCCAATTCTGCGACAGGGGTCCAGGCAACACCATCTTAGCTTCTAAGACGACTTGGTACTGGCAACCTGATCTTCTAGTAAATCATGTGGCTTGAAAGATTACCCAATCTCGTCAGATCTGGGGAAGCTAAGCTGGATCAGTACTTGGAGGCAGGGCCAACCAGGGGAGGCTTTGCAGAGGAAGGCACTGGCAAACCACCTCTGCTTCTCCCTTGCCTCGACAGCCCCTTGGGTGGGGTCTCCATACGTTGGTTGGGACTTGATGTCCCTACGTCCAGGTAGAAAGCCCTGACCAGGGCGGCCCAGGCTAGCCAGACCTTGTCAGATCTTAGGGTTGGCCCTGGTTAGTATTTGTAAGAGACAGGGTTGTGCCCCCATCTTTCTTTGTAAATTCTGCCGTCAGGGCAGACCTCATTGTTAGATGCAGGACCGTGGGTGACTCTTCCGAGTGAGAAGTGGTTCCTGACGGTGACCAGCAAGAGCCAAGTGCCTCCTTCCCTCCACCCCTTCCGTGGAGCGAAATGGTCAGATAGGACTGACCGTTGGCTGCTGCAGAGAAGATGCTTGGTGGTGGAGGGACAGGAGACCACGTGTGGGCATGGAGAGTTCAGAGTAGCAATGGAGAGGGGCCAGACCGTGACTCTTTCTAGTCCACCCGGTTCTTACGTTTGAATCAAGAGGAAAGTGGGGCCTTGATAATGCAGGTTCCCAAGAGAGCTTCCCTCTCTCGTCGCATAGCACAAAAGATGCAGTCCTGCGATGGATGCTCAAGCCTGGAATCTTTTAACTGGGCCTGATGGTTGTGGTTTGTTTATTTATTTATTTATTTTTGCAATTTCTACCCCGCCCTACCTTGTGATCGTGTTATTCAGCATCTGTGCAGAGCACGGCTTTATAAAGAGATTCCGATTGCTTAGTGTTCCGGCCCTCAGGTAGAAAGAGTTTAAACCTTCCGAACTCTGGACGTCGGATGGTTTCCCTGCCTTCTCCCTGTAATTTCCCTGTTATCTAAATAAAGGTTTTGAAAAAAAATTTAAAAATAAAAAGATGTAATAAGGGAATAGAAGTAGCCCTTTGGGTGCCCCCGGTCTTTAGCAGGCAATACCCTCTCGACGTGTGTTCCTTTTTGCTTAGGAGCCATGACAACAAGAAACAGGAGACTGTTTCTGTCAGTGACCGGCTAAATAAGAACCTGGAGAAAGCAGAGCCAGGGGAGCCGTGTTTCAGAACTGAGGGGCTTCCGGAAGAAGGGTCTGTGTTCTCCCACACTGGAGGGCCTTTCTCCTTCTTTCTCCCGCCGCATTCTGTTCAAGGCAGAGCTGTTGACCTTTCTTTAACTGGCAATGTTTTGGTGACTCTTCCGACAGGAAAACCCCCGTAGAAGAAAAGCCCGCAGTTCAAGCCACAGAAGCCAAGACAGCCCCTGCAGAAGTGAAGACGGTGCCCAACGAAGCCACGCAAACAAATGAGAACGAAAGCAGAGCATGATGGGCAAGCCAGCCAAAACAAAACACAATAAAACAAAATTGAAAGAACGACTTCACCTGAGCATTTACAACACGACACGCATCTCACCCCTCTAGTGTCTTTGCCTTTTTTTAAAAAAAAAGAGAACAGACAAAAATGCATACATAGGGGGAAATGTTTTCTTTTGTAGGTTTGTAGGAAAGATTTTTTTATTTCTTGTGCACTTGCTTTTAAAAAATATATAATACTTTTTTTTTTTGAAGGATAAGCCCATGAAACCAACCCCCCCAAAAAAAATTGGGACACCACAGCCCTTGCAAAATATCCCTGATGAGTTCTAAACAAAAGCGAACTGCAGCTTGCGTAGGAGACGCAGAGGAGAATTAGGAAGCCGTGGCGCTGCCGGGGTGAGCTGACGGCGCCGCCAGTTGCGGCCAGCCGCAAATCCTTTATTTTTATACTTTTCAGTTGAGTTGAGAAAAATCTGTAAACAAAGTTATCTTTTTTCACTCCCTCCCCCGTTTTTCCACCCGCCCGTTTGCTCTGGGTTTGTTCTATATGGGAAGTTGTCTTTGCCTTTCCGAATGGAATTCTGTCTTGTGTTCTGAAGTCCCAGGGCAGCAGAGATCTCCTTGAGTGTCTTTCGCACCAGCACCTTTTGCAGCGAATGGGAAGGCTGAGTGAGCTCTTCCCAAAGTTCGTTTGAGCAGTGCCAGTGCAGGATACGCCCCTAGTAGATTTTGCCCCTTTGGGTATGGCTTCTTTTAATTCCAATATATATATATATATTTGTTGCATTTTAGGAAGAATGCCGTTGGGCAGCATTGGGGGATATATGCAT
>NW_015173125.1:1516821-1521098 GCF_001447785.1 Gekko japonicus | reverse complement strand
TTTATTGTTTTTTTTTCTGTTTTGTTTTAAAATTTGTTTTGCCAACTTTTTGTTTTCTTCCAGTGTTTACAAGCGACAAAACGTTTTTAAAGACTTTTGTTGTGTTTAAATGTCTATGTAAAATAGCTGCCTTTTTTAAAAAAAGAGAAAAAGAAAATACAGGCTATATAGATTTTAGGTTGCCCAGCATGCGTGCTTTGCAAAGGGGGAGATGTTTTAAAAAATGGATGTTTACAGTAGCTGTTTCCCCTTTTATCTTTTTCCCCCATTTTTAATTATTATTATTATTATTATTATTATTAATTTCTTACTGGAGTAAGAAGTGAAGCGAATCCCTCTTTTCTTGTCCTTTTTTACACAGACGAGCCCGACGCTGTGGTTCGGTAGTTTCTTCATAAGCAGGATTTTAACTTTAAGCACGTGAGCTGCTAAACGGAAGGGTAAATTCTTGAAAAACAGCAGCAGCGCAATCCACACAAAGGTCATCAAGAACCAGCCAAAGTTAAGGTTGTTTAAAGTCCCATCAGTTTAAGTGGGAGACATCGGGCACATAACAGGCCAGTTGCAATCCACGGCCTTCATTTTAACTTTGGCTGATCATGGCCAACCTCTTCTCATACTGAAAACTGACCCTCTCCTGTGATTGGCTCCTCTGTTGCACACGCGAGGACCCTCATATATCTGGGCTCTGTGCAAGGAGAAGCCGCCCTGTTCTCTTTCCTCGCTCACATGGTTTGCACTCCTCAGCAATGCAGGAAGTGTTGCGCAGGCCTCCATGTTCATGTTGGTGGGGAGAGAGATGAGATCCGGAAGTCCTTGGCTTTGAATGAGTGAGTTGTTCTTTTCAAGCTAGCAGTGTTTGCGAGTGCTGCAAACTCAGTTGCAGAGAATGAATACTGGGTTTCTCCAGTAAAATTCTGGGGGAGGGGGGGGTTGGTGGTACAGGAATTGGTCTCGGGAATGCTTCAACCTGACAGGAAATCCTTGCTTGACCACATCCTCGCTCAATTTGAATTCCACAGGGTAGTCCTCAAATGCCCCCACCTCTGCCAGCAGAGGAGCCTTCGTAAGACCTATGCAACATTCCAGATTACCCCTTGGGATTCAATTTATGATGTCATGAGCATACTTTTCAAAGTCTTCAAAAGACTCTTGATATTGGTAACACTTCCAGGATGTGGTGGGCCAGGCTGCATTCACAGAAAGTGCACTGCTTGCTAGGATTAATCCAGGGTTTACAGCCCTGTCTTGGAGGCAAAAAAAAGATACCTTGCAAATCAGACAAAATGACAAAGTATGTTTTTTTGCATAAGTCTGGTGAATTATTTCCAAGAGGCATGCACCGGGAGAGGAAGTGCACATTGCTGAAGATTTCTAAAACCAATTCCCATCCTGGGAAACATCAGTGCAGTCTCATTTTCCACCCATCATTAGGATCACGTTTCAAAATAAAATTGTCTGCCCCCGACTGTAGGCTGCTGCAGTGTGAGGGGGTGTCTACCCAGAGCGCGCAAAGCAGTTCATGGCCAAAGCTACATTGCAGGGAGCCTTCTGTCCAAAGAGGCCCATGAATTCCCATCCTGTGCAAATGTTTTCCTGCATGAGCCCTGATTTTTTGGGGGGCGGGGGTGTCACACAGAAACATCAATGTGGCCTTGAGTAATCCCCATTCAATCCAGTGGGACTTTCATAGGGCTGTGTCCATGTGTCGTCTGATCAAATTCAGTGTGGTTAGATCCAGGTTCTTGCGTCAGTGTTCTTTGCTTTATTGTGCCCGGCCGTTTGCAAGAGCAGAGGCCTGCTTCGTGCTGAGTTGTGTGTCTCTGTGCGCTGTTGAACATTTTACCCTTTGGGACGGTCACTGGCTTAAACGTAAGCCCCTGCTCGATGTTTGGGACTGGGTCAGGATCCAAAATGCATACAGGAGATAAGTTCTTTGTTGTTGTTTTGCTCCTAAGATATTCTCTTCTGTCCTCTCCGAGAATCCTTCCCGATGCTTGGTGAAGCCGAAGGGGAGGTTGTACAGTCAGGGCTGGTCTCAGTAATAAGTTTTTTAAAAAACAGCCTACCCTCCCTTAGTAAAATGTATATTACCATAACGATGGTTTTCTTTCAGCCTACACAGTCTTAGATTTAAAAACAACAGCAGCAACATAAGTTTACCCCCTAAATGATTTGGCCTGGGAGGGAGGCGGGGGAAAGACCAAGCACTGATTTTGGGGGGGCGGAGTTGTTCGTTTTGGAGTTGTCAAGGAGACCCTTGACAACTTAATTGAAATGAACTCACCTTGCACAGGAAAGGTTTTCATGGACCCCTTCCAGACACAAAGCTTTGTACCCCTCTTATGTGTGGGACTGAACATGGCTGTTCTAATTCAGAGCATGCTGTGTGCACCAAAGCCTCTGGATCAGGGCTGTAGTTTTCGGTCCAAATGGGGTGAAATTCACCAATGGACTGAAGGGTTAAAGTGGTGCCCCCCCCTCCTCTGCCCACCCTATAAACGACCGAAGATTTGGACACCACCATCTCTTTAGGTCCAAATGGGGTGAAATTCACCAATGGGCTGAAGGGTTAAAGTGGTGCCCCCCCCCTCTGCCCATCCTATAAAAGACCGAAGATTTGGACACCACCATCTCTTCCAAGTTGATAGGAAACCTTCTGTTGTGTTTAAGAAACAAACAAGCCAAGTCTGATCATCAGATCAGATTTGATCAAACCAGGCTTGATCTTGCAAGGATTTTGGAACTCCTGAAGTTGATGAGTCGGAGCACTATTTACCCTTTGGAGTAATCCCACTACTCGTGTGTATGTCTGTGTGAGATGAGTCTCCTTTTCTGTGCAGGACCAAACCTGGAATTAACAAAAAAAATTCCCAGCACTCTTGCGATCAGGCTGTGTCTCCACTACAGGGAAATCAACACAAATTTGGAGTGTGGGGGAAAGGATAAGGCCGGTGGGAGAGACCAGCCCTTTGTATAGAATATTTTTTTTCCTTTTTTTTTTTTAAAACAATTTCATTAGATCTGCAAGCTTGTGCACTGTGGGTGCGTGAATATCTTAGTGTGAAATGTGTTTTTGTCATAGTATCTAAATTTTTAAAATAATAAGAAAAAAAAATCAACATAGTTCGGATGTGGAAGGCATAGTGGGAATAGTTCAGGTGACTGAGAAGAATCCAAATGAACCCTCGATTCAGGAAATGTAAACATGAAGAGAACGCGGCCGTTCTCAACCGGAAGCGTAGCCTTTAAAAATAAAATGTAAGCCTGCAAAATTGAATGTGAGAATATAGCATTCCTTTGAGCTAAGGAAATGAGGGGCCAAAGGAAAGGGAGGAGGTTACGGTGGGGGAGACTGCAGTCCGGCCTAAGCAAAATGGAGCCACGTTTTGATATAATACTCTCATATGTATGCAGTCTTCAATGTAACATCTCTCAATTATAATTTCAAACTGTGAAAAATAATAGTCTTGTCATTTTGCTAAATGTGTGCGGGGGGGTTGCTTTTTTGTTGTTGTGTCTGTTTTCTCTTCGGCTCCTGGGGGGGGTTGGAAATGGAGGCTAACTTGTATAGACACACCCACCCACACACCTGTGCCCCCATACACAAACCCTTGGCCTTGTGAGGCAGTCGGGAGAAGGCGTTTCAGGCTGTGCACCGGGGTAGCCTTTATTTATATGGGAAGAGGATGTCTTGGCCCTTGAAGGAACGTGTTTTTGAGAAGGGCATAAAAATGGCCCCATAAGAATTTTGTGAGCTTCCCCCCCCCCAAGGGGTGGCCAGTGACAGGAATGGAAACAGGAGAGATTGCAGTTGTGCATCACCTCAGTTCCTAAAAACTAGCCACCATGAAGATCTGTTCCTTTGCGCAAATCTTTTTGACAATTTTTGCCAACTGTCTCTTGGACCCCATAAGTTATTGTCCATTAAGCACCGAGTGTGCTTACTGGGGAGGCAAATGCTGCCGCGATCCGCTAGGAACTCCCATACGACATCATCCATACAAACACATTCATTGAAATGGGAGCCATGCGGGTGACGTATTTTTGTGGATTGGTTCCCCTGGGAACTCATCCAGCAAGGCTGGTTGAGATCGACTTCCTGCGGGCAGCCATGTTGAGGCCTAGTGAGCAGCTGGAGCCTGAACTAAAGTCCAGTTGACACCGATGGCAAGATCCCTGTCAATCTCAAAGGGCTTTTGACAAGAAGAACAACTGTTCACCCTTCCTGAAAGGGAGGACGGCATGGTTGCCATCTTGCCCCCTTCTCCTCACCG
>NW_015173125.1:1510164-1516784 GCF_001447785.1 Gekko japonicus | reverse complement strand
AAGAGCTCTCAGGCTGGGGAACGTTCCGGATTTGTCTCTCTGGGTTTCTTCCTGCCTCAGAGCTCTTGAAGAAACAGGCGCCATGTCAGGTCCAAAAATGGCAAGCCTGTTTCTCTGACACTGAACACTTCTCTGAGGGTCCAGCTCTTGTGAGCATTTCTGTCTATGCCTCCGTTGGCAGAGAAAGAGACGCTTTTAATTTAGAAATGGTGTTTTTCCTTTGGGGAGGGGGAAAAAAAAAGTGTCTTCACATTAAGTTTTATTTTTATATATATTTTATTTTTTAAGTGGACACAAACCTTTGAAGAGGGACCAACAATACACTGTTTACGATGTATGTATATATTTATATATGTATGCGATCTGTGTGTCGTACATATATATCTATATAATCACCCAGCTTGTAGTACAGTAAAGATGTATTTCATGCCACATACTAGGAAAATAGCACGTTTCCCTTGCTTGGTTTCTGCCATGAAGTTTTGTTGTTTCTTAAGAAGATGCGTGTGATAGTGTTTTTTTTGTTGAGGTTTTGTTTGGGGTTTTTTGTTCCCGGTGGACATTTTCAGATCCCCCCCATGGCTCACTTAGGCAATGGTGATAGTGGTTCTCCGTCCTCCATTCACATCCCTACCCAGCATTCCCTGTTTTAGGGGCCTTCTCTCTTGTTATAAAAAACAAAACAAAAGACAAAAAACTTTTTACCGAGTGAAACATGGGTGCCACCTTTATTTCCATTCTCACCAATGTAAATACTGATACTAACGGAGAATTTTGACTTTGCATTCTGTCAGAATACATGTGTTCAAATAAAAATTACCAAAAAAAAGAAAAGAAAAGCCTATTCCATATTGTCTCCTCAATATTAGTGGCCACTTCACAAGGTTTTGCACAATTATTTTCCCCAACGGGTCTTTGCCTTTAATCCGCAAATGGTTGTCGGAAGGAGACAGTCAGCCAGTCAGAACATGCCTGGGCTGGGCCTGTCCAGGAATATAAAACCAGCGACGTTATGTTACTCTGCTGCACGGTCTCCACTCAGCTTGTGGTGTCACACTTTCCATAATTAGGCATTAGTGGGGAGTCTGAGAATCTGGACTGAATGTGTGATGCAGGAGTCTCCCCACTGTGGTGCTCGCCAAGTATTTTGAGAGTGTGGGTAGGGTTTTGCCCAGGATGGATTTTGATTGGCTGCTGGAGATTTGATTGGCAGTGCAGATTTTTAAAAAACAATGCTTTTGGAGCAGCCGCCACCACAGCACAGGAATCTTCACTGTGTGACTGAAGGTCCGCTGTGGCAGCCATTTTGTGACTGGCTCTGCCTCCTGTGGCAGCCATTTTATGCCTGTGCTCACCACACTGCGTCAGAATTTCAGAAGTGCCTGCAGGCTTTAAAAGAAGAAGAAGAGATTGGATTTATACCCCGCCCTTCACTTGGAGTCTCAGAGCGGCTTACAAACTCCTTTCCCTTCCCCTCCCCACAACAGACACCCTGTGAGGTGGGTGGGGCTGAGAGAACTCTGACACAAACGGCTCTTTTTCAAGGATAGCTGTGCCAGAGCTTGTGACTGACCCAAGGTCACATCAGCAGGTGCAAGTGGAGGAGTGGGGGAATCAAACCCGGTTCTCCCAGATTAGAGTCCGCACACTTAACCACTACACCAAACTGGCTCTCTGGAGATCACGATCTGGGGATGCGACCTAAGATCTTTTATTTGGAGATGATGCAAGGGACTGTACCGGTACTGCTGCATGGAAATGGGGTGGTCTTGCCCCTGAGAAGAAGACAAAGAGTTGGTTATTATACCCTGCTTTTCCAGCAGACCGGAAGGTCTGTAGCTCGGCAGTTCGAGACCCGAGTGCCCTGTGATGGAGTGAGCTCCCAGCTCCTGCCAACCTAGCAGGTCGAAAGCAAGAAATTGCAAGTAGATAAAAAGGTATTGCTTTGGTGGGAAGGTAACCATTCCATGCACCTCGGCATTTAATCATGCCGGCCACATGACCACAGAAATGTCTTCAGACAGCACTGGCTCTTCAGCTTGGAAACGGAGATGAGCACCGCCCCTTAGAGTCAGATTCAACTAGCTTTCAAGCAAGGGAAACCTTTCCCTTTCTCTGCCCTAAGGAGTCTCAAAGTTGGTTACAATTGCCTTCCCTTCCTCTCCCCGCAACAGGCACCCTGTGAGGTAGGAGGGGCTGAGAAAGTTCAGAGAGAACTGTGACTGGCACCGAGCAGGCTTTTTGTGGAGGCGGAGTGGGGAATCAAAGCCAGCTCTCCAGAGTAGAGTCCACAGCCGTGGTCTATCCCCACGTCTGTTCCAGCCTGAGTTTGGAGGCTCAGAAGCGTAGGCCTTCTGGTATCTGGTTGGGAAGGGACTCCCATGGTCAGCCTGGGATGCTGATTCTCTTCACTAGTCCTTCAGTGCTGGAGTAGAATGCTTCCCAAGTTACAGTTCTGCTGAAGTTGAGGCAGGGTTGCTTTTGTCTGCTATTCTCATGGTTGACTCGTGGCAGTAGATTTAGGATGAGCAAGAGGAAATGGAATCTTAGACTCACAGAGTTGTTGGAAGGGGCCATACACAGGCCATCCAGTCCAACCCCCTGCTCAATGCAGGATCTGCCTAGAGCATCCCTGACAAGGGTTTGTCCAGCCGCTGCTTAAAGACTGCCAGGGAGGGGGAGCTCACCACCTCCCAAGGCAGCCAATTCCACTGTTACACGGCTCTGTCAAAAAGTTTTTCCTAATATCCAGCCGGCACCTTCCCGCCCTTAATGATTGCGAGTCCTCTCCTCTGCTGCCAACAGGAACAGCTCCCTGCGCCTCCTTGAAGTGAACAGAATACTTTTTACACAAGTGATTAAAATGTGGAATGCACTGCCAGAGGATGTAGTGATGGCCACAGGTATAGACAGCCTGAAGAGGGGATTAGACAGATTCATGGAGATCTATCAGTGGCCAGTAGTCATGGCGATTAACAAGAACCTCCATATTCAGAGGCAATCAACCTCTGAATGCCACTGCCAAGAGGCAACATCAGGGAAAGGCCTCGGCCCCTAGGCCCTGTTGTTGGACCTCCAGAGGAACTAGTTGGGGGCTGTGTGAGACGGGATGCTGGACTCCATGGACCGCTGCTCTGATCCAAGTGGGCCTTATTGTTCTGAATCAAGCTGCGGTCACACACGCTGAATAATCCCCTTTCAATGCACTTTCCAACTGTGTTTTTGCCAGTTCACACAGTAAAATCCAGCTGGAGGGTGCCCAGGTTGGGTTTGATTGGAAAGTGGTTTGTAATGGTCTTAGGACAAGGGCAGGGGAGACACTTGAATAAGAATTTTTTTTCATCTACGTTGATCGTTTCAGAGGGTCGTCGTGTCAGCCTGCCGTGGGACAGCTATGATTTGAGTCCCGTAGCACTTTAGAGACCTACAAGAATTTCAGGGTAGAAGTTTTTGAGAGCCAAAGATCTGACAAAGGCGGCTCTGACTCTCGAATCTCATCTCCCTCAAAACCTTGTCGGTTTCTAAGGTGCTGCAGGACTTGAAGGAGCTGCGGTGGCTCAAGTGGTTAAGACGCTGAACTGCAGGCTGGGGAAGGTCGGTAGTTCAGCAGTGCGAGACCCGAGTGTGCCGCGTGACGGAGGGAGCTCCCGTCTCTAGTTCCAGCTCCTGCCAACCTAGGAGTTTGAAAGCAAGAAATTGCAAGTATATAAATAGGTACCACTTGGGTGGGAAGGGAACAGCGTTCCGTGCGCCTTGGTGTTTAGTCATGCTGGCCACATGACCATGGAAACGTCTTTGGACAGCGCTGGCTCTTCGGCTTTGAAACGGAGATGAGCACCGCAACCCTAGAGTCGGACTCGACTGGCTTTCGAGCAAGGGAACCTTTACCTTTTTACAGGACTTGAATCTGTCTGTTCACCCACATTCTTTCACATGTCCTTTCACTTAGTGAGTAATCAAGATGACTGATCCATAAATGCAAATAGACACTAGGGTCTCAGAGTGTAATGAGCATGTAGATTGCGAGCCCTGCAAGCACTCGCATCTTCTTTCCTCCTGGAACATTTATTAGAAGTGATCCATGTGTATTTGCAGGACCTGTCCCAGCCACACCACCTGCAACTATGGGGCATGTGAATCATAACCTTTTTGACTAAATAATTATGGGGGAAGGAAGCCTGAAGGGGAAAGGTGTATAGCACATGATGGCTGCGAATTCTGAACATTTCGAGCTGACCTTCGTTGGATCCGACTCTGGCCTGCCGCTTCTGGAGACTTGTTTGTTTTTAATCAGAACGAACACCCTTGGTCTTTCCTCCCCCCCTCCCTCTCTGGGGATATTAGGTTTCTAATCTAAGTTGGCTTCATCGAGCACATTAATCAAAGCGCCTTTTGACAGGCTCAATTATGGAGTGCTTTTCATAAGCAAATCCAGGCGCTTGCGAGAGTCCCAGCTGCCGTTCACTGGAGAAGGGAGACGGAAGCCATCAGAAAGCAAATGGGAAGTTTCAAAGGGCAAGAGAAGTCTTCTGGCTCATCAAGCGATCACGGTTGGCATCGACGCCGACAGCTCCGGTCACACTGACAATGCTAGTGGGTGGCTCGTGTGTAATCTGCGGCAGGTCTTTGGATCACATGTCAGTGGTGTGTGGGACCACGAAAGTGGCTTGTGGCCTGTTGCCAGTCTCTCAGGAACTCTCAGACGCAATAATTCCTTTTACAAGCTTTATTGTGAAACCAGGAAAGTTGCTGTAAAGTCAAACTCTTTGACAGAACTAAAGATTATTACGAAGTAGGGAACTACGAGACCTTTGGTCCAGCCTTCATTCATACGTCATGATTACATAGTGCATAGACAGGCTAATACAGTTTGACTGAAACAGTGAGAATGTTATCTTAGAAGTCTCTCTCGAAGGCCATGAGACCAAGGAACAGGGAAGGTTCTCTCTGGCCTAACCCGGAGGAGTTTTCCTTTCACGGTGTTTCAGGCGCAGCGAATCTAGAGTTCACACAGACATGTCTCAATCACCCCTCCCGTAAGAATGTCAGAGGAGGGCCTTGCAGACAGATTGACACCATGCCAGCAGGTGCTAATTGGAACCTTGGGAACTACAAGCAGAAAAGGGAACAGCAGACAAAGCAATAACAGAGCATAGCTATGTACGTCAGAGAGCCACACTTACACACATGATGACCCAGTGGCTTAGGCAAGGGTCCGATTCTGACACATGTGCGCTCCTAAAATGACAGTGGCAGTCTTCAATCAGCAGCTGGACAAACACTCATCAGGGATGCTTTGGGCTGATCCTGCACTGAGCAGGGGGTTGGACTAGATGGCCTCGATGGCCCCATCCAGCTGTATGATATTATGGCAAGTCACCACAGTGCATTGGACCAGAGGTGCATAATAGCTCATTTTGTTGTTCCCATTCTTTGGCCATGTTTATGTTTCTTTGGGTTCATATCCCGCCCTCCCCTTGATGGGCTCAGGGCGGGTTACAACGATATAAATACAGTCCAACAATATAAAATTCAACACAATTAAAACCACATTAAAACATACAACTCTAATAAAAGCCAGCTACACTGGGAATAATTTCCCCAGAAATCTGTTAAATTTAGGGTCTCCGACCCAGACTGCCTCTGAGCCTGGAGGCTCCATTTCAGGCGACAGCACCCAGTCTCTACTGACAGGAGCTTCACTTTGTGAGTCAAAGGGACCCATCCTAAGCATCTAAGTCCTTGCTGCATAATTTGACTGGTATGCAAAGGCAACTTAACTAAGGGACGGGAAACGGGGACTGCCTGCTTTTGCTCCCAAGAGCAAGCCTTTGGGCTGCCCAGAGTACACGTCCTTACTTCCAGGAGCCGTTCCCTCGTTTTATTCTAGTGTCACCTGGCAACTGCGGGATTGCAGAATCTACCACCGCATGGGTCCTTCTCCAGTCCAGTCATTACAAGACTGCAGCAGGGGCACCAGGCTTACAACCAGTGTTCCCCCTAAGCTGAGTTAGTGTGAGCTAGCTCATAGTTTTTTAGCCTCTGGGTCACACATTTTTGTCTTAGCTCAGGAAGGATGGCTCCAGAACAAACTAATTAATGCAGTAGCCGAATCACTTACTCACAAATTTAATGCCAGTAGCTCACAAAGTAGAAATTTTGCTCACAAGACTCCACAGCTTAGAGGGAACATTGCTTACGACTAGTCCAAAATTACTGCTTGTCAAGGCGCCTGAACAACTCTGTCCCTCTTCATTCCAGGCACACTGAAGCATGTCAAAGGGTTGTCAAAACTCCACACTTCGGGATCTCCCAACTAGACCACTTATTCCTTCTCTGCTCTGGACAGAGCAAGGGTGTCTTTGTGCCCAACGAACTGATAGAAATTGCTACCTGTCAGAGTTTCTTATCTAGAATACCATAACTCCTTGTCCAGATGCAGCAAGATAAGATTACAGGTTGTCTAAAACTGCTATGCGCAATCTCCTAAGCAAACCACCAGTTCCTTCTTTTTTAAGTCCCTAAAGTCATTTTTTTTAAAAAAAATGAGATCAGTGGGGTTGAACTTTGTCCCAGGGGTCTGATTCAGCTGGGGAAGAGGAGTATAGAAAGCAATTTGG
>NW_015173125.1:1479155-1510129 GCF_001447785.1 Gekko japonicus | reverse complement strand
GAGCGGTTCCTCACCTCAAGGAGAGCTCTTCCGTCCCTCTGGTGCTGTGCGTGGTGTTGGCTTCCAGTGGAAATAACGCAGCTGTTCTCCAGAGGGGAAAAGTGTCCGATGGAAGAATTGGCAGCAGGGATTCTGGTTGGATGTGCAGATTAAAAGTGCATCCTATTAAACAGAACTTCTGCCTGAAATGTTGCAGGGTTCCTCCAAGAGTTAGAATCATAGAATCACGGAGTTGGAAGGGTCCACAGAGGGCATCTAGTCCAACCCCCTGCTCAACACAGGATCCGCCTAGAGCATCTCTGGCAAGTGTTTGTCCAGCCACTGCTTGAAGACTGCCAGGGAGGGCGAGCTCACCACCTCCCGAGGCAGCTGATTCCACTGTGGCACAACTCTGACTGTAAAGAAGTTTTCCCTAATATCCAGCCGGTACCTTCCCGCCCTTAATTTAAACCCATGATTGCGAGTCCTCTCCTCTGCTGCCCACAGGAACAGCTCCCTGCCCTCTTCTAAGTGACGGCCCTTAAGATACTTGAAGAGACCCATCATGTCCCCCCTCAACTTCCTCTTCTCCAGACTGAACATCCCCAAGTCCCTCGGCCTTTCCTCACAGGGCTTGGTCTTCTGTGTAACCTTGCTCCCTGACAATTTAGGAACAAAAGAACACAAGAGAAGCCAAGGCTGGATCAGGCCAAAGGCCCATCCAGTCCAACACTCTGTCACACAGGGCCCAAAAATACCAGGGGCCATCCGGAGGTCCAGCAGTGGGGCCAGGGCACTAGAAGCCCTCCCACTCTTGCCCCCCCCAGGCACCAAGAACACAGAGCATCCCTTGCCCCAGACCGAGAGCCCCTATCTATACCTTGTGGCTAATAGCCACTGATGGACCTCTGCTCCAGATTTTTATCTGATTCCCTCTTGAAGCCGTCCATGCTTGTAGCTGCCGCCACCTCCTGTGACAGTGAATTCCACGTGTTAATCACTATTTGGGTGAAGAAGGACTTCCTTTTATCCGTTCTAACGCGGCTGCTCAGCAATTTCATTGAGTGCCCACAGAGTTCTTGTATTGTGAGAAGTTCTTGTATTGTGAGAAGCCATTTTGTTGTTGCACCCAACACCCTGTCTCAGAATTCAAAAGGTGCCCACAGGCTCAGAAAGGTTGGGAACCCCTGGCTTAAAGAGTGCTCCAGCTACCGTAGGATCTCTTATTCAGGAGCACTCAGCACCAGCACTTGGGAGGCCATTTGTTTTCTACTGTAGCATCATTTAGATTAACGGAGGGAAGCTTTCGTCCCCTGTTTCCTAAAGAGGGACTTTTGCTGCGGGAAGATCTGGGCCCTCATTCATGGTGCTGTTGAGTGCTTTTGCCAGTGTGCCGAAATGATGTGCTTCGCTATTTCCAGAACCAGGGTTTAGCTCCGTGACAAAATAGCCTGAAAAATGGCTAACTAAATGTGATCTGTTTTCTCCAAATCTTCATCCATCCTGAGTCCTTCCCCTCTGGCATCGAGGTTTCCAAAGCCATCACTCAATGCCCAGAAATCCTCTTTATGTTGCAAAATCGATTGGAGAGTAAGTTTCTCTTCTGCTGAGGATGGATGGACGGGCAGGTTGGTAGATAACTTGCAGTCTACGGGAGCTGACTTTCCTGCTCTGTTTTGATTTGATTAGGATCTCTGTGACTAAATATGGGTTTGATTCCTTCCCTCCTGCACTTGCCTCGGGCTTTTCAAACCTTTCTGAGAGTGATCGATGAGTCTTGCTGCCATTAATTCCAACATCCTGTCTCAGCAACGAATAGGAGTTTGCAAGGATACACAACCGCATCAAGGTTTGAGTCCAGTAGCACGTAAGAGACTGCAAGATTTTCAGGGTAAAAGTTTCCAAGAGTCAAAAGCTCCCTTCGTCAGACACAAGCAGGGATGGCAGTCCCTGAGTCCCTATATCCAGGGGTTCCACAGTAGAAACTCAGGAAGCAAAGGTACCGTGCACATTGTAACCAGCTTAATTGGAGCAGCAGCAGAAGAGGAGGAGGAGGAGATTGGAGTCTCAGAGCGGCTTACAAAACCCTTTCCCTTCCCCTCCCCACAACAGACACCCTGTGAGGAAGAAGAAGAAGAGATTGGATGTATACCCCACCCTTCATGACCCAAGGGAGTCTCAGAGCGGCTTACAAACGCCTTTCCCTTCCCCTCCTCACAACAGACACCCTGTGAGGTAAAAGAAGAAGAGATTGGATTTATACCCCGCCCTTCACGACCCAAAGGAGTCTCAGAGCGGTGATAAAATTAAGAAATTCTGGCAAGAAATACTAAACGTGATACAAGACATCACCTCAGTCCAAATTCCACTAAAACCGGAAATTTTGTTTTTGAATATCTGGCCTGAAAATTTGAATTCAAGGGTACATAGACGCACAATAGAAGTCCTTCTAGATGCAGCCAAAACAGCAATAGCATTGTACTGGAAGGAGAAAGAGGCACCCTCAGTAGAAATATGGTATAAGAAACTTTGGACTCATTACTTAATGGATGCAGTCTCCAACAAACTAAATTGCATGTCACAAAACCCAATAAAGTCTAATTTCATAGAGAAATGGTACCCAGTGCTAGATTATCTGTCACAAAAACAATTTATCTCATCTGATTGGTCTCAATATCACAAATGGATATAAGATTAATGCAATGTCCAGTTCCGCAAATTCTCATACTTACTTACTTATATCATCTCCACTAGCTCTAATATTTCCTTTTCTTTCTTCTCTTTCTTACCGCTCCAATAGTTCGGGATGCTTCCTAATGTTCCTATCAAGTTTACGCTAAGTCTGTTATCTTTCTACTGAAATCATATTCGGAAGTGTGTTGAGTAATGTATTGTAATTCTTTGAACATGTTATAACGTTGTACATACGCAGGAACTATTTACAGGATGTGAATGTAATTGGAAAATTAATTGTTCACTGTTTGAAGTGTTAGAATTGTTAAAAATTAAAAAAAAAAATTAAAAAAAAAAGGAAAAAAAAAAACCAGATACATATAATAGCTGATTTTGCTGGCATTTTAATATTTCCCTTCTCCAAAACGGTAAACCTGAGAACTGTGGCTTGCCCAAGGTCATCCAACCAGGTGCAAGTGGAGGAGTGGGGAATCAAACCCAGTTCACCCAGATTAGAGTCTGTGCACTTAACCACTGCACCAAACTGGCTTAAGGGCAGAAAATTTGCATCTGTAGTAGGATAAGAATCGGATGTAGGGCGCATCAACGCTTGAGAGCTTCCACCCCTCAACTCTCTTTGGTCTCCAAGGTGCTACTGGGCTCGATCTGGCTGTTCCCCTGCAGCCTGACATGGCTACCCACGGAAACAAACACATCAAGTTAACGTGCTTTGGAAAACCTATGACTGAACACAGTGTTGGGGTCCCATCACAGGAGACATATTTGGTGGGCGAATGGGGAGAAACAAGGGCCCGTTCTGCAAAACAACCTAGATGTTTGCATTCACGGGGTGGAGAAACGGGGTTTGTGGCCCCTGGAGATTACTTGTCTGTTCTGGGAACACCCCTGATCTGACTCATGGTGAGCTGCAGCTTTTCCGACGTGCCTGGTGCAAATCCTCCTTCGGTCTGGCAGCGGATGCTTGGACAAATCTCTTTCTGCGTTTCTCTCTGTCAAAGAGCAGGCAAGGAGAGCCGCTCTTGGCCGGCTCCTCTTGTTTCATCTATCCCTGCCCTAACACCGGGGCAGGGGGGCTTGCTCTGTGTTTAGAAATGGAGATGAGATCAGTTGCCGAGGGCGGCCCCCTGCTCCAGAACTCATCCGGCAGCCTGTCAGCCGCTTCTCTTCCACAGCTGGATGAGCTCTTAATAAGTTCAGGGATGATTGTCAGAACTAATTAAAAACAAAACAAAAAAAGTTGTGATTGTTGCGAGGAGTTTGGGGGCTGGTTAGAACGGGAGGTGATGGGATGGAGAGATGGGGGGGGAGTCGCCATTTTAGCCCCCTCGTTTCCCGAGGAGATCGATACTTTTGAAGCCCTCCCCCCCATTCCCCTTAATGAGAAAACCGTTGTTCACAGGATGGGCTGCGTCCCAGGCAACTTGAACCTACCCTGGAACATGGAGAAGAGGCGACTGGGGTCATCCCACAAGGACAGGCAGAAAACAAGAAGCCCGGATTCCAGGGTCAAGGTTTTCAGGACCTGGGAGAGCGCCCAGGGGAGCCAAGACCTTGCTTTGACTGTAAGGAACGCCAAGTGAATTCTTAAGCCTTCAAAGCCAACACATACATTGGCAAAATGTCAAGGGGCACGATTCTGATTGGGAGCTGTGCACACCAATGTTGTCCTGGGGCAGGGGTGTCAAACACGCGGCCCAGGGGCCGGATCAGGCCCCCCGAGGGCGTCTATCAGGCCCGCAGTGGGAACTGGCTGTCTTCTGCTTCTTCTTCCAGTTCTGCTGCTGCTGCGCCACCGTAGGTTTGCGGCATACAGATACACACCCGAACGGCGTACTCAAGATTGCAACAGCACAGACATTTTGATGCAATGATTCAGAGGAAGAGGTATCCGTTATCAGACACTGTAAAGTAAACAAAATATTACAAGGGTGCTAATGTTTTAAGCGTGTTTTTAGTTTAAGTAAAAAAAAATAAATCTTTCTGTTTGTGTCCTTTATAACGTTTATGCCTCCGCTTTCTGGCATTACATTTTAGGACACACTTGGCTCGGCCCAACAAGGTCTCATTTATGTCACATCCGGCCCTCATAACTAATGAGTTCGACACCCCTGTCGTGGGGCATCCGGCTGGGCTCTGTGTCTCCTCAGACGGGATCTTACAAAAGGGTCTTGGCCAGTTGGAGATGTGGCAGAGCATTGTGCTCCAGCTTCTCACCGGCAGAGTCTGAGCCCCTAGTCAGTGGGGAAGCGTCAGGAGTCTAATCAAATTCCTCAAGCTTGGTGACGGCCCGTTCCCTCCCAGGCTGAGCCCCAGGCAGGCTTGGGGAAAATTCTGGCTGCATCTAGCCCGTGTTGGTAGAAGCCCCCTCTGCCTTAAAGAGGCAGGCAGAGCAGTGTTCCCTCTAAGCTGAGTGAGTGTGAGCTAGCTCACAGTTCTTTAGCCTCCGGCTCACACCTTTCTGTCTTAGCTCAGGAAGGAGGGCTCCAGGGCAAACTAATTTCTGCAGTAGCCAAATCCCTCGCTCACAACTTTAATGCCAGTAGCTCACAAAGGAGAATTTTTGCTCACAAGACTCCACAGCTTAGAGAGAACACTGATCCAGGGTATCTGGCACAGGGCAAAATGGAGCGGAGTGGTGAGGGGGGGGGTGGCTCTGCGGCTCCAAAGGAGCTGGGCCATGCAGCCAAACGTTTTGCATTGAGCTTGCAAGCTCAGCAGTTAGACAGTAAAAACAACCACCGCCTGAACAGGTGGGCTACAGAGGAAGGCCTGTCGACCTGCCCGGCACCCAGTCCCCAGCACTCCGGAGAGCACACTCCGGGGGCAGCCCATCAAGAACCTCACCTGCAGTCCGCGAGTGGCTCTTGGTGCAGTGGGAAGAGTGCTGGGACAGTCTTTCCCTGACCTTCTTGTGCCTCCCTCCCGCACCTCACAAAGTAGGATGAGGAATGTGGGACCTCCAGGGACCATCAAGCAAGCGAAGCTTAACAAACAAACAAGAAGAGAAGAAGAAGAGACGGGATTTCTACCCCGCCCTTCACTACCCAAAGGAGTCTCAGAGTGGCTTACAAGCTCTTTCCCCTTCCCCTCCCCACAACGGACATCCTGTGAGGTAAAAGAAGAAGAGGAGGAGGAGATGGGATTTATACCCCGCCCTTCACTACCCAAAGGAGTCTCAGAGTGGCTTACAAGCTCTTTCCCCTTCCCCTCCCCACAACGGACATCCTGTGAGGTAAAAGAAGAAGAGGAGGAGGAGATGGGATTTATACCCCGCCCTTCACTACCCAAAGGAGTCTCAGAGTGGCTTACAAGCTCTTTCCCCTTCCCCTCCCCACAACGGACATCCTGTGAGGTAAAAGAAGAAGAGGAGGAGGAGATGGGATTTATACCCCGCCCTTCACTACCCAAAGGAGTCTCAGAGTGGCTTACAAGCTCTTTCCCCTTCCCCTCCCCACAACGGACATCCTGTGAGGTAAAAGAAGAAGAGGAGGAGGAGATGGGATTTATACCCCGCCCTTCACTACCCAAAGGAGTCTCAGAGTGGCTTACAAGCTCTTTCCCCTTCCCCTCCCCACAACGGACATCCTGTGAGGTAAAAGAAGAAGAGGAGGAGGAGATGGGATTTATACCCCGCCCTTCACTACCCAAAGGAGTCTCAGAGTGGCTTACAAGCTCTTTCCCCTTCCCCTCCCCACAACGGACATCCTGTGAGGTAAAAGAAGAAGAGGAGGAGGAGATGGGATTTATACCCCGCCCTTCACTACCCAAAGGAGTCTCAGAGTGGCTTACAAGCTCTTTCCCCTTCCCCTCCCCACAACGGACATCCTGTGAGGTAAAAGAAGAAGAGGAGGAGGAGATGGGATTTATACCCCGCCCTTCACTACCCAAAGGAGTCTCAGAGTGGCTTACAATCTCCTTTCCCTTCCCCTCCCCACAACAGGCACCCTGTGAGGTCGGCGGGGCTGAGAGAGCTCTGACATAGACTGCTCTTTTTTCAAGAACAGCTCCCATCAGAACTACGACTTGCTGAAGGTCATCCAGCTGGCTGCAAATGGAGGAGTGGGGAATCAAACCCGGTTCTCCCAGATTATCTTCATCTCCTTCTTCCTCCACTTGCACCTGCTGGATGACCTTGGGCAAGCCGCAGGTCTGACAAGAGCTGTCCTTGAAAAAGAGCAGTTTCTGTCAGAGCTCTCTCAGCCCCGCCGACCTCACAGGGTGCCTGTTGTGGGGAGGGGAAGGGAAAGGAGTTTGCAAGCCACTCTGAGACACCTTCGGGTAGTGAAGGGCCGGGTATAAATCCAATCTCTTCTTCTGCTTCAGATGAAGGTCTTCGACATCCCCTACCGCCTGGTCCTTTTATAGCTGGAGAGGCTGGGGATTAAACCTGAGACCTTCTGCATGCCAAACAGAGGCTCTTCCTCCGAGCCACAGCCCGGGGCGTGAGTTCTCTGTCTCCAATATCATTCTCAATCTCTCCAGTGCCATGCTGTCATTGCCATGTCCCCAGTCCCGGGTCTTTGGCCCAGCTGATGACCCAGTCACACTGCTAACGCATGCCTCCCCCCTCCGCCTCCCCACTGTCTCTCTTTCTCCCTGCAGCGGCTTCAGCAGGCACGCACACTGTCTACAGCAGCCTTCCCAATGCTTCCCGCTGTTCTGCAACACCCTTCGGCAGCCCCGAGAAGCGTCAAAAGAATTTTCTCTCCCCAGGAATTGGAGCACAGCGCTGGCTGGATTGGGAAGCCATGCAACCGAAGAGAATTTCCGAGGCTACTTTAAGCTACAGACGTCTAGGCGATAGCCAGACGCCGGCGGAGACGGCAGTGCATCGATTGATCCCTGCAAGCAAGAGCAAATAGCCTCGGAGCGCAGGAGGAGCCCCCACGCAGAGCTTTCTGGGTGCCACTGGCTTCTTCATCACTCGCTCCCGGAGTCTGGGTCGGAGGAGGGAGTTCTGGGTGTGCTCCACACCTTGGCTGAGGTGGCCGCCTCCTGGACCTCCATCCCCTTTGAGGTCCCTCACTTTGCTAGTCTGCTCAGTCCCCTCCCCCTCCCCCCAAAATGGTTTCTTCTCGCACAGCTGCCTCCACGCCTCAGCTTTCCCCATCCACCCACATGCAAATTGGGCCAGGCAAATAGCCCCAGCTTAGCAAAGCAGAGGAAGCGGAGAGAGAATCCCACCTGGCGGGAAGGGCCTGCCGGAGCAGACCAGGAAGGCACTTCCTAGGCAAACTATGGAAAGCAGAATTGTTCAGGGGGGCCTTTTCAGAAAGGCGACAGGGCTATACCGTAATAGCATGGTTCAGGAAGATGCTTTAGTAAACAGAACGGCACTGCGGACGATGCTGCTGGGCACTGTAGGTATTATCTGTATGCTGTAGGGACATAAGAAGATAAGAGATGCCAATGCTGGATCAGGCCAAAGGCCCATCCAGTCCAACACTCTGTGTCACACAGTGGCCAAAAACACCAGGTGCCATCAGGAGGTCCAGCAGTGGGGCCAGGACACCAGAAGCCCTCCCACTGTTGCCCCCCCCAAGCACCAAGAAGACGGAGCATCACTTGCCCCAGAGTCCCTCTCTATACCTTGTGGCTAAGAGCCACTGATGGACCTCTGCTCCATATGCTTATCCAATTCCCTCTTGAAGCCGTCCATGCTTGTAGCTCCCACCACTTCCTGTGGCAGTGAATTCCGTGTGTTAATCACTCTTTGGGTGAAGAAGTACTTTGGGTGAAGAAGTACAGGTATTACCCTGCTCTGACTGCATTGTTTTCGACTTGTGTCATTTCATATTCTGGGAGGGAAGGGAGGACGGTATCGCTGGATCTCTTTGGATCCCGATGTCAGGTAGCCCTGTCATAGGTCTGGAATGTGGAGGGGTGCCCTCCCGTTTTCTGTCTCAGCTCTCCCTGGGCTCACCAACTGTCTGCTATCTTATGCTTGACCTTGTAGATGCTCGAGCTGCAGTTTTTCTTTGGCTGGGAAAGTTAACGGCTTTTGCTTTCACCTGCTTGCTTTGCCCGCGTGCACGAGATGTATCCATTGGCTCATGCTTACCAGGGGGATGTTTGATTCTAGTATAAGTCAGAGGCCCTAGCATTGGCGGCCATTCCTGACACAAGCTGTACACATGTCTCTAGTTCTGGATTCACCAATAAACAGTTATCGTCTCCTGAAACCCTGTGTTGAGTAACCTGGCTAAGGACGCTGACACCCGGAAGTTAAGCAGGGCCAGTACTTTAGTGAGAGGCCCCCCAAGGAAGACTCCGCAGAGGGAGACCCTGGCAAACGACCCCTGCAGCATCACTTACCTTGCAAGCTCCTTGCTGGAGTCATCATACGTCTGTTGCAACTTAATGGTACTTACATATGTACCTCGTACCATTGTCTGCATCATGTCTAATACAATGCTTTGTGTCAGATTCCCATCATCCTACTAGGATTGCGTTACTTATTACAGGTCTCAGCGTATTGATTATGCTATGCAGTCTAACTGAAGTCTCACTGAGAAAGGCAGACTTTAAATCTAGTAAGTAAACTGTTCTCCTTTGTCTTGGCTGGCATTCGCCTAGTCCGAGGTCCTCAGAACATCGGGACGGCTGATTTGATCAGTTTGACGGATCCCGTAAAGAAGGCTGACCTTTGGATTTAATTTGAAAGGTGCAATAACAATCCCGTGGAGAATGGGGACGCAACAGCCACACAATGCCTGACATCGTGGCTCGAAAGCTAGCAGAGTTAAAGGTAAAGGTTTCCCTTGCTCGAATGCCAGTCGAGTCTGACTCTAGGGTTGCGGTGCTCATCTCCGTTTCAAAGCCGAAGAGCCAGCGCTGTCCGAAGACGTTTCCGTGGTCATGTGGCCAGCATGACTAGATGCCGAGGCACACGGAACGCTGTTACCTTCCCACTGAAGTGGTACCTACTTGCAATTTCTTGCTTTCGAACTGCTAGGTTGGCAGGAGCTGGGGCCAGAGACGGGAGCTCACTCTGTCATGCGGCACTCGGGTCTCGAACTGCTGAACTACTGACCTTCTGGTCTGCAGTTCAGTGTCTTAACCACTTGAGCCACCGCAGCCCCTTCATGTAGAATTACTCCAGTCTAAATGCTTGGAAATCAATGGATTTAGTCTAACTACACAGGATTGTGCTCTTAGGCATGCTTGAAAAGTTCAGCAAAGAACTGCTGCTATCTTGGTTTAGATCAGGGATGGCCAAACTGTGGCTCGGGAGCCACGCGGCTCTTTCACACACATTGTGCGGCTCCCGGCAGGGCGGCTGGGGAAGCGAAGGGGAGGCCTGCCTGCACGCTCGTGTTTCCCTTCCCTAGCCAGCGTTCCCCTCCCTGGATAGGCTTGACGTGGGGGGGGAGCAGAGAAAGAAAGCAACTTTAACTTTAAATGCGTTCTCAAAGGCGCCCCCCCCCAAAGCCTACAAATATCATTGGCTAAATAAATATCATTATCAATATCTGTTTTTGCCCCTTTTGTTTTTTATTTCTGGCAGTCTCATTGAATGTTAATAAAAAGCAAATCTGCATACTTTTGAATACAAACATGTGTGTGATATGTGTTCATGTCTTGCGGCTCTCAAACATCTGACGCTTATTCGGTGTGGCTCTTAACGTTAAGCAGGTTTGGCCACCCCGGCTTAGATGAAGGCACAGACATTTCCCGCCTGGGCTGCTGTGGAAGAGTCGGTGGTTCTGCTACTGGGATTCTGCCAGTGGAATTCCACGATGCCAGAATTCTGCTAGGGGGGGTTCGCTACCCAAGAATTCTGCTGCTGGGATGCTGGGAGCCCAGAATTCTGCTACTAGAGTTCAGCAAGCCTAGAATTCTGCTCCCCTGTGTTCCAGGAGCGTCCTCCCTGAACAAACTGTGACTGATTTCGCACTAGAGCTGCCTCGATGTTGCGCCGCCGTTTGCCCCAATACTATCGGTCAATTTCACACCCGAAGCTACGGGGCTGCATTTTGACTCGCGGCTTCGCCCGATTCCCCCCGCAGTTTCGTGATCCTGTTTTTTGAGGATCACGAAACTGTGGAGGAAATCGGGTGAAGCCGCGGGTCAAATGCCCCCCACGGCTTCGGGTGTGAAATTGACCAATAGTATCGGGGCAAACGGCGGCGCCACATCGAGGCAGCTCTAGTGCGAAATCAGCCTGTGAGATGTATGAGAAACAAATACTTGGCTGTGGAATGGATGCAATATGGGGAAATGTGCTGTTTAGGTGTGCATGGAGAGGTGAGCATGTAAGTAGGATGGCTCTCTGTTACCCAGAAGGTGGATGGAGCATGCAGGGTTGGCTGTGCAGCAGCGTGCACCTGAAGGAGTGGGGAACTTCTTCTGGGGGAAATGCCGACTTTGGGTGCCCTTGTGTTTAAACTCCTTGACCCCGAAGGCGTTCGGAGATGTGGGGGTGGGGGTACTGGCCGTGGCTTCCCGTTTTTCCATGGATGCCATTACGGGCATGAATATTCATTAGCAAGGAAGCACACGGTGGATTCTGAAATCTTCACTCACCTTAATGACTCGCTTGGCGTTCTGGCTTTCCGCACCAGCTTTTAACAGCACAAGAAATAGTAATGGGAGACGAGTGATTAATGCTTACCACGAAGAAAGGAGGTAAAATGGATGTCTGAGCAGACAGGCACGATTTCCCGCTAATGGTCGAGAGACGCAAAGTCACTTTGGCAAATTCATCCCTTGGACTTTTTGGGGGGCTAATAATGTTGTGTGAAATTAGGCAAACAAAAGAGGCAGGCCCCGGGGAGAACAGGTTGCATCGGTGTCCAGAATCCACGAGGCCAAGGCTGCCGGGAGGAGATGATGGCGTGGAAGGAAATGGGGAGGGGGGTAAAGAGCTCGCTGGACCAGTCATTGCCCCATGGCTCGTGAGGGAGGGTGGGTGCTGGGGACCTTGCACACCTCTTCCTTTCACCTCCACACCCCCTCCCAATTATGGTAAACGTAAAGGTTTCCCTTGTTCGAAAGCTAGTCAAATCCGACTCTAGGGGGCGGTGCTTATCTCCGTTTCCAAGCCGAAGAGCCAGCGCTGTCCGAAGACATTTCTATGGTCATGTGGCCGGCATGACTAGACCCTGAGGCGCACAGAACGCTGTGACCTTCCCACCAAAGCGGTACTTACTTATCTACTTGCAGTTTCTTGCTTTCAAACTGCTAGGTTGGCAGGAGCTGGGGCCACAGAGCTCACTCCGTCATGCAGCACTCGGGTCTTGAACTGCTGAACTACAGACCTTCCGGTCTGCAGCTCTGCGTCTTAACCTCTGAGCCACTGCGGCCCCCAATTATGGTACCAAGAGGTTAATACTTTGTGGCCTTGCATAGGGATCAATTGGGACAGGGAGCCTCTAGCACACCAGTCTCGCCCTTTGCCAGGCTCTGGGGACAGACCCACAGCAGTGGGGGATGGCAGGCTGCTACCTCCAAGCCTCCTGCCCCCCACACAGCTGTGCTCGGGGGAACTGGCGTGCCGTGGGTGGGTGGGGGAAGGGACGAGCCTCGCCTGTTTCTCCTGAATTTAATCCGATCGTGCAGGCAGGTGAGAGGCCAAAGAACGGGACAGGAGAAACGATATGCCAGCACTCACCCACCTCAGATTTCAGTGATGAGGTAGGGCAGCAGAAACGTGCACCTTAATAAAAAAAATCTTGTTATGATGGAATAAGCAGCCATCCTGTAACAGGTAATGTTAAAGGTTAAAAGGAAATGAGTTGATCATTTGGTTGTGATGTGCAGTTGATCTTTTGATGGGTAGATGGCTCCACCTAGTGTTGGGATTCTAGAAGAGCAGGTTGTCGTCTGTGGGGCTCGTGGCACATTATACGACCCTCGTGCCTGCTTTATCCCTTGTGATCGTGTGACTGTGGCTGCACCAGGCTCCTCAGGAACTGAATAATGCGGGATCAGACGTCACCCGCCGGTGTTTGCCTGCAACTGAACGTTCTTTGCAAAGGGGTACCCGTGTCAGTCTGTTGTGGCAAAAAGAGTCCAGTGCCTCTTTAAGACTAAGAGTTAAATAAACGTCCTTAGTCATTAGTCTTTGAGAGCCAGTTTGGTGTCGTGGTGAAGTGCGCGAACTCTAATCTGGGAGAACCGGGTTTGATTCCCCACTCCTCCACTTGCACCTGCTGAATGACCTTGGGCAAGCCATAGTTCTGACAAGAACGCTCCTTGAAAGGGCAGTCTTTGAAAGAGCTCTCTCAGCCCCGCCTACCTCTTCTTCTTCTTCTTCTTCTTTCTCCACTTGCAGCTGCTGGATAACCTTGGGCAAGCCATAGTTCTGTCAGAGCTGTTCTTGAAAAAGAGCAGTTTCTGTCAGAGCTCTCTCAGCCCCACCTACCTCACCAGGGTGTCTGTTGCAGGGAGGGGAAGGGAAAGGAGTTTGTAAGCCACTCTGAGACTCCTTTGGGTAGTGAAGGGCAGGGTATAAATCCAGTCTCTTCTTCTTCTCTTCTTTAAGTTGTTCCTGGACTTTTGTTTCATTTAGTGGGATGATGGCCAGTTGATGGTTCCATTATTTTAACTACCCTTTAATCACCAGCAGGGTTCCCTCTAAGCTGAGTCAGTGTGAGCCAGCTCACAGTTCTCTAGCCTTTGGCTCACACCTTTTTGTCTTAGCTCAGGAAGGAGGGCTCCAGGGCAAACTGATTGATGCAGCAGCCAAATCACTCGCTCGCCACTTTAATGCCAGTCGCTCACAAAGAAGAATTTTTGCTCACAAGACTCCACAGCTTAGAGGGAACATTGATCACCAGTGGTTTATACAGTAACTAGGAACACTGAGGGGATTTTTTTGCTAAGACGTTTAACCATCATGACCAGAGGTCTTGTTTTCTAGGACTCAAAACATCATTTCCCATTAAAAAAAGAATGGCGTTGTAAACATTTTAAAATATATCCGTAAGAGATCTCAGTATAGCTCCATAACTCTACATTTGCTGCTAAAAACGTAAAACAAAAGCATTACTCTTTTGATGGATTACTTTTTGGGCTGTGCCTTGGCAAAGAATTTTCTTATCAGTGGGAGAAAACAATCGGGGGAAGAGCCCCTCTGCTCCCGTCTTCTCCTTATAGTAGTACAATGTCACTCTCCTCTTCTCTCCACTTGGCCTTAAGAGAGACACGAGTTGACAAAAAACACAGGGATTGCGCAATGTGTAATGAGGACCTGTGTTGATTCTTCCCGTGTCTTCCACTGAGTTCAGAGTAGCATGCGTTGGTGAGACTGGGTCTCCAGCCAAGCCTCCCAAGTGACTGCGTGGGGGGGGGGGGGAGACACACGATACTGAGGGGAGTTCAGCTCCTAGGCATCAGTGGCATGAGAAGTGGCCGGGCATCTCTTCCTCCGGAACTGAGTCACTGCCAGCTGTGGCCAATCCATGCCTTATAGCAATGATTGGACCCACCCACTGGCAGTTCAGACTCAGGAGGGATGGGGGTACTTTGCTTGAGGTGACAAGCAAAGTAAGATCTTTTTTCTCTTGCTTGAAACTTGCTTCTAATGTATTGTTTATTTTATTGTAATTTATTGTTTTAATCATTCTATTGTTTTAATCTGGCACTTAGTGCCCTGTAAGCCGCCCTGAGCCTTCGGGGTAGGGCGGGGTAGAAATTCAAATATAAATAAATAAAATAAATAAATAAAATGCCTTGAAGGCAGGATAGGCCCAGCAGCCACCCATCTTGTCCAATATGGGGCTCTTTCTCCTTTTTCTCCAGCTTGGTGTAGTGCTTAAGTGCCTGGACTCTCATCTGGGAGAACCGGGTTTGATTCCCCGCTCCTCCATTTGCACCTGCTGGATGACCTTGGGCAAGCCATAGTTCTGTCAGAGCTGTTCTTGAAAAAGAGCCGTTTCCGTCAGAGCTCTCTCAGCCCCACCTACCTCACAGGGTGTCTGTTGTGGGGAGGGGGAAGGGAAAGGAGTTTGTAAGCCGCTCTGAGAGTCCTTTGGGTAGTGAAGGGCGGGGTATAAATCCAATCTCCTCCTCCTCCTCTTCTTTTTCTTCCTTTTGCAATGCAGAGATTAACAGCATTGCTTCTGTCACTGCTCACTTTGGCGGGGGGGGGGAGGCTTCCACTCCCTTTTGCAATGCAGAGATTAAAAGCTTGGCTTCTGTCCTTGTTCAGCTTGTGGAGGAGGGAAGAGAAAGCAGCACTTTCTTCTCTCCCTTTTGCAGCTTCACTTGGATCGTTCTTCTGCTGAGGGAGGTGGGTGGATCGCCACATGACTCTCAAAACCCCAATCAGCTGCTAGTCACCATCTGACCAATAGGCGACTCAAAACTTGCTCAGGCACAATCTGAGTTGCTTCTTGCAAAATGAACAAATCCCGGAGCAGCTCATAGTCTTATCATAAGTGCCCAAAACGTCAAGTGTTGAACAGGTTCGCTGAGAAATTTGTGGCATCCCTAACAGAGTCCTTCCCATTTACTTGTCTTACCTCTGAACACTTGGCAACAATCTCATAAGGCTCTCGTTTGCCAAATGGGGATGTTTGGAGGATCCCCAAAATTTGAACACAATAGCAAGGTTCTGAGAAGGACAACAAGCCCACACCACTGGTAATGTCCAGTAATCTTCACAACCTGCCCCCGTAGTGAGGGAAGAGGGAGAGCTGTGGAGTGGGGGTGGGTTAGGGCTTGCCTGCTTCACTACTAAACAGATTCAGAGCCACCAACTGCTGTTAGGAGAAACTGTTTGCACAAAACTCTGGCTCAGAAAGGGAGATCCATCAGATGAAGAAGAGAAGAAGAGATTGGATGTATACCCCGCCCTTCACTACCCAAGGGAGTCTCAGAGCAGCTTACAAACTCCTTTCCCTTCCCCTCCCCACAACAGACACCCTGTGAGGTCAGTGGGGCTGAGAGAGCTCTGGACAGAAACTGCTCTTTTTCAAGGACAGCTCTTATCAGAGCTAAGGCTTGCCCAAGGTCATCCAGCCAGGTGCAAGTGGAGGAGTGGGGAATCAAACCCGGTTCTCCCAGATTAGAGTCCGCACACTTAACCACTACACCAAGGTCAGGGTGATTAGGGTTGTTAGGGTTAGGGTTATTAGGTTTATTAAGGTTAGCAATAGGGTTATTAGGGTTAGGGTTCTTAGAGTTACAGTTGGGGGTAGGGTTATTGGGGTAGAGTTGGGTTAGACTTAGGTTAGACTTAGGGTTATTAGGGTTAGGGTTAGTTTTATGTTAGGGTTAATGGTGAGGATTAGGATTTGTATGGTTAGGGTTAGGGTGTCACTATAGCAGAACTGGGGACTCTAACTCACCACTGCCCTAGACAGATCCTTAGGTTAAGTGACATGCCATTTGCTCTGTGGATATCCTTAGGGTGACTTTGAATTTCTCTTCATTTCCATTCCACCTGGGAAAAAAAATCTCTGTTTTGATTTCACTTTCTGCCTTGTGCCAATCAACCTGTTTTCATCCCCTCTTCTCTTTCCTCACACTGGATCTGCCTGCACACTGTATTTACACTCCACACTTTATAAAATGGCACACCATATTGTGCACCGCACTGTGCAAAATGACATATTAAACTCACACGGCATAAATGCACCATACAAATGACTCTACAATGAAAAGCTATTGACGAATTTAGAGATGAATATCAAAAAAGAAATAGACAAGAGAACAGTTGCTTACTCTGTGCATCTTATTGTGGTGACCAGTCTCCACAAGATGGCGATAGTGTGCCATTTGTCTTCAGCCTTGCATGAAGAAGGAACAGTTCTGTTACATTTCTGGTCATCTTGGACCTTCTGAAGTCTCCTGAAAATAAATAACCTGAGTATCAGTTTGACCTGATGCTTGTATCATGTCCCTTCTTGTTGGTCCTGGATAGTGCCCCTGTTACGCTGACAACAACCCTTAAGGACAATCACTTAAGGTCTGCTTGCCCTCATCTGAACCTACCCCGGGGCTCTGGTCATTGTCGCAGTCCCCAATTTGGGTCCCCTTGCCATTTAAGGCTAGATGGGTGGCAACCCAAGAAAGAGAGTGTGTAAGGCCCCAGTGTTGATCATGGACTCAGAGGGAAGAAGAAGAGAAGAGGAAGATATTGGATTTATACCCCGCCCTTCATTCGGAGTCCCAGAGCGTTTTACAAACTCCTTTCCCTTCCCCTCCCCACAACAGACACCCTGTGAGGTAGGCGGGGCTGAGAGAGCTCTGAGAGAACTGCACTTGAGAGAACAGCTCTTGACAGAACTATGGCTTGCCCAAGGTCATCCAGCTGCTGCAAGTGGAGGAGTGGGGAATCAAACCCGGTTCTCCCAGATTAGAGCCCGTTTGGTGTAGTGGTGAAGTGTGCTGACTCTAATCTGGGAGAACCAGGTTTGATTCCCCACTCCTCCACTTGCAGCTGCTGGATGACCTTGGGCAAGCCGTAGTTCTGACAAGAGCTGTTCTTGAAAAAGAGCAGTTTCTGTCAGAGCTCTCTCAGCCCCACCCACCTCACAGGGTGTCTGTTGTGGGGATAGGGAGGGAAAGGAGTTTGTAAACCGCTCTGAGACTCCTTTGGGTAGTGAAGGGTGGGGTATAAATCCAATCTCCTCCTCCTCCTCCTCCTCTTCTTACTTTCCTTTTCCTCCTCCACTACACCAAACTGGCTACACTGCACCACTACACTACACCACTACACCCCTCAACCCCAGACTTCTTGTTATTCATTGAAACTGCACTCTGTTGTTAGCATTTTAAAGGAAACATGACACGTCCTTTAAAATCTTTAACCATGGAGGGAGAAAAGGGGAAGATGAAGTTGTTTCTTAAAACTCTAGCCACAAAGTGCTCCAACTCCGCTCTGTATCAACAGCCAGCATCAGGGATACAAACAAACCACCCAGCCTTGTACAGGGAAGCTGTGGTGAAGACCCCAGGAGACCATTCCACAGAGTGGGGGGGGCAACACCAAGAAGGCAAGAGACCCAACGGTGGCATTTTGGACTGGCTTAATGGAGAGATCCATCAGTGATGGGCTTTCTGTGAGGACCCAGGCTGGTGTGTGGGCTCATGGGGGCAGAGGTGGCCCTTGAGGTAAATTGTCACGGGTCATGAAGGGCTTTGTAATTAAGACCCAGGACCAGGGTTCCCTCTAAGCCGAATCAGTGTGAGCTAGCTCACAGGGGTTTTTTTTTAGCTTCTGTCTCACACGTTTTCGCCTTAGCTCAGGAAGGAGGGCTCCAGAGCAAACTGATTTATGCCGTCACCAAACTGCTCACTCACAACTTTAATGCCAGCAGCTCACGAAGTAGAATTTTTGCTCATAAGACCCCACAGCTTAGAAGGGAGCATTGCCCAGGACTGTCAATTGCACTTGGTCCTACATTGGCAACCCAGGGCCCCTGCCACACGGGGGGAAAAAGCACGGGCAAAGTGCGGCTTTTTAAAGCCACACCAAAAGAGACACGCGGCAGCGGGATCACATAGATCCCCTGAGCCGCTGCGCACTTCCTCCACGGCACGATCAGATGCCGGGGGGAAGCCACTGAAAGGGGAGTGAGGCAGCCGAGCTGCGCATGTGTGCGCATGCGCAGTTCGGCCGGGAGCCTGGATTGCTCCGGACGACGGGCACACCGGCGATCCCACGGCCGTGCTTGATGCGGCGTTCCCGATAAGTCCTCCTCTGGGGGTGGTTCTTTTTTACTGCGGGTTTTCGGCCTGAAGGGCCGGATCGGGGACGGGTGTGCGCCGCTTCCCAGATGTTGCGGTGAGATCATGCCCGTTTGCTGCACCCCCGATTCGTCCCGGGCCAAAACCTTCCATGTGACCGGGGCCCATGTTGTCATTTTTAAAATTGGCAGACTATACGCATAATGCCCAATCCCAGCCAAGATGCTGATGGCTGCATGTTGGCCCATCAACCACATGGAATTGTCAGAGCCTCAGTCTATCAAAATCAGGATTGTCTACTCTGACTGGCAACAGTTCCCCAGGGACTCAGTCTTTCATGTCACCTGCTACCTGATCCTTTTAACTGAAGACCCCAGGGACTGAATCTGAGACCTTTTGCATGCGAAGGGGACGGGCCAGTGTCTTGGTGGTACAACATCTGCTTGGCATGCAGAAGGTCCCAGGTTCAATACTTGGTATCTGCAGTTGAGAGTTGGAGAGCTGTTGCCAGTCTGGGCAGACAATACTAGGTATAGGCATGAACTGCATTTTTGCAGCTTGGTTTCTGGTTCATGGCTGAACCACAAACAGAGCCATGAACCCATACAAGCCGGAAGTTTGGACTGCCACTCAGCTGTTTTATGTAAGTGGCTTGGAGCCCTTTAAACCCTGCTTTCTGCTCCCTGCAGCTTTTCGCTAATTGCTACGAACTGCCACAAACTGCTCTTCAGAAATGGCCCTGAACCGCCACAAACTGCACAAAAATTTGTGGAAGTTCATGGTAGTTCTTCAGCTCGCGAACATTGCTTCGTGAACACGAACTGCCCGAAATTCATGATGAACTAGTTCGTCAGCTGGTTTGTGCCCATCCCTAGACAATACTGAGTAGGCAATACTGACCTTTAAGGACCAATGCTCTGATTCAGTATGAGGCAACTGAATGTGCTCTTGTGTTCTACCCCCTGAGCCGCAGCTTCTCCCAACTGAAGGTTCGGATCGTCTTCAAGTACGGCCCCACATTGAGTGCATTTTTTTGGGGGGGGGGAAGTACTGTGATTCAGATTCTCTGGAGAGGCCACATAGAATTTTTCTAAATTAATAAATGTTTTCTATGTAAAGACTTTACAGCTTGGAGAGCGAGTTATCACCTACGAGAAAGAGTTGTTGTCCGCGACTGGGAGAGAGGACAACGGTATGCACAACAGCGATAAACAAGGAGATGGAAATAAGAGCATGTTGCCCGCACAGAAGCAGCTCTGTTGCCGTTTCGCAAAAGACTGTCAGTCCTTGGCAGATAAGAAGAAACAGCAGGACGTCAAGTTAATGCTATGCAGGCGAGGAGTTGGTTTCTTGCTGCCAATAAACCCGAGGGAGACCGCATCAATTCTCTCCAGGCTTCATGCAGGGGGGGTGAAAACCTAAAAAGTAATTTTGCTGCATAATACATGAAGGAAAAAGAAAAAGAAAAGAAGAACGGCAAAAAGAAAACCCTACTGTGGAATGTAATGAACTTCACTCTTGGCATTCGAAACTATAAAACAGAGGCAGTTAGGAGCAGAAGACAGTTTCCAGGGAAGGTTCCATCCTTCATTTAACTGTTTGCAAACACCAAAAAGCCAGCCAGGAATTGCTCCAGGTCTTTGGTGGTGTAGCGGTTAAGAGTGTCAGACTAGTATCTCGGAGACCCAAGTTCGAATTCCCACTTGTGCCATGGAAGCTCGCTGGGTGATCCTGGGCCTGTCACACTCTCTCAGCCTAACCTACCTTGCAGGGTTGTTGTGAGGAGAAAAGGGAAGAGAGGGGAACGATGTAAGCCACCTTGGGTCCCCATTGGGGGGAAAAGGTGGGGTAGAAATGAATTAAGAAATAAAATAAATAAATTTAGAAGAAAAGATTGGAGTTATACCCTGCCCTTCACTTGGAGTCTCAGAGCAGCTTACAAACTCCTTTCCCTCCCCCTCCCCACAACAGACACCCTGTGAGGTAGGCGGGGTCGAGAGAGCTCTTTCCAGAACTGTCCTTGAGAGAACAGCTCTGAGAGAACTGTGACTGACCCAGGGTCACACCATCAGCTGCACGCAGAGGCGTGGGGAATCAAACCTGGTTCTCCCAGATTAGAGTCTGCGCACTTAACCACTGCACCAAACTGCCTCTTTAGTGCTGGTAAATATTATATATGCTTCATGAGTTTGACTTTTCTGTTTCTCGCTCCTATGGCAGCTCGCTGACCCCCCCCCCAACCTTGTTCCTGGGGACCAGCAGATTCTCAGGACCAGTATAGGAGGCCAAGCGTGGGCCTGAAGTGGGAGAGGGGAACTGGTGGACGTTCCTGCTGCCTCTTCTGCCAAGGGAAGGGCCACTCCACAGAAGTAACCGTGTGGTTCGATGCTCTCCAATATCTACTGATCGGGTCCTCTGCTGGAAACAGTCTCCTCCATGGCACAAGAACAGAAGAAGGAGGAGAGATTGGGTTTATACCCCATGGCCCTTCAGTACCCAAGGGAGTCTCACAGCGGCTTACAAACTCCTTTCCCTTCCCCTCCCCACAACAGACACAATGCTCCCTCTAAGCTGTGGAGTCTTGTGAACAAAAATCTGCTCTTTTTCAAGGACAGCTCTTGTCAGAACTATCGTCATCCAGCAGGTGTAAGTGGAGGAGTGGGGAATCAAACCCGGTTCTTCCAGATTAGAGTCCGTGCACTTAACCACTTGGGTGGAAATTACAAGGGAGTCGTTACCGGCTAAATATCGGGAGAAACTTCCTAACTGTAAGAGTGGCTGAACAGTTGAACAGACTGCCTCGGGAGGTGGTGGAGGCTCCTTCACTGGACGTTTCCAAGCGGAGGCTGGACGACCGTCTTTCGGGTATGTTGTAGGGCTGTCTTTCGGCTAAGCTCCTGCAGAGTTCAGGGGGTTGGACTAGGTGTCCTGCAAAGTCCCTTCCAACTCTAACATTCTATGATTCTATGACATCAGAGCAGCCTCGGTGAATTAGAGCAAGGCCCACCTAGCCTTGAATGGTGCCTAGCAGCTGCCGGCCACATACCTCAGAATGCTCCCAAACCCCCGCCCTTTTCGTATCCAGGGATGCGTGGCTGGCTCTCTACATGGACCAGGGCAAGAGCTGCTGCAGTTGCAGGGGTAGACCAGCAGAGGGCACTCGTCTCCTCCACTCGAGTCCCATGAAACTCTGCGGAAAGGTGGGGATTGAAGGAGGGAGGCTAACTCCGGGTTTGGAAATACCTGGAGATTTGTGGGGTGGGGTCTGGGGAGGTCGATATTTGGGGAGGGGAGGGACCGCCATAAAGTCCACCCTCCAGATAGGGATGCCAGACTCCAGGTGGGACCTGGGGTTCCCTGGGGATTCCCTGGAATTATAGCTCATCTCCGGACTACGGAGATCAGTTCCCCTGGAGAAAATGGAGGCTTTGGAGGGTGGACCCTGTGTATCTCACTGAGGTCCCTGTCCTCCCCAGGTTCCGCCCCCAAATCTCCAAGAGCTCCCCTCCCTGGCTCTGGCAAACCTACTCCCTCATCCCTGCCGGTGGCCGGGGGAACCTGACAACCCAACCTCCAAAGCAGCTCTCTTCTCCAGGGGAACTGAGCTCTGTGGCCTGGAGATCCATTGTAATTCTCGGAGATCTCCTGTCCCCGCCTGGATGTCAGCAAACCTAGATTATAGCCGAGGGGTTCCAGAGTTCTTTCCCCTCTGCAGAATGCTTGCCTGAAAGGGGTCCCAAGGTGGAGAGTGCAGCAGCTTCAATGAAGCTCTTGCCCTGGAGGTGGCCGGGAACAGACAGACTCTCTGGTCTGACCATGAACTTGGCTTGATCAACAGTTGAGGATGTAACGAATCCCCCCTCCACATGTAAACTATTTCAAAGTTCGTATATACTTATGTACAGCTTTGACCAGGGGGGCATTTGGAGGCAATGCCCCCCCACAGGTTAGCACCGCCCCCCAGATTTCCCCATGCCCCACCAAACAAAATTTTCTGGCTATGCCCCTGGCTTTGACTTTTGAAAGCTCAAACCCCAAAAATCCTGTTGGTGTCTAACATGCTCCTGAACTCAGATCTGCCTCCTCCTCCTCCTCCTCCTCCTCTTCTTCTTCCTCTTCTTTTTAATAAATTTTTATTTTCAATTGCAAACCAGCACGGCTCCCCTCTGAACGTGCTTAGAATAAGTCCTTAAGAACCACAGCAAAGTGCTTTTTCTTCCTGTTATTTTTCTGTTCAAGGAAGCTGAGGAATGCCTGCCAAAGGAACCAAGAGAATTGTCTGACCTACTGACTTGGCTGCTTTCAGCCTTCTCCATCAAAACTGTGTTGTCCTTGCAGAGATGGGTAATCGTAAGGGATGGATGGCCAAGCTTTTCTTTGCTGGAGACCTTTTGACTGCCGAGTGTAACAACATCCCTGGTTGCAAACAAACAGACATAGAGACCGCTTTTACTCCCAGCTAAGGCCTCCGGGGAGGTGAGGGCGTGGATTTCTAGCAATACTGCAGGACGTTTTAGTGCACGTCGAATGTTCGAGTTCAAGACCGGCCTCTGAGTATTGAGGCAGCCCACTTGGTTCTGTATCGCTGAGGTTCAGAAAGGGCACTTTGCAGAGAGAAACGGATGCTCTGGGTTTTGTTCAGGAGGGAAGGACCTGATGCCACGGATGAGGAGGGCACCAGATAGCTGCCTTCTCACAATTTTTTAAGAGTAGACACCGAAATGAATGCTTATCGACAGGAACTCTGAAGGAAAAGTTCAGCTTGGGGCCATTTCTTGGCAAGTTAACTTGCTGAGGTCTGGAAAAGAAGCTTGGGGAAACCCGGAAGCAAAGCCCGGGTTTATAGGAGCGCCCTTGCACACTGTCTTAAAAATGACATTGCTAAACCTGAACTGTTAGATAAAATCACAGTGCTACCTAAGACTTTATTTACTTACTTTGTTGTTGTTCAGTCGCACAGTCGAGTCCGACTCTTCGCGACCCCATGGACCAGATCACGCCAGGCCTTCCGGGCTTCCGCCGTCCTCTGAAGTTGGCTCAACTTCATGTTCGTTGCATCTGTGACACTGTCTAGCCATCTCATCCTTTGCCGTCCCCGTCTCCTTTGACCTTCAATCTTTCCCAGCATCAGGGTCTTCTCCATTGAGTGCTCCCTTCTCATTTGGTGGCCAAAGTATTTGAGCTTCAGTTTCATTATCTGGCCTTCCAGGGAACAGTCAGGGTTGACTTCTTTTAGGATTGACTGATTTGATCTCCTTGCAGTCCAAAGGACTCTCAAGAGTCTTCTCCAGCACCATAGTTCAAAAGAATCTATTCTTTGGCGCTTGGCCTTCTTACTTACTTTCCTGTTTATTAATTAAAATATTTATATCCCTGTCACAGCTCAGGTGGGGTGTCACTGGATGCTGCCACCACTCTGGATTTAGGTTCCCTTGAGAAGGCCCAGAGCACCCTCCCAAGACCTTCAGACCTCCCTTTAGGCCGAATAACAGGCATGAGGACCAGGCAGAGGGAAACAAGGAAAAGGTTTATTTTATGGGAGGTCAAACAACGTGCAGAATAATAACAGTAAGTGGGTGAAAAGAAAAGAAATCAAATGCCCTAATGTGTCTAAATATATACTGTCCCTAGTTCATTATTCCAAGTGGCACTAGACTACTCACCCTTCCCTCAGGAGGAGGGTTTCTTCCCTGGAGCAGCCTTCCTTCTGGCTCTGCCCTCTGGGAAGAAGACAGCTTTCCCTGCTGCTCCAGATCTTTTACTCAAAGCCCTCCTCTTTTCCTATTGGTCAACTTTGGCTCCAAACCTCTCAGGGGTTTCTGGGAGTTGTAGGCCCAGCCTCACCTACTGCTAGCCAGGCTTCCTGGGCCTAGTAGGCCTCTGGTGGCACAGCCTAGATCGTGACAACCCCCCCCTTTCCTCGTGGCTCAGGGTGGCTTACAATAATAGCTGAAACATCCCCAGCTAAAACCAAAGATAAAACAGCAAGCCCCAGACCCTTCCCTCCCTTAGAAGATGCGTGCCAATCAAACTCCCTGGCTAACAGCCAGGCCTTGCAGCGCCTCCGGAAGATCTCCAAGGGTGTGTGTGTCTCACCTCTGGAGCCTGGGGAGGGACCTCAGAGGATTATAATGCTGTACAGTCCACCCTCCAAAGCAGCCATTTCCCCCCAGGGGAACCGATCTCTGTTGTATGGAGATCAATTATAAGTCTGGGAGGTCTCCAGGAAGGTTTGCCAAGTCGCGGCAGGGAATTGTATGTCTTCACAGAATCTGTGCCGCGGGGACGGCGAGACCCATTGCACCCGCCGTCGCCAGGACGTGACACTGCGTCTTCTGCAAAGACATGCGGATCCCCCGCCGCGATTTTGCGAGATTTGGTAAGCCTACCTCCAGGCCCCACCTGGAGGTTGTCAGACCAAATATATACACCATGAAAAACACTGTTGGTGGTCGTGCGTTTTTGTACAACAATTTTGGTCCAAAGTAGTCTTATCTATCAAAGATATTACAGGTTATTTAGTCCCTATGCAACCTGACCTCATTTTACTAGACTATTGGGCAGACTCTCATATGCCCAAAATTAGGCAGGACCTCATATCAGTTTTATTAATGGCTGCAAAGGTGATCATTGCCAGTTGTTGGAAATCCTCAAATAGGTTATTGCTGTCCTCATGGCGTTTGAAAATATGGGATTATTACACCATGGATAAAATATCCGAGGTAACAATTAATACAAACCACTCATGTAAAAACCCTAATCTTCATTTGAAATGGTTCCCTTTTCTTGAACATATGTTTAATTCTGAGTTCTCTAAATTCAATGTTCCTAAAAAATATTATGACCTTTTTCACCACATGTAAACTATTTCAAAGTTCGTATATACTTATGCAGTTATCTTGTTGAGTACTATTGTTGTTGACAATCATGAAAGTTTGTGTATTGTTTAAGTTGAAGTAAAATAAAAATTTAATTTTTTAAAAAATGACGAAAACGACAAATGATATAAAGAATTGAATTTATGTAATGCAATGGATATCTCAATTTCTATGTACCGACAACTCGACAGTCTTTTCGTGTCCCTTGTAAACCGCTGATGCAGTCGCGTTCATTCGTCCTGCAGGTGGACTCCATCTATTCCAGCCACCAAATGTCCTTGCTGTGATCTGATCTCACTGGAAACTGGAAGCGACGGAGGTGGTCGCCCGACCACCGTTCTGAGCTCCCGCAAAGCTCACAAACACAACTCCAGCAGGCCAGCTATATTGCCTGTTTCACCAGCCACCAGCTTCTTTGTGGGAAATCATGAAATACAAGCTTCAAAGATTCATCCAATTAAGGGTGGGTGGTCAATCCAAGGTTTCCAAAACAGCAATTATTGCCAAAACTTTTCTACTCACATTCATTCATTCATGGTGGCACCACCACATAAGTATTACCTGGTTGGCCAGTCTAGCTCAGGGTCATCCAGTAAAGGCAACTGCTGATCTCCAAGATATCAAGAAGAGGAGGAGGAGGAGGAGGAGGAAGAGGAAGAGGAGATTGGATTTATACCCCACCCTTCAATACCCAAAGGAGTCTCAGAGCAGCTTACAATCTCCTTTCCCTTCCCCTCCCCACAACAGGCACCCTGTGAGGTAGGTGGGGCTGAGAGAATTCTCTCAAGAATTGCCCTTGACAGAACAGCTCTGAGAGAACTGTGACTGACCCAAAGTCACACCATCAGCTTCATGTGGAAGAGTGGAGAATCTTCTTCATCTTCGTCTTCGTCTTCTTCTTCTCCTGGAGAGCAGTCACAACTCTCTCTGTCCAACACAGCCCCTTGTCTATCATTTGGAACAACCAGTGGCCAGCCTTGCAGGGTTAATATTGAAGGTGTGGGGATAACAGCTGTGAAGCGCTGTCAGCATTTGGTCAGGGAAAACATTGAATACATGCATATCTAAGATTATTGTTCCTTGGGGACGCTCTGGAATACTAGGGCTGATCTGAGACGAAAATTGGAGAGAGAAGATTTCTGAGAGACTTGGATTTCACTGTTTTGTACCGTCTACGAGTTTAATGCACTTGGGAGTCGCCGGGAATGTTTGGGCTGTTTTCGTGCAACGCACGTTCTGAAGCCCTAACAAGACAGACAGGCTGACGTTCCTCTTTTACTCACTGTTCTTTAATTAAACGGGAAGAACTTGTCAGCGAGAGCAATGCGTTATCCTCCAGCAGCTTTCCTCTGAGGGCCGCGCTGGGAATTGCCTGCTTTGCAAATGGGGAAGCCAAGGCGAAGTGGGATCGTTACAGGAGAAATATAGCAGTGCCCCGTTTCCGCCTCTACCCGAGACCCCTTTTTTATTGTTATTGCTCACAAGGAAGGTCCAGGACACTGAGAAACCGGCATTCCACTGTTCCGGGTGCATCTTTGAATGGAATAGAGTTCAGAGCGTCAACTCCGGTTCAGCGCGTCCAAACCCACTCTGCTGGGCTGCTCCGCTCACGCCTGCCTGAGTTTCTACATTAAATACACAGTAAACCGGCAGTAAATGTGAATCATTATCTTTGCCGGAGAATGATCGTTTTGCTCTGCAGTACCAATTGAACGCTTGCGGGGAAGAGTCCTGCCCTGTGGTCGGTGGAAAACCGCTGATTAGATGTTTGATGGTCGCGGGGCTTTCATGGCCTCCTGACAGGTCTTTGTTGGTCTCCCGCCTCTGTTGTCACGTCGTCTATATTTTTCCCATTCAGGGGAAGCCATTTCCCAGCCTAACTCCTTAAGAGAAAAATTACAGGTAACCATGCTGGTCCATTAGGAGAAAAAAACAAACCCAAAAGCAACAGTCGTGTAATGATGGCTTTTATTAGGACCAACTAAAATGTCACAAAGAGTTAGTTGCTCTGCACCCTTCCTCGGGGGTGGCTGTTCACTGCTTTAAAATGCGAACAATGCAAAGAAACAGTTGCGGGCCAGAGAGAGAAAAGAAAAGCTTGTAGTGCTCTTATAACGGCGGAGAACAGGTAAGGGTGCTGGGTTCCCCCTGGTCACCAGCAGGGGATGCGGCCAGGTGGGGTTGCCAGATCCAGGTCAGGAAACTCCTGGAGATTTGGGGATGGGGCCTGCGGAGGACAGGCAGGCCTGTAGCCAGGATTTTTACATTCAGGGGGCCTTTAAATAAGTCTGGGGGCACCCCGCACAGACACCTCCCCCCCCAAGGGAGCACCACAAATAAAATGGGGGGGCTGGGATGGATGGGAAGTTGGGGGCCTTGACAGTAAATTGGAGGGCCAGGCCCTGAGATGCCCCACTGTAGCTACGGGCCTGAGGACAGGGACCTCAGTGGGGCACAAGGCCACAGAGTCCACCCTCCAAAGCATTCGTTTCCTCTAGGGGGGGGGGACTGATCTCTGTAGTCTGGAGATGAGCAGTAATTCCAGAGGATTCCCAGGTCCCACCTGCAGGCTGGCCTCTCTAACAAGAGGAGCCAAACCACATTAATCAGGTGAGTCAACCTAGGTGCAAAAAGCATTTTCAGTTGCCCCCAGCAACTCCTGGGAAGAAGATCCGATGGCTGTTCTCTCTCCGAAAGAGTAAAAGCCCAAAGTAATCCAGGGCTGTGGCCACACACACTAAATAATCCACTTTCAATCCATTTTCAATCCACTTTCCAACTGGATTTTGCCAGTTCACACAAGTAAAAATCCAGTTGGAATTTGCGTTGAAAGTGGATTATTTAGCGTAACCCTAACCCTGACTGCTCCCTGGAAGGCCAGATACTGAAGCTGAAGTGCAAATACTTCGACCCCCAAATGAGAAGGGAGCACTCAGGCTTGTCCTGTGATCAGCACCTCTCCCTTGCCATGGAACCTCCACGGTACCTCCACAGGACCTCCACGGGAGGTCTGATCGAGTAACTGCGCAGTAGTTTGCCCCAGGGCAAACAGCCACGCTTCTCCCCCGCAGTTTCCTGCCCGTGTGACCGGGGCCTTAGATGATCAACATTGCAGACAAGCTGCAGAGAAAGAATGTGCAACATGTGTGCATACCTGCTGTAGTCTGATCCCACCTGTTTCCCAAGGAATGGCATCCTTCCTTCCAAGCAGATCCTGGCAAGGAAGAAGCATAGAGCATTGATTAGAGCATCACTTTTTTCTGCTGAACATGCACATGTTTCTATAGTGTGAGCTCATACCAGGTTCAACTGTTGGTGAACTCTGATTGCATAAAGTTTTTTTTTTTAAAAAATAAATCTTTGACAGCTAATTAAAACAGTTTCAGAAATATTAGTTGTAGAAGAAGAGGGACTCGCGATACTCGCAGGGAGGAGTATTCCCCCCGGCTCCCGGAAGCAGGAGGGTCTCAGGGCTGAGGAGTTTTATGTAATGCAATGGATATCTCAATTTTTATGTACCGACAATTCGACAGTCTTTTCTTGTCCCTTGTAAACTGCTGATGCAGTCGCGTTCATTCGTCCCGCAGGTGGACTCCATCTATTCCAGCCACCAAATGTCCTTGCTGTGATTTGACCGCGCCGGAAACTGGAAGCGACGGAGGTGGTCGGCCGACGTATCTTCCGTTCTGAGCTCCCGCAAAGCTCACAAACACGACTCCAGCAGGCAGGCTATATTGCCTGTTTCACCAGCCACCAGCTTCTTTGTGGGAAATCATGAAATACAAGCTTCAAAGATTCATCCAATTAAGGGTGGGTGGTCAATCCAAGGTTTCCAAAACAGCAATTATTGCCAAAACTTTTCTACTCACATTCATTCATTCATGGTGGCACCACCACATAAGTATTACCTGGTTGGCCAGTCTAGCTCAGGGTCATCCAGTAAAGGCAACTGCTGATCTCCAAGATATCAAGAAGAGGAGGAGGAGGAGGAGGAGGAAGAGGAAGAGGAGATTGGATTTATACCCCACCCTTCAATACCCAAAGGAGTCTCAGAGCAGCTTACAATCTCCTTTCCCTTCCCCTCCCCACAACAGGCACCCTGTGAGGTAGGTGGGGCTGAGAGAATTCTCTCAAGAATTGCCCTTGACAGAACAGCTCTGAGAGAACTGTGACTGTCCCAAAGTCACACCATCAGCTTCATGTGGAAGAGTGGAGAATCTTCTTCATCTTCGTCTTCGTCTTCTTCTTCTCCTGGAGAGCAGTCACAACTCTCTCTGCCCAACACAGCCCCTTGCCTATCATTTGGAACAACCATTGGCCAACCTTGCAGGGTTAATATTGAAGGTGCGGAGATAACAGCTGTGAAGCGCTGTCAGCATTTGGTCAGGGAAAACATTGAATACATGCATATATAAGATTATTGTTCCTTGGGGACGCTCTGGAATACTAGGGCTGATCTGAGACGAAAATTGGAGAGAGAAGATTTCTGAGAGATTTGGATTTCACTGTTTTGTACTGTCTACGAGTTTAATGCACTTGGGAGTCGCCGGGAATGTTTGGGCTGTTTTTGTGCAACGTGTTCTGAAGCCCTAACAAGACAGACAGGCTGACGTTCCTCTTTTACTCACTGTTCTTTAATTAAACGGGAAGAACTTGTCAGCGAGAGCAATGCGTTATCCTCCAGCAGCTTTCCTCTGAGGGCCGCGCTGGGAATTGCCTGCTTTGCAAATGGGGAAGCCAAGGCGAAGTGGGATCGTTACAGGAGAAATATAGCAGTGCCCCGTTTCCGCCTCTACCCGAGACCCCTTTTTTATTGTTATTGCTCACAAGGAAGGTCCAGGACACTGAGAAACCGGCATTCCACTGTTCCGGGTGCATCTTTGAATGGAATAGAGTTCAGAGCGTCAACTCCGGTTCAGCGCGTCCAAACCCACTCTGCTGGGCTGCTCCGCTCACGCCTGCCTGAGTTTCTACATTAAATACACAGTAAACCGGCAGTAAATGTGAATCATTATCTTTGCCGGAGAATGATCGTTTTGCTCTGCAGTACCAATTGAACGCTTGCGGGGAAGAGTCCTGCCCTGTGGTCGGTGGAAAACCGCTGATTAGATGTTTGATGGTCGCGGGGCTTTCATGGCCTCCTGACAGGTCTTTGTTGGTCCCCCGCCTCTGTTGTCACGTTGTCTATATTTTTCCCATTCAGGGGAAGCCATTTCCCAGCCTTACTCCTTAAGAGAAAAATTACAGGTAACCATGCTGGTCCATTAGGAGAAAAAAACAAACCCAAAAGCAACAGTCGTGTAATGATGGCTTTTATTAGGACCAACTAAAATGTCACAAAGAGTTAGTTGCTCTGCACCCTTCCTCGGGGGTGGCTGTTCCCTGCTTTAAAATGCGAACAATGCAAAGAAACAGTTGCGGGCCAGAGAGAGAAAAGAAAAGCTTGTAGTGCTCTTATAACGGCGGAGAACAGGTAAGGGTGCTGGGTTCCCCCTGGTCACCAGCAGGGGATGCGGCCAGGTGGGGTTGCCAGATCCAGGTCAGGAAACTCCTGGAGATTTGGGGATGGGGCCTGCGGAGGACAGGCAGGCCTGTAGCCAGGATTTTTACATTCAGGGGGCCTTTAAATAAGTCTGGGGGCACCCCGCACAGACACCTCCCCCCCCAAGAGAGCACCACAAATAAAATAAAAAATTGGATGTTGGGGGGGGGGGCTGGGCTGGATGGGAAGTTGGGGGCCTTGGCAGTAAATTGGAGGGCCAGGCCCTGAGATGCCCCACTGTA
>NW_015173125.1:1476748-1476915 GCF_001447785.1 Gekko japonicus | reverse complement strand
GCAGATGACACGAAGTTGTTCAGGGTGGTGACAACCAGGGAGGATTGTGAGGCACCCCAAAAGGGATCTGTCGAGGATGGGCGAGTGGGCGTCAACGTGGCAAATGGGGTTCAATGTGGCCAAGTGCAAAGTAATGCACATTGGAGCAAAAAATCCTAACTATAAAT
>NW_015173125.1:1467528-1476629 GCF_001447785.1 Gekko japonicus | reverse complement strand
GAAAATGTCAAGACAGTGTGTGACTGCAATAAAAAAGGCCAACGCTATGCTGGGGATTATTAGGAAGGGAATTGAAAACAAATCAGCCAGTATCATAATGCCCCTGTATAAATCGATGGTATGTCATTTGGAGTACTGTGTACAGTTCTGGTCACCACACCTCAAAAAGGATATAATAGCATTGGAAAAGGTTCAGAAAAGGGCAACTCGGATGGTCAAAGGGTTGGAACACTTTCCCTTTAGCTTGGAGAAACCACAGCTGAGGGGGGACATGATCGAGGTTTATAAGATTATGCATGGGAAAGAGCAGGTAGAGAAAGAGGTACTTTTCTCCCTTTCTCACAATACAAGAACTCGTGGGCACTCCATGAAATTGCTGAGCAGTCGGGTTAGAACAGATAAAAGGAAGTACTTCTTCACCCAAAGAGTGATTCACACATGGAATTTACTGCCACAGGAGGTGGTGGCAGCTACAAGCATGGATAGCTTCAAGTGGGAATTGGATAAGCATATGGAGCAGAGGTCCATCAGTGGCTATTAGCCACAAGGTATAGATAGGAACTCACAGGCTGGGGCAGGTGATGCTCTGTATTCTTGGTACTTGGGGGGGGCAACAGTGGGAGGGCTTCTAGTGTCCTGGCCCCACTGCTGGACCTCCTGACGGCACCTGGTATTTTTGTCCACTGTGTGACACAGAGTGTTGGACTGGATGGGCCTTTGGCCTGATCCAGCATTGGCTTCTTTTATGTTCTTATGAAGATCAAAATGTTGAAGAAGGTGACCCAAGAGCAGCTTTGTACCAAGGTTTTAAAAAACATATATTATTATGTAACTCAGGATTAGGGCCACGGTGCCTCAGAGGTTAAAGACACTGAGCTGCAGACTGGAAGGTCAGTAGCTCAGCAGTTCGAGACCCGAGTGCCGCATGACGGAGTGAGCTCCCGTCTCTGGCCCCAGCTCCTGCCAACCTAGCAGTTCGAAAGCAAGAAATTGCAAGTAGATCAATAGGTACCGCTTTGGTGGGAAGGTGACAGTGTTCCGTGCGCCTCGGCATCTAGTCATGCCGGCCACATGACCATGGAAATGTCTTTGGACAGCGCTGGGTCTTTGGCTTGGAAACAGAGATGAGCACCGCCCCCTAGAGTCAGATTCAACTAGCTTTCAAGCAAGGGAAAACTTTACCTTTAACTCAGGGTTACCAGATGTCCTCTTTTTAGAGGACATGTCTTCTTTTGTGGTGTCTGTCCTCTTTTGGGCTCTGATGAAAATGTCCTCATTTTGGGTTGGGGGGCTGAGCCTGTTTTGCCCTCTTGTCCCTCAGTGGAGGCCAGCTTCAGCGTCAATAGTTGAGGATATTTAAAATGGGATTTGTCATAGTGATCAGTTGTTTAAAGTAGTCAAAGTACAGTAACCCTATTTAACTGCTAGTATTGCACATCCATGGATGTCAGAATGGCCTTACATACCAGTTGTGTCAGCACAGTAAGAAGAGAATTAACCCCCCCCCCCTTTTTTACAGTTCAGTTTGAGTCCAGGGGCACCTTTGAGACCAGCAAGATATTGGGGGGTACAAGTTTTTGGCAGTCAAAGCTCCCTTCTTTGTTATCTGACGAAAGGACCACTGACTCTCCAAGTCTTATACCCCCAAAATCTTGTTCGACTGGGAAGTTGCTCTTGAGCTGTCCTGCTGACCAACTACATTGGCCCCAGTCTTGCTTTCTTTGTTGTGTTGACCAACACAGTTACCCTCTAAAACTCTACAAGAAGTCTTAAAGACTGTAAAGATAGATTCAGGGAGGTAGCCATATTGGTCTGAAGCCGCAGAACAAAGTCTGAGTCCAGAGGCACCTTTGAGACTAACAAGGTTTGATTCTGGGTATAACATTTCGTGCATATGCAGACTTTGAAGAATAAAACTAACTAAAGAACAAAACTAACAAAGGTTTATTCTGTGGATAAGCTTTCGTGTGCATGCACATTTCAACAAAGTTTTATTCTAAGTATAAACTTTCATGTGTATACACACTCAAAGTGTGCATGCATATGAAAGCTTATACCCAGAATAAAACTTTGTTGCTCTTAAAGGTGCCCGCTGGACTATAACTTTGTTAAACATTGGAACAAAGACAGAGTCCAGTGGCACCTTTAAGACCAACAAAGTTTCATTCAAGTTGTGAGCTTTGGTGTACAAGCAGACTTCTTCAGATATCATCTGTTTGGTTTCAACTGGGGGTGGGACGACAGCAAAGGTAATCAATATGTCAGAATTGGAGATTGATAGTAGCCATAAACCAAGCTTGCTATTCTTTTAATCTGTGCGTGCTAATTTGCTGCCCATCCTATGTAGAACTGCTCTTCCTATTCCATTTCAATGTATCTGACGAAGTAAATATCTAGCCGTGGTATCAGCCATATGCCCCGTAAGGAGGGCATTCTGCTCAGAGATATTAATCCAGCAGGAAATGTATTCTGTTGGATTGTAAGCAATGGGCATATAACTGGAAGCAGGGCTTTTTTTGTAGAAAAAGCCCAGCAGGAACTCATTAGCATAATAGGTCACACCCAACAGCAGGAACTCATTAGCATATTAGGCCATGCCCCATGACAGTGCAGTTCATTAGCATATTAGGCCACACCCCATGCCTTCCCTTGGCTTGCCCGAGCGCCCCGTGGCTGCGGGGAGTCCGGGCAAGCTGGCCCTTGGAGGGAAGGGAAGGCAGTTTAAACTGCCTTCCCTTGGCTTGCCCAGGCAAGCCGGCCCTTAGACAGGCCGGGGAAGGCATGGGGAGGCATTTAAATGCCTCCCTGATCCTTCCAGAGGGCCCCCTGGCCTGCCCGCCTCGGAGTCACTGGGGGGGTGTCGCTCTCCAGGCCTTCCCTCTGTAGCCACGCATGCAGAGGTTTTGGCTGTAGTGGGGGTGGCCAACTGTGAAGCCAGCCGGAACTCCATTCCTGTGCGTTCCTGCCCCAAAATAGCCCTGACTGGAGGTGTCTCCCAACTGGCGATCAACTTCTGCCAAGTAGTCTGTTCTGTTCAGAACAACGATCGCTCCACTGTTATCTGCCTCCTTAATTATGAGGTTCTCATTCTCAGTTAGATTTTTTTTAAGGCAATACATTCTTTCCCTAGATAAATTAGACTATCTGTGATGGTGTTTCCTTTATGTCCCAAAGAACTTTTTCAAAAGTTTGTAAAGCGAGGACGCTAATGGAAGGCATAAGGAGGATTTAGGGCGGAATTGGATTTAATAAGTCGTAACAATTGGAAAAAGTCAACTCTGGTTTTAAATGTGCTACATCTCGGTGTTATTACAAAGCCAAGACCCCCTTGTAATACCTTATGTTCTACGTTGGTAATAACGCAGGAGGATAGATTTACAATTCATCTTTTCTTCTGCCCCCCCCTTTGAAGAGCCAACCAATACCTTGGAGGCGAGAGGTGCACATACAATCTACAGGGAAGGAGGATTTCAAAGTTGAGAAGTTAATAAGAAATACTCCTTAAAGTCGGGGGCCCAAACCTTTTGAGTGTGTGCTTTGGGATTCTGACCCAACATGTCGGGCGTGGCCACAGAATAGCTGCCACAAAATGGCTGCCACAGGAGGCAGAGCCGGCCACAAAATGGCTGCCTTCAGTCACACGGTGAAGATCCTTGTGCTGTGGTGGCCGTTGCCGCCAAAGCAATACTTTTTAAAGCCAATCCAATCTCTCATGGCCAATCAGGAGCCTCGCTGGGAGAAGTCCCGCCTGGACCACCCAATTAAAACCACTTGGCGGGCTGCAGGAAAGGGGTTGGGGGGGGGTGCCTTCATGCCTGTGGGCACCGTGTTCAGGATCCCTGCCTTAAACCAATGCCTGCATTGCAGAGATCTTAGGTTGCAGGCTGCAGGCCAGAGTGATAAACGTCCTCAAAAGTAATGTCTGGCCCTTTTGTTTTACTCTGTTCCTGAGACAGAGTCACCTGTCCGTGACCTTGACCGAGAGCCCATTACAATGCACAGAACAAGGGAAAGGAGTATAAACAATATGACAAATTATTTTGAAGAAGAGGAGGAGGAGGAGGAGGAGATTGGATCTATACCCCGCCCTTCACTACCCAAGGGAGTCTCAGAGCGGCTTACAAACTCCTTTCCCTTCTTCTCCCCACACAGACACCCTGTGAGGTAGGCGGGGCTGAGAGAGCTCTGACAGAAACTGCCCTTTTTTCAAGAACAGCTCGTATCAGAATTACAGCTTGCCCAAGGTCATCCAGCAGGTGCAAGTGGAAGAGTGGGGAATCAGACCTGGTTCTCCCAGATTAGAGCCCGCGCACTTAACCACTACAGCAAACTGGCTCTCAATTCCCTTTTTGCAAGTTACGTCTAGCCACTTCTCACCTCTTGATTTCAGCCGCTCTTTTCCAGGAGCTCAGGTCTGTTATATTTAGAGAAACATATGGCCGTCTCCATGGACAACTACGGCCACAAAGTGCCGAGGATTAAAATCCTTCTTTGTTGCCAAACCCTCTCGAACGCCTCCCGCATGTAGACTTTAAAGCATTAGTTTATGAGCATCAACATGCTGTTACAGTGCGAGACCTGCTCCTTTGGATAATGAAGGCATTACTGTTTCATTGGCTGACGTACCAACTCCGTGATGAAGAACTCCCCTGCAGGCGAGGAGTGCGTGGCAAAAGTCTCTCCATTCCGGTGGCATTTATGAGTTACGAGAGGCGAGAAGATGACGCTAAGCACTAAATTATGTTAATGCGTACAAATAGCATCGTTTGCATAGCAGTTTATGACACGGTCCCAAGGTTTTTTCCCTTCATTGGTATGTAGTAGGGCAACTGATTAAACATAATGTGATTTACTGGAGTTCAGGCTGAGCGTCTGTGCTGTTTAAAAAATGGAGTCCAATTGCTGGGTCCCTCAGACAGGAGGACCTTGCTTTGTGGCCTGAAATCACTGCTGTAATACAGGAGGAGGAGGAGGAGGAGGAGGAAGAGGAAGAGGAAGAAGAAGAAGAAATTGGATTTATACCCCCCCCTTCACTCGGAGTCTCAGAGCGGCTTACAATCTCCTTTCCCTCCCCCTCCCCACAACAAACACCTTGTGCGGCAGGTAGGTGGGGCCGAGGGAGCCCTGAGAGGACTGTGACTGGCCCAAGGTCACCCAGCTGGCTGCATGTGCAGGAGGAGTGGGGAATCAAACCCGGTTCTCCCAGATTAGAGTCCACGCACTTAACCACGGCACCAAACTGGCTCTTGAAGAAGAACTGGTTTTTATACCCATCTTTTTTCTACCTTAAGGGGTCTCAAAGCAGCTTACCATCACCTTCCCTTCCCCTCCCCACAACAAACACCTTGTGCGGCAGGTAGGTGGGGCCGAGGGAGCCCTGAGAGGACTGTGACTGGCCCAAGGTCACCCAGCTGGCTGCATGTGCAGGAGGAGTGGGGAATCAAACCCAGCGCTCCAGATTAGAGTCCTCCACTCTTAACCACTACACCACGCAGGCTCTCAGGTTCTCAGAAGATTTGGGGGGCTAACCTGCTATGCGGCACTTTGCATCTCTGACCCATGCCCAAGTCCAAGTCCTCAGCTAACCCAAGTGCCAGCGACTCATGCTCGTGGATGGAAGACTGATAGTTCTCTTAGATATCAGCTTTGTTGTAACAAAAGCTTATCAAGCCATGGACTCAGTGATGGCCCCAGGTTTTTTCGCCCACTAGGCGAGGATACATTCTGGCGGCGCCGGGGGTGGGTGGGGCCATTACAAAGGATGTGTGCTTGTGCACAGTGACAGCCCCAGGTTTTTTTGCCCACTAGGTGAGGATACATTGTGGTGTGTGCCCCCCCCCATGCGAGGTGGGATGGGGGTGGGCGCCAGAGCCACAGCAGGTGGGCTGAGAGGACGAGCTGCAAATGCATGCGGGGGGCGGGATCGCTCGAGGGGAGGGGGGCTGTGCCAGGCTGCAAAAGGAGCTCCAAAGAGACCGTGGGGGCGGCAGAGGGTGAGCGGCACTTTCCTGTCATACTGGGCTGTTCCCCGCGCCTGTCCCTCCCGCCTCCTTCTCTTTCTGTCTGGGGGCTGCAAAGAGGGGAGTCTAAGAAGCCGGCAAGGGAGGCTTCCTGTGCGGGGCAAGGAGGGGACAAGGCCGGCCAGAATGGCGCCTTTGTTGAGCCTAGGCGATAGTCTAAAATTTAACAATAGTGGGCCGGCCCTGCTTGGACTCTTGTGCTCTCTAGAGGAACTGGTTGGCCACTGTGCAGAGAGGATGCTGGGCTAGTTGAACTATTGGTCTGATCCAGCAGGGCTCTTCTTACATTCTTAATTTGGGCTTTCCTGGTGTGCATTTACTTTCTTTTAAAAAAATAGTTTGTGTTGCTGTTCTTCCTCGGCTAGATCTGGCTCTTGAAAAGTGTTATGTATTCAGATGGATTGTATTCACATGGACTGTTATGCGAATTGCCTAATAGAGATGCAATGTTAAGCTTCGCCCTGGGCTAGGATCCTAATGCGTCCAATAGGAGCCCTAGCCCAGGCAGTGTCGTCCAATCACGTTACAAAGCGGGATCGCTTGTGATTGGCCTTTATCTCTCCAACCTCATAGGTTGTTATTTGTACAGGGGGTGTGGCTACGTTAGCCGGGAATGTTTAAATACGGAGAAGCCAGTGTATATATTTTGATGGGTTCTGGCTGGCGATTGTTGTACCGTGTTGGAGAAGTAACGAAGAATAAAAGCCGCATTCTTACTGAAATCACTCTCCGACTCTTTGTTAAGTTCGCGACTTAACAAAAAGTTTGTTTGTTTTTCAGATGCCAAAGAGAACCCCTACTGGGAGGATGACAATAACAGTCCCTTTCCCTTGCTGCCCAAGTACAAGCACACTTATGCACAGAACATCACCCCGTGGATTAAACCCAATGGCCTCCAGGTGAGTTTTTTAGCTGGGAGCGGGGTACGTGGTCCTGCAAGCATGGTTTTCTTCCAGGAAATTGTGTTGCAGGCCAGCTCTGGGGAAATGTGGGCTTCCTCTGAAGTTTCTCCAAGGCTCAGTGGAGGAAAAAAAACCCCCACTTCCTGGAAAGACCGGTGGTTCACTGGTCATCCCCTTCTTCCCCGCTCATATGCCTGTGTTGAAAGAGGCTGCGTGGCCAGCGAGGCCCAGAGCCAGGGCAAGCACTTTGCATTAACGGATTGTGCCGCCTGGATCAGGGTCCCCAGCCTTTTTGAACCTGCGGGGCACCTGTGGAACTGGGACACCATGTGGTTGGCGCTGGCCCAAAATGACTGCCACGTGAGGCAGAGCCAGTCGCCAGATGCCTGCTGTAGCACACTGTCAGCCACGCGGTGAAGATCCATGTGCGGTGATGGCAGCTGCTGCCAAAGAAACATTTTTTTGAGAATCTTTACAGCCAGTTCAGATCTCCCACAGCCAATCGGAGGCCTTGCTGGGCAAAAGCCCCGCCCCAAAACACTTGGCGAGCACCAGGAAAGCTGTTGGTGGGCGCCAGGGTGCCGCATTGGGGACCCCTGAGGTTGAACAGACCCTTGAATGTGCAAAAGAAAAAGCAGGGAATCCTTGCTGTCGGTTCCGTTCCTGCTGTGGCTGCTTGCCAAGAACAGAATGCCCCTCCCTGCTCCATGCCCAGGGCCTGCCTCCCACAGTGACTCTCTTTAAAAACAAGCCACTCTTACTTTCATGCAAACAATAACGAAAACAACAGTGATGTTATATGATAAAAATATACTTAGACTACTATTCTGTAGTCAATCGCGTTTCTTCATCACATTATAAAAATATACGCATACACACAACGGGAACCGCATATAATACCGTTTCACATAACAGCTTTTTCTAAGTGTGCTGCGTGAATACCATTCGTTTACACGTCAACCATTCTAATCCGTGAACTAACACACAACTTTCTTCCCACTTCAATTCTTTCACGGTTGTTTTCGTTATTGTTTGCATCCTTCCCGTGATCTCTCTGTTGTTTCTACTCTTACTTTCATGGCAGGCAGGGATGGTAGGTCACGTGCTCAAGGGAGGCAAAAAGAGAGACCGATGGGGAAGTAGTTAGAGTGCTGGACTAGGATCTCAGGGGGCCAGGTCCAAATCTCTGCTCTTCCATGGATGTTCGCTGGGGGCCCTGGGGCCAGTCACATGCACTGTCTCTCCCCCCCCTCTGCCTAGCCTACCTTGCAGGGTTTTTGTGAGGATGAAAGGGAGAACCGGGGACAGTGGTGGTTTAGAAATGGGCCAGCAGCCTCCAAATGGAGATCCCTTCTCATGTGTGTAGATCATGAGTATAGTTGGCTGTGCGATCACACCAACACTGAGCTGGGGAACGATCCTTCTGGGCTTCCATAGACAAGACTCTCCCCAAATCTGTGGCCCATATGTTTGGTCCCAATAATGAGGCACACAATTGGAGTCCAAGTAGAGACGATTAGCCAAACTTTATTCCAGAAAAAGGGGAACTCCCCGACTCATGAAATCAGGTCTAGGACTTCAGTGGCATCACATGTGAACACATCTTTTATCCCCTTTGTTGATCCTCCCAATTATGACACATCAGGACCTCCCCGTGACACTGACCAAGCATGCCCAGTTGAGTTTTCTTTGTTTAAGATACGGACCATGCGTACCTGTAATCTCTTTGCCCAGGTTTTTCGGACATGCGCAAAAAGGCTCACATGTACAAACCAAGTCCCCATCACACTTATGTTGTACATATTAGATTCCATGTCAAAAATGAAGTCAAATGAGGAGGAAAATCTATGTTTTATTTCAGTTAACAAGAAAACAGTTGGACCAAATAGTCCATCCAAAATTGATTACTTTCTTCTTCTTCTTCTTCTTTCATATTCATCATCTTCTTCTTGAACATATTCTGAGCATATTCAGGAAATACATGATATTTTATACATGGACTGACATCATCAAGAAAACAATATTCAAAAAGCATAATTGGTTACAAAAGACAGTGAATAATAAGCCTCTGATTTGTCAGATGTAAAGAAACATATATCTACGTCAAATCTACGTAAAACCTAAGTGTTTACTTAACCTAACCTAAATGATAATGGGCAAGGATTCGTCATATCCCAAA
>NW_015173125.1:1463297-1467349 GCF_001447785.1 Gekko japonicus | reverse complement strand
TATTACTTAAAGAGAAATCCATAAAACCAAGAAAAAATATGGATATGAACAATCAAGAAGAAAAAAACCTATATAAAAAAATCTTTATATTCCCATTCATACTACACTTACTAAATACAGCTTTTGATAAATCTCGCAAACTCGCGTTCTCAAATGTTTTCAGACATTCATTTGAAACATGGACACATAAGAAAACTCCTTGTACATTGTTGCTCTTAGGCCAAACAAAGAGATCTCTTACTTTACGAAAGGGTGCTCTCATGCCTGAGTACCTCCCTAAAATGTTCTTTGTTATAATTTTGGAACAAAGACTCATTGCTACCTGGCCACAGATGTTCCACCTATAATAATATGCATCTTCAAAGACTCAGACTTGCAGCATTAAAATGTACCTGAACTGTCAGCTCTATACAAGCCTATTGTTCTATTGCGGGGGTGTCAAACATGCGCCCCGGGGGACGGATCAGGCCCCCGGAGGGCTTTTATCAGGCCCACAGTGGAACTGGCCATCTCCTGCTTCCACTTCTGCTGCCGCAATCCTCCAAGAGCTTACAGTAGCTCCTGTAAGAAGAGCTCTGTAAGCTCTTGGAGGATTGGCTACATTAGGGGTGTGTGGCCTAATATGCAAAGGAATTCCTGCTACAAAAAGAGCCCTGGGCCCACCGCCCGGTTTTCCCTCGGATTGCCGTGGCCCCACCCCCAGCATGCCCAGCGTGGTCGTGTCACTTCTGGTGATGCGCACGTTGGGGTGGAGTTCCCCTGGGGACCTGATCCGGCGGCGGGAAACGGGCCTCTGGGGCGGGGGTTTCCCCGCCCCCCGGGGGGACTTGAGAAGCCTATCCTAGACTCAGAACGCTGAGCATGAGATTTCTGGGGTGAATGTCAATAAATCAAAAGTAGGTTTGCAGCTTACAGATTCACACTTGAACAGCATACTCCAAATCAAATCAAATCAAACCAAATTAAATTTATAATTATGGTTCGTGACCAGCACAAGATCAGTTACAACAATGTACATGAATCTAATAACAGCATACTCAAGACTGCAACAGCACAGACATTTTGATGCAATAATTCAGAGCAAGAGGTGTCAGTTATCAGATACTGTTAAATAAACAAAATATTTCAAGAGTGCTAATGTTTTAAGCATGTTTTTAAGTAAAAAAGAAACCTTTGTGTTTGTGTCCTTTGTAAAGTTTATATCTCCGCTACCTGACATTACATTTTAGGACACACGCGGCCCGGCCCAACAAGGTCCCATTTATGTCCGATCTGGCCCTCATAACAAATGAGTTCAACACCCCTGTTCTATTGTGTTTTATAGCCTCCTCCCATCTCAGGGCTTTATGCTCCAAACTTATTTAAAAACTACAATTGCTCTATGGGTAATTCTGCCCTTTGAATTACCATAAAACAAACATCTTGTATACTAAGGCACTTAACAGCTTATGAGACATCAGCTTATGCAATTTGCATCAATGAAATATATTTCTAAACCTTTTGATCCAGCAGTGTTTAAAGATTATTACAAAGCAGGCTTGGAGACTGGCTCTGTTCAGCGAGCTGGTGATTTCTCCCAGGCGCTTTCGCCGTGAGACCGTGGTGCTTCTTTGTGTTCCCTTAAATAGCTGGCTTACGGAGGGAGACAAAAGAAGGCCTTTTAAAATCATGTCTACATTTTCTATAAGAATATAGATGTAAGGCTTAATAATTTCCCTTTAGCGATATTGGGGTGTGTGCATGTGCTTTAGAGACAGATTTAAAACAACAGCCGCCTCTCTCCTGTGAGAAACACCACCTCAGACTTCATGCGCGACATTTTTAGCGGATGGAGAGAGCTCTTCAGAACAGCCTATTCATTTCTCAGTGTTATCCAGGGCTTTTTTTGTAGAAAAAGCCCAGCAGGAACTTATTAGCATAATAGGCCACACCCAACAGCAGAAATCTATTAGCATATTAGGCCACACCCCTGACAGCACAGCTCATTAGCTTCTTAGGCCACACCCCCATGCCTTCCCTTGGCTTAAATGCCTCCCCGATTCTTCCAGGGCTTCCCCGGCCCACCCGCCTTGGAGTTGCCAGGGCCGGTCGCTCTCCAGGCCTTCCCTCTGTAGCCATGTGCACAGAGGTTTTGGTTGTAGTGGGCATGGCCAACTCTGACGTTCCTGCCCAAAAAATAGCCCTGCATTTATCCATTAACATGTTCAATGTCTCAGCAGGGCCAGCTTTGGCCTTTCCCAACACAGGAAAAAGCGTGGTCTGTTTAAAACAAGGCCTGCCTTGGCTCATCAAGAGTCCCTTATTCATAAAATCAGTGTTAATAAATGATAGGCCAGTGGGCTTGAAATTAAATAAAAAGGCCATGACATTAAAAGACGCCTGCTCCTACGTTCCTGCCCAAAAAATAGCCCTGCATTTATCCATTAACATGTTCAATGTCTCAGCAGGGCCAGCTTTGGCCTTTCCCAACACAGGAAAAAGCGTGGTCTGTTTAAAACAAGGCCTGCCTTGGCTCATCAAGAGTCCCTTATTCATAAAATCAGTGTTAATAAATGATAGGCCAGTGGGCTTGAAATTAAATAAAAAGGCCATGACATTAAAAGACGCCTGCTCCTTGGGAGGAAAGCGATGGCAAACCTAGACAGCATAATAAAAAGTGGAGACATCACCCTGCCAAGTAAAGTCCGCACGGTCAAAGCTTGCTCTGGAGCCCTCCTTCCTGAGCTAAGGCAAAAAAAGTGTGAGCCGGAGGCTAAAAAACTGTGAGCCGGCTCACACTAACTCAGCTTAGAGGGAACAATGAATCTCCCTGAATCAGAACTGACCTCCAGGCCACAGAAATCACCTCCCCTGGAGAAAACAGCCACTTTGGAGGGTGGAGTCTCGGGTACATAAGAAGATAAGAGATGCCAATGTTGGATCAGGCCAAAGGCCCATCCAGTCCAACACTCTGTGTCACACAGTGGCCAGAAATACCAGTGCCATCAGGAGGTCCAGCAGTGGGGCCAGGACATTAGAAGCCCTCCCCCTGTTGACCCCCCCCCAAGCACCAAGAAGACAGAGCATCCCTTGCCCCAGAGCCCCTATCTATACCTTGTGGCTAATAGCCACTGATGGACCTCTGCTCCATATGCTTATCTAATTCCCTTTTGAAGCCGTCCATGCTTGTAGCCGTCGCCACTTCCTGTGGCAGTGAATTCCATGTGTTAATCACTCTTTGGGTGAAGAAGGACTTCCTTTTATCCGTTCTAACCCGACTGCTCAGCAATTTCATGGAGTGCCCACGAGTTCTTGTATTGTGAGAAAGGGAGAAAAGTACCTCTTTCTCTACCTGCTCTATCCCATGCATAATCTTATAAACCTCGATCCTGTCACCCCTCAGCCGTCGTTTCTCCAAGCTAAAGAGCCCTAAGCGCCTTAACCTTTCCTCAAAGGGAAAGTGTTCCAACCCTTTTATCATTCGAGTTGCCCTTTTCTGCACTTTTTCCAAAGTGCAGAAAATACCCTCTCAGGCTCCTCCCTCCTCCAAACCCCGCCTCCCCCAAGCTCCACCCTTCCCAAATCCAGACTGACCAGTATTCCCTCTAAGCTGAGTGAGTGTGGGCTAGCTCACAGTTTTTTACCCTCCAGCTCACCGATTTTCATCTACGCTCAGGTGGAAGGAGGGCTCCAGAGCAAACTCATTGATACAGCAGCCAAACCACTCACAGCTTTAATGCCAGGAGCTCGCAATGGAGAATTTCTGCTCACAAGACTCCACAGCTTAGAGGGAGCGTCGCCTCCAGACTCTCCCCATCAGGGACGCTCAACCGCGCAAAAAACCACAACACCCAGAATTCATTGCGGGGCCTCGGCGCGGTTCTCCCGGCCTCTCTGTCTCTCGCCCTCCTCCCTCCTGCCTCTTTTGCATAGGCCACGCCCCCAACCCTCCCCGGGCTCTCCGCCGCCATTTTGGACTCCGCGCGGGCCCCGCGGCTGCCATGGAAACCGCCGGGACGCGGCGCGGCCTGCGAGGAAAGGACGAGCGGCCTGCGGCGAGCGGCGAAACCCCC
>NW_015173125.1:1462905-1463219 GCF_001447785.1 Gekko japonicus | reverse complement strand
CCCGGCCCGTTGGGAACCGCGGTAGTGGCGCCTTTTACCTTCCGACCCCCCCCCCTCCTCGCCCGTGCAAAGGGCGTCGTCGAGAGCACCCCCTCCCCGGGGGTCGTGGGGGGTGGGCGGGGGATTTCCTCCCGGCCGCCCCTCTCCTCTCCAGCCCGGGTGTCGGTCGCTCTCTCTCCAGGTATAACTTGGGTAGACTAGAGGGAGGTGCATTGAAAGCAATGCACCCCCCGTTATACACAAATCATATGTCGTTACAGTCAGTGTTCCCTCTAAGCTGAGTTAGTGTGAGCCAGCTCACAGTTCTTTAGCCT
>NW_015173125.1:1427169-1462546 GCF_001447785.1 Gekko japonicus | reverse complement strand
CACACATTTGTCTCTTAGCTCAGGAAGGAAATGATTCCTTAGACACGCGTTTCTTATCAATTGTAACCAGTGTTCCCTCTAAGCTGAGTTAGTGTGAGCTAGCTCACAGTTTCTTAGCCTCCGGCTCACACATTTTTCTCTTGGCTCAGGAAGGAAATGATTCCTTAGACACGCGTTTCTTATCAATTGTAACCAGTGTTCCCTCTAAGCTGAGTTAGTGCGAGCTGGCTCACAGTTCTTTAGCCTCCAGCTCACACATTTTTCTCTTAGCTCAGGAAGGAAATGATTCCTTAGACACGCGTTTCTTATCAATTGTAACCAGTGTTCCCTCTAAGCTGAGTGAGTGTGAGCCGGCTCACAGTTCTTTAGCCTCCAGCTCACACATTTTTCTCTTGGCTCAGGAAGGAAATGATTCCTTAGACACGCGTTTCTTATCAATTGTAACCAGTGTTCCCTCTAAGCTGAGTTAGTGTGAGCCAGCTCACAGTTCCTTAGCCTCCGGCTCACACATTTTTCTCTTAGCTCAGGAAGGACGGCTCCAGAGCAAACTAATTGATGCAGCAGCCAAATCGCTTGCTCACAACTTTAATACCAGTAGCTCACAAAGTAGAATTTTTGCTCACAAGACTCCACAGCTTAGAGGGAGCATTGCTCAGAGGGTGTCTGTCGTGGGGAGGGGAAGGAGTTTGTCAGCCGGTCTGAGACTCCGAGTGGGGGGCGGGATATAAATCCAATCTCTTCTATTCTTCTCCTTCTCCTCCTCTACCCTAAGGAGTCTCAAAGCGGCTTGCAATCCCCTTCCCTTCCTCTCCCCACAAGGGTGAGGTAGGTGGGACTGAGAGAGCTCTGAGAGAACTGGGACTGGCCCAAGGTGAGCAAAAATTCTACTTTGTGAGCTCCTGGCATTAAAGCTGTGAGCAAACGATTTGGCTACTGTATAAATTAGTTTGCCCTGGAGCCCTCCTTCCTGAGCGAAGAGAAAAATGTGTGAGCCGGAGGCTAAGAAACTGTGAGCTGGCTTACACTAACTCAGCTTAGAGGGAACACTGGTTACAATTGATAAGAAATGCGTGTCTAAGGAATCATTTCCATAGCAAACAATTTATAATGCAATAACCGAACAAAGTCTTGAGTCCAGAGGGGCACCTTTGAGACCAACAAGGTTTTATTCTGGGAATACGCTGCTTTCGTGTGCAGGCATGCACATGAAAGCAGCGTGTGAATAAAACCTTGTTGGTCTTTTCTTCTTTTCAGTTTCAAAAAAATTATTTGATAAAAGAAAATCATAACGTTACAAGCAAAGGTCGTAAGAGCTAAAATGTATTAAGATTTCATACAGTTTCAACTCAGTATTAATAAATTGCAGAACACCAGCTTTATACTCAAACTGAATTACTATTTAAAACTAAGACTTGTGTGATAAGAGCTCAGACTAAAGAGGTGTGAGTCAAAGGTGTGCATGCACGGGGAAGATGATACCCAGAATGGAACCTTGGTGGTGGTGGTGGTGGTTCTTCTTCTTCCTCTTCCTCTTCTTCCTCTTCTTCCTCTTCCTCTTCTTCCTCCTCTTCCTCTTCTTCCTCTTCCTCCTCCTCTTCCTCCTCTTCCTCTTCCTCCTCTTCTTCCTCCTCTTCCTCCTCTTCCTCTTCCTCTTCCTCCTCTTCCTCCTCCTCCTCCTCCTCTTCCTCTTCTTCCTCTTCTTCCTCTTCTTCCTCTTCCTCTTCCTTCTCCTCCTCCTTCTCCTCCTCCTCCTCCTCTTCCTTTCTTCCTTTCTTCCTTTCTTCCTCCTCCTTTCTTCCTCCTCCTTTCTTCTCCGTTTCAAAAATTTTATTTAATAAAAGAAAATCATAACATTACAAGCAAACGTCGTAAGAGATAAAATACATTAAGATTTCATACAATTTCAACTCAGTATTAATAAATTGCATAACACCAGCTTTATACTCAAACTGAATTACTGTTTAATACTTAAACTAAGACTTATGTGATAAGACCTCAGACTAAAGAGGTGTGAATCAAAGGTGTGCATGCACAGGGAAGGTTATACCCAGAATGGAACCTTGTTGGTCTTAAAGGTGTGCATGCATGCAAAAGCTGATACCCAGAATGAAACTTTGTTGGTCTTAAAGGTGCCTCACTGGACTCCTGACTTTGCTGTGCCGCTTCAGACCGACAGGGCTGCACACCTGAATCTAGTATAATAACATACGCATATAACACACATCCAATCACATCTTCTCTGCAGCCCGGCATCCGATGCAACCGGGCTGCGGTTCACGGAAATTTCTCCTAGAATAAAAACATTCTTTAATGAGACCGCTGGGCTCCGAGTCCTCCCCCTCCCATGAAGGGATGCAGAGTTTTCAACCCCTCCCACGCCAAAATGTGGTGCTCTTATATTTATTTATGCTGCCTGGTTTAATGCAACTGCCTGGTAGTGGTGGTTTTTTTTAAAAAAAAAAAATCTATGTTAATACTTTGTATTCCTGATCTGAATCTTTTTGGTGGCTCTTGTTTATGTGTGTGTGTGTTTAGATGATACTGTTATATTTCAGGGCTTTTTAAAAACAATGTGGTCATGTGTATTTGTATAGGTTTTAGTGCTTTATCCTGATGCTGTTTTGTTTTTTCACCTAAAGTGAAATTTCCAGGTAGTGCATGACAGAAACACTTAAGGTTAAACAAGAAACCCGGCCAAAGAGCTGAACCAAAGCTGGACCAGTTGCATTTCTGCTTTTCTGTCAAGCAAAGAGCCTTTGTTAAGGCTTGGTGGGGCAGCCCCCAAATTGGCTGCAGCAAGGAACAGAAAAATATGTCCTCAACCATATGGCATGCTGTTTCCCATCCACCACTGCCCTGGAGAGTTCTCCATCCCCCCCCACAATAGGCATCCCCTTGGTGGGGTGATCCTCACAATCTTCCCCTTTCCAAGCCCCACTCATGCTTGGTTTGGTGTAGTGGTTAAGTGTGCGGACTCTAATCTGGGAGAACCGGGTTTGATGCGCCACTCCTCCACGTGCCCCTGGCTGGATGACTTTGGGCAAGCCCTAGTTCTGTCAGAGCTGTTCTTGAAAGAGCAGTTCTCTCAGAGCTCTCTCAGCCCCACCTACCTCACAAGGTGTCTGTTGTGGGGAGGGGAAGGGGAAGGAGTTTGTAAGCTGCTCTGAGACTCTGAGTGAAGGGCAGGGTATAAATCCAATCTTCTTCTTCAGGCTCTAGCTTCTCACTTGAGGAACTTTGGTCTAAATTGACCGTCGAGCATTAGAAACATGGCCCATTTGTCTGAGTTTAGCTCTGCAACCCTTAAAAGGTCTGTTCGAAATCCAGCTTAGGTCTGTTCAGTGGTGCTTACTCCCAGGAAAGTGTTTTCAGGTCTCAGACATTGCTTGATCCTTAGCAGTAGGGTAAAACCTTAAAATAGGCATGGCAGTTTACCCCTAGCCTTCCCTGAGGCGGGGACCATGGGAATTCTCCTTTTGTAAGGCTGGAGTGCTGAGAAGCCTGTTAGAAATCCCTGTAGCTCCCTCCCTGAACCGCAATATCCAAAATCACTTGAGAGGCAGCCATGGGAGTGAAAGTGGCTTGCTAAATATGTAATGCAAGCACATCTCCAGAGCAGCCACCGAAATCCTCATTAGCAGTCCCTGAAGCCGTGTCAATAAACCCTTCCAACAGCCACAAGGTGGCAAGCTTTAAACATGGTAATAAATCTTGGGGGAATTTTATCATTCTAATTCCTTCTCTGCCTCTTCATACAGGTTTCGTCTTCTTGATTTGAGGTCAAGATGTCTAAGCAGCAAGAAGAGCAGGAGTTGCAGAAGTTCCTCAGGGATGTGGATGAAATTAGTAAGTAGACCGTGAAAATGTTTGGAGAGAGCCATGCCAGGGTTGAGCCACGGAGGCCGGGACACAGTTTTAAAGACTCATGCTGCATTGTGGCTTCAAGAGTCCCAGCTGCAATTAAGGGAAGCCTGGCGTATTTCATTTTGCCAAACGTTAGGGAATCTGGAGTGACGGAAGTAGTTCTTGAACCAGTTTTTATGGTGAGAATTGGGGGCACCTGAAGTGCTTCTAGCCACTGGAGCTGCAGCTTACCTGATTTCATCCAGAAATGACAACAGCCTTTTATGAGCAAGCAAACATTTGAGTGTCTCAGAACCTTTCACCAGGCTTCATATTTAGTATATACAAAAAAGGGGGGGGGAGAGAAAAAAAAATGTTTCTTAGCATGATGGAAACGCTCCAAGCCTGCAGCTTGTAGAAATCTTAACATGCAGTGCAGGAGGTGTAGCAGACCTAGGTCGTGGTCACACAGTCATTTTGATTGGGTTTCACAGCTGTTCCCTATCACATTTAAAAGGGCTGATCAGACAGCTGATTCTGTCTCCCGTATCGAAGCGGACTCACCCCCGCAATCCTCCTGGTTTTCTAGTGCGTTTTCCGACACCGGGAAAATCGAGAACTTTCCTACTTCTTGTGCTGTGAATCCGCAATTTCTCCTATCTGGACAGCCATCTCTCGCTATGAATGCGATTAGGTCATCTGTACGTCCTTCTTGCAGTAGTTCCCCCCCCCCCGGCTTTCACCATTGTGCGCATGACCAATCCTGCACTGAATGTATTAAATGCATGGACGCTCAAGTGCACATAGACCAGCGCTTGGTTGCACGTCGGTAGTTCATTTTGTTCGCTGTGGTTTTTTTTGGGAAACGCTGCATTCAAGCGGGAGCTGTGATTTGTGCATGCGCATGTGCACATGCACAAAGATTTAAAAAAAACAATTGCGCTGCGCCGCCACTTGGATGGCATAGCTGTTTAGAGAGTGCCTGGAGCCTTGTCACACTATGCAAGCGGTTGGGCAAGCAAGGTGTGATCATCCTAACCTGCTGAAAAATATCCCTGATCAAATCTACAACAGGAACAAATCGCTATAAGCTTGCCATGTGACCACACCCTTAATTAGACTAGACAGTGCTGGCTGTGAAACAGATCCCACATTTTAAGGTTTCTGCAAGCTGTAGAATAGGGACCGTTCATTCTTCCCCCCACTGCATTTCACATACAACATTAGTTGTACTGCATGAAAGGTGACTTTATCTTGCTCTTTGTGAGTGCAGTCCATATGACCCAGAAGCATCCCATACTTGAGGCAAATAGTGGCTATGTCATGTGGTGAGTTTGATACTCATACAGGATTTCCCAATGTCCAAGTCCAGCATTTTCCCGTGGCATAGTATTGTCACATCTGATGAGTTACAGCTATGATGAAATTAAATGCAGCTTGTCTGGGGTTACTGTTAGACAACCCTTTAATTATTTTACATTGTAAGAGTTGAAAAACAATACATGTAGTAGTTCACTCCCCATATTTCAGATTCCTAGATTTCTGGATGCCAGAGACACATTTCTCGATGCCTGGGGTTTATCTGTCCCTAATCTAGCCATTCAGACATTATGCAAAAGCTTCATCCTGAGATGAACAGAAAAGGTATTGTGGGGAGGATGCCATGAAAGCACAGTCTGTAGATGATTCATTAGAACAGTTTTGCCTGATAAGATTTTGCAGAAGTACAGTAATAAATGTACAAATAGTTGATCACGAGAAAGCACAGTTATGAATCTATGACAAGCTTATTGCAAGTAATCATTTGATTTATTCGCTCTCTGTGACGCAAAGATTGCCTGAAAAAAACGGGTGCCGATCAATAATTTAAAAACTTTTCCACTCGTAACTTTGTCCTGTGAGATTCACGTTTAGAAAATGTTGATAAGGCCTGGCATCTTGACAGATCGCTTCATCTGACAATTTTGAAACCCTTTTGTAAACGTTAATTTATTTATGCCATACCAGAATCTTTTTAAAGCAGGCAGTCTTGCCGATGAGACTCAGCCAAGAACAAGAGCACTGCAGTCTAAATGTGAGAATAGCAAATAGTAGCCGAGGACGAGAACAGTAGGGAGATACTGAAGACTCCCCCTCCCCCCAAGTCCTGCCTGATGGAACTGCGGCAGAAATGTAGATCTAAATCATCATCCTTCCAAGATATATGAGACATTTCTTACATAGAATTGTAAATGCTGTTGCATTCATTTGAAAACATTGTGCGCCAGTATTACAAACAGAAACATATATCCTGTCTCGCTTTGCTGTGATGCTGTCTAATTCATCTAGCCATTGTTGAGTTGTACCTGGCACACTTTTCAGATTCAACCTCGGGTTTTGTAAGACAGTCTTGTTTTGCTTCTCAGTCTTTGCCTTCCAAGAGACCTGAAACTAATCCTTAGTAAAATTTCTGATATTTACAAAAGGAACATTTTTAAATTTGCGTGTGTTTGGGCAGTGGTGGTGATAGTGCAACTGGGAGTAAACTGAAACCTGACTGATGCGGTGCACCTGTGACGTGATCATGTGCTCTAACTTCCTACCTCTGTTTTGTGTTTAGAAAATCTGCAGACATGGGAGTAAAATGTAGAAAACATTCTCTCTGTGTGTAGTCAGGTACTTATTTAGTAAGTCTGGAGGTGTGCAGGGAAGTATTCCCAACTAATATGTGAAAGAGGAAATTCAGATTTTCCTAACCTTTTACCAAGTTGAGAAACAGGACTCCCAATGTTGGTGAAATTAATTACTCCTTTCACTACTACGGTGATATGGTTGTGTGGGTACAGTGATATATGGTAACATCCCAGTTCCTTAAACGCACAAGTTCCTTAAACATCCCAGTTCCTTAAACACACATAGCCCCTCTGTATACTGCCTTGGTCAGGCCGCACCTGGAGTCCTGTGTGCAGTTCTGGAGGCCTCATTTCAAAAAGGATGTGGGCAAAATCGAGAGCGTGCAGAAGAGAGCGACAAGGATGATCAGGGGTCTGGAGACTGAGCCCTACGAGGAAAGACTAAGGGCCTTGGGAATGTTTAGTTTGGAGAAGAGGAGATTGAGGGGAGGCATGATTGCTCTCTTTAAATATGTGAAAGGGTGTCATTTAGAGGAGGGCAAGGAGCTGTTCCAGTCGGCAGCAGAGGACAGGACCCAAAGCAGTGGGTTTAAATTACATGCAGAAAGGTATCGGTTGGATATCAGGGGAAAACGTTTTCACGGTCAGAGTGGTTCAGCGGTGGAACCAGCTGCCGAGGGAGGTGGTGAGCTCCCCTTCATTGGCAGCTTTTAAGAAGAGGCTGGACGGATATTTGTCAGGGATGCTTTAGGCTGGTCCTGCATTGGGCAGGGGGTTGGACTAGATGGCCTGTATGGCCCCTTCCAGCTCTGTGATTCTATGATTCTGTGAATAAGTAGCTCGCGGGAATACACAGAACAAGGGCGTTGCCAGCTATTTGTAGGTCAGGGTTACTCATACACAGTGAAATTCATAAGCTAGCATACAGGACTCTCACAGTACTTGGGACTTACCTGAGAGGTAGTAGGGTGTGATGGTTAGATCTGACCTGGGAACACTTTGAGTTCAGATCTTCACAGGATGGAAATATAAAAGTACAGACCCTGTGAGGGGTCACCATAAGTTGGCTGCGACTTGACGGTACTTTCCACCACCACCAGTCTATACAATCGCGATGACAATATCCGTAATCATAACAGAGCTCTGAATTGCTACATACAGTCTAAACAGGATTGAGAATAGATTCAGGTGGGGTAGCTGTGTTGTTCTGAAGCAGCAGAACAAAGGTTGAGTCCATCAGCACCTTTAAGACCAACAAAGTTTAAGCTTTGTTGTGCATGCACGCTTCTTCAGATACAGTGAAGCAGTATGCATACACATGACAGCTTATACCTTGAATAAAACTTTGTTGGTCTTAAAGGTGCCACTGGACTCAGTGATTGAGACTACCAAGCAAAGGATTAAATCCGTGGCAGTTGAATAAAAGCGCCCAATGCACACCCATCAAAAGTCCACAAAGCAAACGTCCAGAAGACTTACTGCTTGCTGGCAAATTGCATTTCAAGTGGTCTTTGTCAGATAATCTTGATAAACCACTGTTAAGGTTCAGAGCTCTAAATCAATCGTTTTCTCTCAAGACTGCACATAGTTTAAGGTTAAAAAGGTAAAGGTTCCCTTGCTCGAAAGCCAGTCGAATCCGACTCTAGGGTTGTGGTGCTCATCTCCGTTTCAAAGCCGAAGAGCCAGCGCTGTCATACCTTGAATAAAACTTTGTTGGTCTTAAAGGTGCCACTGGACTCAGTGATTGAGACTACCAAGCAAAGGATTAAATCCGTGGCAGTTGAATAAAAGCGCCCAATGCACACCCATCAAAAGTCCACAAAGCAAACGTCCAGAAGACTTACTGCTTGCTGGCAAATTGCATTTCAAGTGGTCTTCGTCAGATAATCTTGATAAACGACTGTTAAGGTTCAGAGCTCTAAATCATGCGTTTTCTCTCATGACTGCACATAGTTTAAGGTTACAGCTGCTCAAATCCTCACTTTAGTTAGCATAGCATAGCCTAACTAAAGCTAATGGTGGAAGGAGCAATGACATACTCTGCCCTGGGGAATGGTGGTGGTAGAAGCAGGGGTCATTTCGTAGAAAAAGAGATGCAGGAGCTCATTAGCATAACTCATTAGCATAACTTATTTGCATATGCCACACTCCCTGACATCACCGGAAGTGTGTCAGAAGTCAACATCCACTGCTCAGGCTCAACTGGTCTGTTTTGGATTGCTAGCTATTGGGGGGGGGGGAACGGGCAGATCTGTCCTCGCAGAGGAGGGAGAGATTGTACCTGAATAAGACTTGGTCTTAAAGGTGCCACTGGACTGTTTTGGACCAGGGGGCCGGGGGGAGCTCTGCAATTTACCTGGCTGCTTCTTGCTCTGACTGAGGGCTACTGGGAGCAGGGGGTAGGGCTTGTTGCATGTGCCCGCCCCCTGGGCTCTTTACTGCCGGAGCTCCGCTCCCGTGCGCTCCTGCAGGAAATGACCCCTGGGTAGAAGGATATAAATTCTGCTTAAGAGTGCACTGCCATTGTCTTCGTCGCCTTAAGGTGTACTTTATTTAATTGCATCGTTTGTCTGGACTGCATTTTTGTCAGCCATTTTGGATCCCCGTTGGGTAGAAAACAGACAGATGCGTAAGGTAAATTCCAGGATTCCATATTGGGATTAAGATATTGGCTACATACCGGAGAACCATAGCACAAGTGGGAAAGATAAGAGAGGAACTGCACTGCAGTCCACGGGGCCCTCTCTGTATTAGTGCAGACGGGAGAGAGCTGTATTCTGAAACGACTGTTTGTGTTCTCTGCTGCCATAGTGCCGTACGCTTCAATTTCCTCCATTGTCTGTTCTACTTGCACTGCAGAGACAGAGGTCAAGGGAGACATCTGGGAAGATGGAGTGATGAAAAGATGATTGTAATTGGGCTGGTGCAGAAGAAAGCGTAACTGGAACAACCACCTGATCTTTCCCCTCTTTATTCGCGTCTCCCGTGTCGGTTTAAATTGACTTTCTAATTCGCCACTTGGAGAAATTTCAATTATTGCCTGGGTCATCTGTTTTTCTACAAACATGAGCTCCACAAAGGCAGGACTTCAGTGGGAGCAGGCGTCCAGAACAGTCAATCTGTTCAGCGGAGATAAAATGCTGACTTTGGAATAGTTACGTCGCCCGCATAAAAATGTTTTTCTTTTTCAAATCTTTTGGAATGCTCAGAGGTGCAGCGCGTTCTGCCGTGCTCTGGCAGAGCGCTTCAATTAACTCCGGGCTGGGCAATTTGTCCAGCATTGAAGTCCACATCAAAAAGGCCGTTCAGAGCCCCGGAGGCAGCATATTTGAGGCATCTGCAGTTTGTGTTGTTTGCATCTCCTCGTCTGAGGATTTGGGCTGCCAAAACATAACTGAGGGATGAATTGTACCTATTTCTCCAACGCTCCTGGTGCCAAAATCTGTACCATCAAGAGTGACAAATATGTGCCTGGCTTTCGAAAGACCTGATGTTTGGTTTCTGAGTCCTCACACAGAGTACTCCTATGCAGAATTACTCCAGCCCAAGCCCATTATGGGGCTCCAGTGGCTCAAGTGGTTAAGACGCTGAACTGCAGACTGGAAGGTCTGTAGTTCAGCAATTCGAGACCCGAGTGTCGCATGACGGAGTGAGCTCCTGTCTCTGGTCCCAGCTCCTGCCAACCTTGAAAATGGAGATGAGCACTGCATCCCTAGAGTCGGATCGGTAGTTCAGCAATTCGAGACCCGAGTGCCGCATGACGGAGTGAGCTTCTGTCTTTGGTCCCAGCTCCTGCCAACCTTGAAAATGGAGATGAGCACCGCATCCCTAGAGTCGGATTCGACTGGCTTTCGAGCAAGGGAAACCTTTATCTTTGGGCTGTGGTGGCTCAGTGGTTAAGACACTGAACTGCAGACTGGAAGGTCGGTAGTTCAGCAGTTCGAGACCCGAGTGCCGCATGACGGAGTGAGTTCCCATCTCTGATCCCAGCTCCTGCCAACCTAGCAGTTCAAAAGCAAGAAACTGCAAGTAGATAAATAGGTACCGCTTCAGTGGGAAGGTAACAGCATTCCATGCGCCTCGGCATCTAGTCATGCCGGCCACATGACCATGGAAACGTCTTTGGACAGCGCTGGCTCTTCGGCTTGGAAAGGGGGATGAGCACCGCACCCCTAGAGTCAGATTCGACTGGCTTTCAAGCAAGGGAAACCTTTACCTTTACCAAGGGAAAGGAGCAGTCCTAGGCTGGAGCAACTCTGCATAGGATTGCGCTGATAGAAACTCACGAGTCGAAAAGGAACCTTCTATGCCAAGCCTCTGCACAGTGCAGGAGAGCCAAAGCTACAGCAGTCTCGACAGGTGACTGTGTAGGCTCTGCCGAAAGAACCCCCCAACTCTCCTAGATAAATAGTTCCGTGGTTTTACTGTGAGGAAGCTTAATCTTGAGCTGAAATCTACAGCCTTGCTTTCTGTACCGGTGACGAAGAAGTCTCTGCCCTTTGCCCTTTCTATTTACTTTGTTTGGAAGAAGAGGAGGTTGTATTTATACCCCGCCCTTCACTCCACGAAGGAGTTTCAGAGCGGCTTACAATCTTCTTCCCCTTCCCCTCCCCACAACAGACACCCTGTGAGGTAGGTGGGGCTGAGAGAGCTCTTTCGAGGACTGCCCATGAGAGAACAGCTTGGAGAGAACTTGTGACTAACCCAAGGTCACTCCAGCAGCTGCATGTGGAGGAGTGGGGAATCAAACTTGGTTCTCCCAGATTAGAGTTCACAGTCCTAACCACTACACCAAACTGGCTCTCACACCAAACTGGCTTTATACCCCACTTTTCTCCAGAAAGAGGTCCCAAAGTGGTGTACATCATTCTCTCTTCCTCTGCTTAATCCTCACAACAACCCTGTGAGGGAGGCTGTACTGAAAGGCGTGGTTGGCCCAAGGTCACCCAGTGAGTTTCCATGGCAGGGTGGGGATCTGAACCCAGGTCTCCCACATCCTAGTCCTGCACTCTAACCACTACACTCTACTGCTGCTAGATGCCAGCGTGACAGCCCTTCAGTTATTTGAACAGCAAAATCATCTACCCATCAGTTTTTTCTTCTCTTCTCCTGGCTCAGCATGCCCAGTTCCTTCTACATTGCCTTGTAGGACTTGTTGTCCAGATCCCTAACCACCTCTCTGAATGGGTCCCAATCACTGTTCCCTCTAAGCTGAGTGAGTGTGAGCTAGCTCACAGTTTTTTAGCCTCCAGCTCACAGATTTTTGTCCTAGCTCAGGAAGGATCGCTCCAGAGCAAACTGATTTATGCAGTTGCCAAATCGCTCATCCACAACTTTAATGCCAGTAGTTCACAAAGTAGAATTTTTCCTCACAAGATTCCACAGCTTAGAGGGAGCATTGATCCCAATATGTCTCTGTCCTAAATTGCAGTGCCCAGAACTGATTGTAGCATTTCTATTAATGTCACCTTAAACTGCACGAGCATTTTTTGCAGCTGCAACACTGTGCCAGCTCTTGTTCAGCTTGTGGTAGTGGAAAGGGTTGTCAACAGGGGTCATTTCCTGCAGGAGTGCACAGGAGCGGAGCTCCAGCAGTAAAGAGCCCAGGTGGCGGGCACATGTAACAAGCCCCACCCCCTGCTCTTCCTCTCCCTCTTTCTTTCCATTTCCCTCCTGAGCCCAGGGGGCGGGCACATGCAACCAGCCCCGCCCCCTGCTCCTTCTCTCCCTCTTTCCTTCTTTTTCCTTCTTTCCCTCCTTCTTTCCGTCTCTCTCTCTCTCTCTTTCTTTCCCTCCTTCTTTCCTTCTCTCTCTCTCTTTCTGCACAGATCTATGTGAGGGCAGATGTGTGTGTCCCCCCACCCCAGCTAGCAATCCAAAACAGTCCAGTGGTGCCTTTAAGACCAAGTTTTATTCAGGTACAAGCTCTCCCTCCTCTGTGAGGACAGATCTGCATGTCCGTCCGTCCCCCCAATAGCTAGGAATCCAAAACAGTCCAGTGGAGCGTGAGCGGTGGGTGTTGCCTTCTGACACACTTCTGATGTCAGGAAGTATGGCATATGCAAAGAAGCTATGCTAATGAGTTATGCTAATGAGCTCCTGCTCTTTTTCTACGAAATGACTCCCGGTTGTCAAGGTGCAGGTGACTTAAGGGAGACCCTGTCGGGTTTTCAAGGCAAGAGACTAACAGAGGCAGTTTGCCGTTGACTGCCTCTGCCTGGCGATCCTGGACTTCCTTGGTGGTCTCGTATCCAAGGGCTAGTCAGGCGCTGACCCTGCTTAGCCTCTGGGATCTGATGAGATCGGGCCAGCCTGGGCCAGCCCGCACAGGGTGCTCAGCTTGTAGTCCCCTGAAATTCACCTGTACTACTGCTCTATTCCCCATCTTATGCCTGTGCATTTGATTCTTCTTGGCCTTTTTTAGGATTCTGTGAACTTAGGCAGATCACAAGAGGGAGGGCAGGAAGGGTTGCCTCACTGCTTAGTTCTTGTGGCCCTTTCTACACGCCCAGGGGAATGCTGATTGACACTTCGGGGCCAGGAAGCAATCCTGGAGGGTTTTTTTTGTTATATTCTGGGCATGGAACAGCGATCACTGCAGGTGTGGAGGGGGAGGTATTTGTGAGTTTCCTGCATTGTGTGTGTGGGGGGTCCCTTCCAACTCTATGATTCTGGGGTCTTTTTTTAACCAGTGTCTCAAAGCTAGGTGCTTATTTCTTGAATTGTTTAGGTTTTTTACCTCCTGTAATTTCAGTTGTGCATCTGCAGCTCCCAAGAGGGTTCACAGTTTGTTTTTTTTAAATGAATCAAATTTGCTGGTTTCTAGCCAGAGCTTGATAAAAATGGGGAAATATCTCTGGGTTGTTGCACTGGGCACACTGCAATTTGTCTTAGACTTGCATACTTACTTCTCTTTGTCATTCTTTTCAGCCAGCTTGATTCAAGGTCTGAATTCCAGCGACCTGGCGGTTATGGAGAAAGCCATCGCAGGTACAGAGAAAAGACTCAGCTCCAGTAAGGAGAAAGAAGAGAGCGAATGCAGGCACCGGGTGGACCGGACACTCATCAATCCACGGCCTTCTGTAAAGGTTCTGTCTTCTTTTTAAACGGGGGGTCCAGGCAACCCACGCATTCAGCCAGGATGCCAGACTGTGGCTTCTGCCCCTGTTCGTTTTTCCGACCCTGCCTGCGTAGGAAACTGTCTACGACTTTGCAGCATATCGATCGTTGCTGTTTCCCTTTCCAGCATGCGTTACAATTCACATAACATTTCAGAACACGTTACTGTTATTTGAAACCATTTTGGTTCAGTATTGAGAATCGTTTCTGTATCCTTTATCTGCCTGTCATACCGCTGTTCAGTTTTGGTTTGATTGCCTCTGATTATGTCACTGTTGGTGATACCAGATCAGTCCTTTTCAGTCGCTACTCAGCTGTAGCCAACGGAAGATGGATCAGCACCACTGTTCCTTCTGAGCTGAGTCAGTGTGAGCTAGTTCACAGTTTTTTAGCCTCCAGCTCACAGATTTTCGCCTTAGCTCAGGAAGGAGGGTTCCAGAGCAAGCTAATTGATGCAGCAGCCAAATCGCTCACTCACAACTTTAATCTCACAACTTTAATGCTCACAAGACCCCACAGCTTAAAGGGAGCATTGACACTTCCAGCAGAATGTGACCCTGGCGCTGTGCATTCTGACACTTCAGGATCCTGTCACTTGGGTCCCACCACATTCTGCTGCATGAGTAGAGCGTTGACTGGAGCAGGTCAAAGGGACCGTATCACTCCAGTCTTCTTCTACCTACACTGGCTTCCAGTTTGCTTCTGGACTCAATTCAAGGTGTCGGCATTGACCTTGAAAGCTCTGTATGGCCTAAAACCAACGTACTGTAAGGACAGCCTTCTCCCATAGAAACCTGCCCCCGTACCCCAGACATCCTCAGAGGCTTTGCTTCGGTTGTCCCCGCTGTCTGAATTTAGAGGGGTGGCGACCCAAGAAAAGGCCTTTTCTGCAGTGGCACCAAAACTTTGGCATTCCCTCCCCAGGGAGATTCGTCTGTCTCCCTCTATCGGTGCCTTTTGCCAGCAGGTGAAGACTTTTTTGTTTCAGTATGTTGTCAAAGGCTTTCATGGCCGGAGTTCATTAGCTGTTGTAGATTATCCGGGATGTATGGCCGTGGTCTTGGCATTGTAGGACCTGACGTTTCGCCAGTAGCTGTGGCCGGCTTCCTCAGAGGTATAACACAGAAAGATGGAGTACTCTCTGTGTCAAGGTGAGAAGCAAAATGGTAGGCAGGTAAAATGTCTTCCTGAGTAGATATAAATTACCTGCCTACCATTTTTCTTCTCACCTTGACACAGAGAGTACTCCGTCTTTCTGTGTTATACCTCTGAGGATGGCAGTCACAGCTGCTGGTGAAACGTCAGGTCCTACAATGCCAAGGCCATGGCCATACAAACCAGATCATCTACAACAGCTAACTTTTTTGTTTCATCTGGTAGACCCCCAAGAATGGTTACTGGTGCTCCTTCTAGTGTTGTTGTGTGTGGCCCTGATTGGATGGAGACTGGCATAAAAATCTTTAAAATAAACAAATGGGTAGATCCACCCAGCCAGCCTTCTGTCAGACTCCTTGGCAAGTGACTCTCAGCCTTTGGCAGTGAAAGGCTTTATTGAGATATAAACAAGTTCCAGGCGTGAACAGTACTGTGTCAGTTCTAAAGCTTCTTGGTGGGTACGTACATAGATATAGGTAGTTCAAACGGTAAAGTCAAGGTCATCTCCCCTTGAACCAGAGAGAGGTTCGTCTTCGAGAAAGGTTGTGCTGTTTAAGATAGAGCATTCACACACTCCACACTCACTCCCTCCACCTAAGGAATTCCCCTCCTCCTGCATCTAGGGCAGGCCGAGGGAAGAAATGTTTGACACCTTCCCAGGCGGACAGGACTTAATTGCACCTCTTCCAATTATGCAGATCATGGCCCCCCCACACACTGTTGCAAAACCTTTTCAGGACTGTCTCCTAAACATTTCCCTGCTGCAGGCAGGAGTTTTCTCTTCAGAGCAGGGGCTGTAATAGCGGCATGCAGGGCAGCATGCTTTCATGGCACTTGAAGGCATCAACCCGCAGCTGCCGTTTGCCCGGTCGAGGGGCCTCTGAAATCATGTGCCAAATTGATTTCGTATCCCGAGCCCAGAATTATTATTTTTTTTCCATTGTTTGTTTTCCTTCCTTCCTGTGGCTTTTTTAAAACGTTCCTGACGGAATTAATTCCGACAGCTTTGGAGAAGCGCTGCTCCACTTTTGAAGTGGAGGTTATTACAGGGTGGTGTTTTTTTTAAGTGGCTTTGAAAAATGGGGTTGATCTGGTTTTCCTCGTTTCTCATATTCTTCGTGCAGCGGGAACCTTCCAACAGATAAAAGTTAAGGATCATCACTGAGCAATATGTTACAGCAAATGTGCCCTGTTCCTTTCCCCCCCCAGGCCTCAGAGCTAATGTTTTGCTTCCACCTGTCTCTTGTAGGATTTGCCAAATCAGGAGGGGATGATGAATCCTGGTAAGATAAATCACCGCCTGTGTGTATTTCTCATTACAAGAGCACAGGGAACTCTGCGCCACATTTGTTCCGAGCTCTCCCTACATCTAGGTGGGTCTTGAAGAGTAGGAGTGAAATTGAGAACCCGGGAGACTCCTCGGCTGTTTCCAGTTTGGAGCTGAGAGTGGGGGTGACGGGAGCAGGTATTGTGCCATGAGCCAGCTGCCACCCTCCTTCCGGCCCCTCCCTCATTTGGTGTAGCCAGTTTGGTGTCGTGGTTAAGTGCGCGGACTCTAATATGGGAGAACTGGGTTTGATTCCCCCCTCCTCCACTTGCAGCTGCTGGATGACCTTGGGCAAGCCATAGTTCTGGCACAGCTGTTCTTGAAAAAGAGCAGTTTCTGTCAGAGCTCTCCTGGCCCCACCCACCTCACAGGGTGCCTGTTGTGGGGAGGGGAAGGGAAAGGAGTTTGTAAGCCGCTCTGAGACTCCTTCAGGTAGTGAAGGGCGGGGTATGGATCCAATCTCCTCCTCCTCTTCTTCTTCTTCTTGTAGCCTCAGCGGAGGAGACCACTCCCCGATGTTAGGTGCCAGGCCAAAACCTTATCTTTCAGCTCAGGCTTTTAATTAAGGGTGTGATCTTCTAACATCGTTTTATAGCAGGAGTGGCCAAACTTGCTTAACATAAGAGCCACGCAGAATCAGCGTCAGATGTTTGAGAGCCGCAAGACATAAGCAGATATCACACACACATTTTTATCGAAAAATATGCAAATTTGCTTGTTATTAACATTAAATGAGACTGCCAAAAATAAAAACAAACGGGGTTAAAAACAGATATTGATAATGATATTTATTTATCCATTAATATTTGTAGGCGGGGGGGGGCTTTGAGAACGCATTTAAAGTTAAAGTTGCTTTCTTTCCCTGCTCCCCCCCCACCTCAAGCCTACCCAGCCGCCCTCCCAGGAGCCGCACAATATGTGTGAAAGAGCCGCAGTTTGGCCACCCCCGTTTTATAGTCTGCTTCTGGCCTGAGGTCTGTTTTAGGCGGCTCCTGCTAAGCTGCTCAGTGTTTCATGCTGGTCAGGATGCCCTGCCTGCATTTCTGACGTTGGATTTTTTAAAATTGTGTTTTGCTTTGTGAGCCGCCTGGAGCTGCTTCTCTGGAAAGGTGGCACAGGAATGTTCTTAGTTAATAAACATTTGTGACAGTTGTGCTGCTTCTGGCGATAGTCCCGTGAGCTTCAAAGCGGGCTAGCCATTGTGCCTCAGGACCCGTCCCCTCCCCTCCCTTTCCCTCAGCTCCCTGGTTCTGAGTCTGTTCGATGGAATGGCATGTTGCTCTTAATTTAGCAACTTAACCGGAATTCTACATGTTCAAAAGATAGTTTTTCCCTTTCGGCTTTAAAACCAGAACTATTTCGATCTGCATTGACTTCAGTGGGAGAACAGGCATCTACAAAACAGGCCTTTAAACGGCTTGCATCTTCAGTACTTTGGAAGGTGACGCCCAGCAGATGTTATCATATTCTTCATTATCTGGAGATTAGAAGCCCTCATCGACTTGAGATGTTCCTTCTTTCAAAGGCAGGGATTAAAATCCTTATGAGCAATTTCCATAGGGGGGAGCTTATTACCCTAATTTTGATTTGGTGTCACGTTAATGAAAAGGCTCCCTTGGCTTTCCGTTCCACATCTCAGAAACGACTTTGAACTCTTCTGCTTTTTAGGTGTGTGGTTTTTTTTAAAGATCAAGTGGTTTTATTTTTCTATTGAGCTTCTCTCCACTCTTTCAGAGGCCTTCATGTCTGCTTTAGAAAAGGACGCCAATGAGCGTGCCAGGAGACGGAGGAAGAATGAAGCCCTTGCAAATGGTAACAATTGGACACGGGCATCTTGGGGAGACGGGACCGGGGAGAGGGTACTTTGGTGAACAGGGAGGCTGCTGGCTCTTGCAAGGCTCTGGAAGGAAGGACCTGGGGCATTCCAAACCACCGGCGTTCTCGTGACCAGCACTGATAAGGAATTCCTTCAGTCAGACAATAATTTTCCATTTGGCTTATTGCATGTCGTCAAACATAGCTAAAACAGGCCAAACGGTATTCATAGCATCACTTCATTTGAACGCCGTGAGTTTGTGATTAAAAGAGAGTTTGCACAATTTTTACTTAAATAAAGAAACTTATATTTTACTTGGACTGGGTTATTAAGCCTCACAAACTGACCTGACACTGTTCTTAAGGGCCAGTTAACACAAGCACAGGAACAAAGATAGGCTGCCACCAAGTCACTTTCAGAGTTCCCAACAGGTCTGGAGCAAAAGTGACTTAAATCTCCAGGCTGACACAGGAACACAAATCCAAGAACAAGTCTGCAGACTCCACCGCAGGCTTGAACAAAGACACGCAATTGGTAGTAGTAAGACCCAGTAGTCTAAGACACAGAATTTAGACTCTGAAGTTCGTGAGGCTTAATAACCCAGTCCAAGTAAAATATAAGTTTCTTTATTTAAGTAAAAATTGTGCAAAGTTATAAAACACGAGACTTTAGGCAGTGAAGGACAAAACAATAAATCTAGGCTTTTGCAGCATAGCTAATTACTTACAGCAATGTACAAGCAGTTTACCCGCATAAGGCTTCAAAGTATCAAAGTCTTTGTAGAGGCAGAGTGCAAGTCCAGAGTGCATATTCCCATCAGGGGTAGTCCAAGTATTCAAGGCATAATGAGGGTTGCTTCAGAGTATTGACCAGGCTTGGCCAAGATACCCGAAGAATCCTACATGGTCACTAAGAACCACGTTACTTATAGGAAAAAGGCTATGAATGATCCAGGCCTGTTGACCATTCACAGTCTTGCAAAGTGATGTCACTCTTGCCAGTAACTAGGGTGACCAACATCCCATAATACTTGTTTTTGAGCTATAGGGAAACGAAACTTAACATTCTTCAAGATGGTTCCATCTCCCTCCCCACACAGGTGCTATCACTTGGGAATGTGTTAATTAATTAATGGCCCCACAGGCTAGCACAGCTAAGTGCCAGCTGCAGGAGTCAAGGACATAATTCTCCTCCTTATCAGGACCTTCAGGACCTCCTTCTCTGTCTCCATGGTAACCCAGACACCTCGTTAGCTTTCTCACAACTTACAATCTACCAAGGATTCCACGGCCCCAAGTAGGCCTTGAGAAGCCTTTGACCAAAGTTTGGTCAAGCAAGCAGGCAAGCAAACTAAAATGGTGTCTGATCTGCATTACAGTGACCCGTGCCCCTCTGCAATTTGTGATTAATGTTACTTGTTAGGAATGAATTGGAGCCAAAGATTTAGGTGTTGTGGCACCTTAGGGACCGACAAGATTTTCAGGGTATACACCCTTTCAAGAGTCAGAGCTCCTTTTGTCAGATACAAGTTGGAGTGGAGATCCCCAAGCCCTCCTACCCCAGTCTGAAGGTGGGAGGGGTATAGCAGAGAAGGGAGTCCGGATGCAGAGGCGCCATGCCCATTGGCATTGGCTTGGTTAGAGCAGAGGAGAAGTGTGACGAGGGGCAGAAAATCAGCAACTGTAGTGAGATTAGGATCCCGACTCCCTGTTTATAAATGTTGCAGTTTTGCAGATAAATATGAGTCCAGGCTGATGTTTCTTTCAAGAAGGAAAACGTTTACTTTCAGGCACACAGTAGCTTTCAGGCACACAGAACAAATAAATAGGTACAGTGCTGGTCTCTCTCCCGGTCTGCAACAGATCTAGCAAGGAAGGGACAAGTGAAACAGAAATGAAGAGAACAGACTTCTAAACCCCAGTTAGTTTCTAGGCAACATCAGCCCCTCTGTCTTTTGGACAACTTTGCAACCCTCCGATTGCCTCTCCGCTTCTGCAGTGTGTGATCCATCACGGTCACAATACTGCTTCAGCCCGGGACCAAAACAGCTACCCTCGGAAAAAATCTAGGTGGTTATTGTGAATCACCGTTTCAAAAGTCCTTCTCACTTGTGATCATGGGCACTTTCTAACCAAGACTTTAATAAAAAACTTTTATGTTAGATAGTTTATTTGTACACCGTCTCCCAGCTGAAAGTCCCCAAGGCCAGTCCTGTTTTATGGCTGTTCCCTCTGCAGCACTGAAAGAACAGGGGAATGATGCTTTCAGCAGAGGGGACTTTGCAGCAGCCATCCAGAAGTACACAGAAGGCCTGAAGAAGCAGAAGGATATGCCGGCACTGTACGCCAACAGAGCCCAGGTCAGTGCGGCACACGAGCAGCTGCAGTGCTTGTGGGCTTCTCACTGTAAATTAGTCCAGGCAGCCTTCTGGTCAGCATAACCCTCATCCGCTTTCCTTTCATCACATCTGTATTCGGTCCTCTGCTGGATGTCCGGGGTTAGAAACGCACCCCTTGTTTTCATGTATCGCAGGACTCTATGTCCTTGGTTCAGCTAACATCACCCTCTGGTTTATTTATTAATTAAAATATTTATACCCCTCTGGGCCCAAGGTGGACTGAGGCTCCCCTTCCCAGTGAGGAGAATCGCATACTAGTTGCACTTTATGTGTCGCGGCCACAGGCGTCTTCTGTGATTTGCGGTGTCATTTTTTTCTATAGACGTAGATGGTGGTAGGGGAGATAAGAGGCTACACTCAAAAAGCAACAGGGTGATGTTAGGATTTCCATCACGACACCAGAGCAGCCCTGCTGGATCAGACCAGTGGTTCATCTAGTCCATGGGTGGCCAAACTGCAGCTTGGGAGCCACACGCGGCTCTTTCACAGAGACCGATTTCCCACAAACGCTGCTCCACGCTCGCTCTTCCCTTTTGCCCCGATGGTACGTGTCAATTTCACACAAGCTGCTGCGTGGCCACATTTTGCCCCGGAGCTTCGCGCGATTTCCCCCGGGTCGATTCAATCCCGTTTTTTGAGGATTGAGTAGACGCGGGGGAAATGGCGCAAAGTTGCGGGGCAAAATGTGGCCGCGCAGCAGCTTATGTGAAATTGATACGTACCATGGGGCAAAAGGGAAAAGTGAGCACAGAGCAGCGCTTGTGGGAAATCGGCCACAGTCTTAATTTAATGTTAATAAAAAGCAAATTTGCTTATTTTTTCAATAAAAATGTGTGTGTAATATTTATTCATGTCTTGTGGCTCTCAAACATCTGACGTTTCTTCTGAGGGCCGGTTACATTTAGCAAGTTTGGCCACCCCTGGTCTAGTCTAACTAGATGTTATTGTTTTGCTGTTTTGCTGTTTAATTGTTTTAACATGAATTGTGAATATATTTATGGAAATGTTGCTCAGGAGGGCAGTCTAAAAGCTGAATTTATAAATAAATAAACAACTTCTGCCTTCACACCATAGCCATCTGGGTGCCTCCCGGAAGTTGGCCCTCATTGAGGGGAAAAGTGGCATACAGATTTTGTAAACAGAGAAATAAGTACAAGCAGGTTATGGAGGCAAAAGCCTGCTCCGCTAATTGTCTTCACCAACTGGTATTGAGAGGTACAGAACATGGAGGCTCTGTTTTGTCATGATGGCCTATAGCCGTTGATGGGGCTGTGTTGCAGAATTAGGCAAGTTGGTGGAAGATCATTCCACCTGTCGTGGCGTAAATGCATCAGCACATCCAGTGGTAATGAGTTCGACAAGTCACTAGTCTGTCTTTGGGGTCAGGAAGGACTTTTCCTCCGGGCCAGATGGCCCCAGGGATCCTGTTTCCCCCCCCCTTCCTCTGGGTATAGAACAGGGGTCATTGGGTGAGTGGAGGGGGGGGGGGAGAGGTAGATGTGAATTTCCTGCATTTTGCAGGGGGTTGGTGTAGTGGTTAAGTGAGTGGACGCTAATCTGGGAGAACTGGGTTTGATTCCCCACTCCTCCACTTGCAGCTGCTGGATGATCTTGGGAGAGGCATAGTTCTGTCAGAGCTGTTCTTGAAAAAGAGCAGTTTCTGTCAGAGCTCTCTCAACCCCACCTACCTCACAGGGTGACTGTTGTAGGGAGGGGAAGGGGAAGGGAAAGGAGATTGTAAACCGCTCTGAGACTCCTTCACGTAGTGAAGGGCGGGGTATAAATCCAATCTCTTCTTCAGTCACAAGTTCTCTCACAGCTGTTCTCTCAAGAGCAGTTTCTGTCAGAGCTCTCTCGGCCCCACCTGCCTCACAGGGTGTCTGTTGTGGGAAGGGGAAGGGAAAGGAGATTGTAAGCCGCTCTGAGACTCCTTCAGGTAGTGAAGGGCGGGGTATAAATCTAATCTCCTCCTCCTCCTCCTCGGGGTCCTTCCCAGCTCTCTGTTCATATGTTTTTCTCAATCTGTCTGGTACCCTTTTGTCCTTCCCTGCTTCCAGGGAGCTTTGTGCAGCATATGTGCATCTCCCATCCCTTCCCCCCCCCCTCACAAGAGCCCTGTGAGGTAGCTCAGGGTAAGAGCAAACGACCTTGCTCTTCAATTAGCCTCATGGTGGAGTGAGGATTTGTACCCCACACTTAATATGCATTGCACGGTCTCCTTACGTGTTGTAGGAAGAATGTTCTTTTGTCTCGATATTACCACCTTCAAGCCACTCTGGTTTTGGGGGCACAGATAACCCAAGGAAGATAAGCTGTGTACAGATGCTTCTTAGAAGTGAAGGCAAACTTTTAGCAGCTTGGAGTGCAAGAACAGATGCTGTGTTCCCAGGCCTTTCTGGAGTCTGGGCACGTCTCAGCTGAGGTGAAATCCTGCAAAGCATTTCACTCAGCTTGCGCTTGCCTCATAAGAGGATTTGGTGGGCTTTCTTCCCATGTTCCCTGCAATGACTACGGAGAGTTGAGAGTCTGGTCGGGGCAGGGGTCATTTCCTGCAGGAGCACAGGGGAGCGGCGCTCCGGCAGTAAAGAGCCCAGGGGATGGGCACATGCAACAAGCCCCACCCCCTGCTCCCAGCAGCCCTCAGTCAGAGCAAGAAGCAACCAGGTAAGTTGCAGAGCCCCCCCCCCCGGCCCCCCGGTCCAAAACAGTCCAGTGGCACCTTTAAGACCAAGTTTTATTCAGGTACAAGCTCTCCCTCCTCTGCGAGGACAGATTTGCATGTTCCCCAGCCCCCCAATAGCTAGCAATCCAAAACAGTCCAGTGGAGCCTGAGCGGTGGGTGTTGCCTTCTGACACACGTCCAGTGATGTCAGGGGGTGTGGCATATGCAAATTAATGAGTTATGCTAATGAGCTCCTGCACCTCTTTTTCTACGAAATGACCCCTGGGTCGGGGTATTTGTAGGCCAAATGACTTCAGTTCCACTTATCCTGCACTGAACACAGCAAGCTGCCCTATCCTGAATCAGACCATTAGTTCATCAAAGTCAGTCTCGTCTACTCAGACTAGTGGCTACTCTCCAGGCTCTCAGGCAGAGGTCTTTCGCATCTCCTGCTACCTGATCCCTAACTGGAGATGTCAGGGTTTGAACCTGGGACCTTCTGCATGCCAAGCAGATGCCCTGCCGCTGAGCCACAGCCCCTCCCTGCCATTAAAAGAGGGCACAGCTCAGATTTTGCTGCCGTGGGCTCCCCGAGAGATGCCAGGAAACCAAACCAAAACCATCGTGCCCCTCTGAGGTTCAGAAGAGGCTGGAGGCAGCCCCGTTGATTTCTGTGCGGATGCATGCGTTGCAATGAGGCTGTCAGCAGCACGTGGGCTGGTACTGGACGAAGGAGGCAGGCTGCGCCCAAAGACTTGGGGTGTGCCCAGACGAACCCTGTTTTAGCTGTCAGGCACGTTACTTCAGCATGCTCCATTCACCTTTGTCTGGACAAACTACCTGTGCAGTCTACAGGGTGGGTTTCTTACAGTGAGCCCAGGGTGTGGCTGGGAAGTCGTGTCCCTTACCTTGATTGTCCACTATGGTGGTTCCTAAGTGGGAGTGTGGGAAACTGCCCCCAGACTGCACTCCTCGAGTGCTCAAAAATGCCGCCACACTTCCCTCTCATTGCCTTTGCTACTGGAACGGGGCTCTTGGTCCCTTTACAATTAATTTGTCAAGTGTTTTAAGAGGCTGTTCTATGAAACGATCTACTATGGTGGTATTGCGTTCTCTGACTAACTGGTGCAGAACTCAGGTGGGCAGCCATGTTGGTCTGAAACAATAGGACAAAATTTGAGTCCAGTGGCACCTTTTAAGACCAACGAAGTTTAATTCTGGGTATAAGCTTTCGTGTGCATGCAACGAAGTTTAATTCTGGGTATAAACTTTCGTGCGCATGCACATGAAAGCTGCTAACCAGAATTAAACCTTGCTGGTCTTAAAAGGTGCCACTGGACTCAAACTTTGTTCTGGTGCAGAACTCGCAGGTCTGATAATTTAGAACCTCTTTTTCTTTTTCAAAAGTCACGGTGCTCTAATTTAGAGCCTCTCAGGTGGGTAGGCATGTTAGTCTGTAGTAAAGGTAAAGGTTCCCTTGCTCGAAAGCCAGTCGAATCCGACTCTAGGGTTGCGGTGCTCATCTCCGTTTCAAAGCCGAAGAGCCAGCGCTGTCCGAAGACGTTTCCATGGTCATGTGGCCGGCATGACTAAACACCAAGGCGCACGGAACGCTGTTACCTTCCCACCAAAGTGGTCCCTATTTATCTACTTGCAATTTCTTGCTTTCGAACTGCTAGGTTGGCAGGAGCTGGAACTAGAGACGGGAGCTCACTCCATCATGCGGCACCCGGGTCTCGAACTGCTGAACTACCGACCTTCCACAGCCTGCAGTTCAGCGTCTTAACCACTTGAGCCACCGCAGCTCCTAGTCTGTAGTAGTAGCAGAAGAAAAATCGAGTCCAGAAGCCTCTTAAAGATCAACAGAGTTTTCTGGGGTAGGAGCTATTGTGAAGCAAAGCTTACTTTGCGGGCACAAAAGATCCCTGTAATTTAGAGCCGTAGCTCTTCATGTCTATTGTTGAGTGAATTCTCTCTATCGCAGTGACTGGTACTTTTGACAGTCATTTATAATAGGACTGCAACTTTGTGCCTTTTGCCCTCTGGCATAGAAAAAGCTCCAGGACTGCTCCCCACGCATTCTCTGACTTCCTTTGTGTCATTTCTGTGTGGCTTAATGACATATGAGCATGGAAGTGAGCCTCTAAGAGTACGGAGCAACTGCCAGTTACTTTACAAGAGTCCACTTTTCTGGTTTTCCCTCCCTGAGAGTAGAGACGCATCTCTTCTGGGAGTTGGGAGTCAACTGAGGATCCTGTGCAGCGAGCCATCCCCCGGCCCGTACCTGTCTTCTGGGTCAGGAAGGCTCCCACCCTCCTGGGTCTCTGCAAGTTCTGCGAAGCTGAATTATTCAAGAGGCCTTTTTGCACAGCAAATAGAGCTGCCCTGTAACAATATGGTTCAGAAAGAAGCCTGGGGTAAAGGGTCAGGGACTGTAGACTGTACCGCTGTGAATAGTTCGTACTGTCTGCTGCTGTAAGTAGGAAGTAGTCTCCTACTATGTAATTCTTGCTTTCGTTTAATGTATCATGTTAATATGTTGTCGAAGGCTTTGACACAGAGAGTACTCCATCTTTCTGTGTTATACCTCTGAGGATGCCAGTCACAGCTTCTGGCGAAACGTCAGACCCTACAATGCCAAGACTACGGCCATACAGCCCAGAAAATCTACAACTAATATCATGTTAATACTTCTGCTGTGCCTCTCCTCTGGTTCGCTTCCCTTGCAATGTCTTTTGGATGTCCCGCTCTGTTGATTGAACTGATTTATTCTATGTAAGCCGCCTTGAGTCCCTGTGAGAAAGGTGGACTATAAATAATGTTAATACGTACATAGTAAATACTGCTTAATAGGGATGGGCACAAACCACATTTTTTGCAGTTCTGAACCATGAACCTATATGAACCGGGAGGCTGGTTTGTGAACTGAACCAGTTCGTATGGGTTTGTGACCCCTGCTTTCTGCTCCCTGTTGCTCCCTGCTTTCTGCTCCCTGTTGCTTTTGGCAGTGAGCAGAAAGCAGGGGGTTAAGTAGCTCCAAGCCATTTAAACCAAACAGCTGAGCCATGGGAGCAAGCTGCCCCTGCGACTCAGCTGTTTCCAGTCTAATCAGCTGAGTGGCCAAGAGCTGCCTGTTCCTGCCACTCAGCTGTTTTGGGGGATTTCGCGGGGAGTAGAAAGCATGGGTTTAAATCCTTGCTTTTTGCTCCCCATGAACCCACAAGCCTCCACAAACTGCCTTAAAAGTTCGTGGAAGTTTATGGCCAGGCTGCAGTTTGCAAACCATGAACTGGGCAGAATTCATCACGAACAAAGGTTCGTGAGCTGGTTAATGCCCATCCCTACTGCTTAAATTATCCTGCCTCTTCTGGCTCATTTTGTTTCAGGCTTACATCAAGCTGCAGGAGCACGAGAAAGCCATCCTTGACTGCGAATGGGCTTTAAGGGTAAGAGTTTCCTATTTTTTTCCACCTAACCTGTGTAAGAGGGAAAGCAGGTGGCCAGGTGAACCGGGCTTTGAAGTGTAGATGGCTTTGAACAGCTATTGTAGTGAATAGAAAGGAAGCTCTTTTACTTTTATGTGTTTCGTGGCCCTCCTTTTACTTACATGCTCACATCTGTATTTCTTTCCATGAAGATAGTCTCTGAGGGAAGCCATGCCGGTCTGCATTAGAACACTTTGATTTGAATCCAGTAGCCTGTCAGGGCACCGAAAAGATTTTGGGGGTATGAGTTTTTGAGACTCAAAGGGGAGCTTTGACAAGGGAGCGCTGACTCTCGAAAGCTTGTACCCAGAAAATCTAGTTGGTCTCAAAGGTGCCACTGGACTCAGATTGAACTGCATCGCTTTGTGTTGTTGTTGTTGTTCAGTCGCACAATCGAGTCCGACTCTTCGCAACCCCATGGACCAGCTCCCGCCAGGCCTTCCGGTCTTCCACCGTCCTCTGAAGTGAGCTCAATTTCATGTTGGTTGCATCTATGACACTGTCTACCCATCTCATCCTTTGCCGTCCCCGTCTTCTTTGACCTTCAATCTTTCCCAGCATCAGGGTCTTCTCCGGGGAGTGCTCCCTTCACATTGGGTGGCGAACGTATTTGAGCTTCAGTTTCATTATCTGGCCTTCCAGGGAACAGTCCGGGTTGATTTCTTTTAGGATTGACTGATTTGTTCTTCTTGCAGTCCAAGGGACTCTCAAGAGTCTTCTCCAGCACCATAGTTCAAGATAATTATTTTTCGGCGCTCGGCCTTCCTTATAGTCCAACTCTCGCAGCCATACATGACCATTGCTTTGACCATGTGGACTTTTGTTGGCAGGGTGATGTCTCTATTTTTTATCATGCTGTTTAGGTTCGCCATCGCTTTGCTCCCAAGGAGCAGGCGTCTCTTAATTTCATGGCTGCTGTCACAGTCTGCGGTGATCTGGGATCCCAGGAACGTGAAGTCTGTCACTACTTCGACGACTTCCCCTTCTGTTTGCCAAGGAGTGATGGGGCCGGATGCCATGATCTTAGTTTTTTTGATGTTGAGCTTCAGTTATCTAATCACAATCTATTGTTCATCACTAGATGTCCCCTGGGGGTTACTGGAGTGTTCTGGGACTGCAACGTTTTGAGATAAATGCAAGCTCTTACTGCACCAGTAATGAACTTTAAAATGTTCAGTCGGTCTGTAAAAGGGGTCAAGAAATAAAAGCTTCAAAACAAGATAAAAATTTTAAAAATTATTTTGGGGGGCTAGCTAGTAAAAAGAGAAAAGAGTTCTGCTGGAATCATACCACGAGTTACCGCCTAGTTTTTTCTGCACCACCTGTTGGAATTATTTAAGAATGAGCAGAGCAATGGCTCAAAAATATCTGCATTAGGTTGACAGCGCAACGAAACCAGAAAGGAGGGGTTAGAGCAGCAAAGAACAGCATTCATTTCAACGAGTGCGGAGCGGCTATGACAATGGAATCACTACCAGAGGGCGGGAAACATATGCAGACACTGATTTTTATACTGGTGCACTGCCAGCATGAAACCGGATGCAAATGTAGACAGTTTGTTGGGCGACAGGAGTGAAAATGTCAGGAAACCGGTGAGAAACACACATGTGGATTCGACCTTTAACTCTCCCCCATTTATATATTCTGTGAAGTGGAAGTAGCATGCTTTCAAATGTGCTAATAATTCTTAAAGCTCTTTGTTGTAATACTATAGTTTTAAGTACGAATTAAAGTAAACTCTGGTCCAATTAAATCTCTTGCTTGGCACAATTTCCATCTTCCCAATTAAAAAAACTAAATAGATACTTGATATTCTGGAGCAGACATAAACATTTATATTTCTGCTTCGCAGAACCACTCCGATCTTTTCATATTTAAAAATCAAACATTTAATTAAAGATTGATGTAATTAATGGTGAATTAATTTATCCATCAGCATCTCTGGAGAGCTGTTTGAAAATGTAAATACGGTGCGCTGGTTTCAGTTCTCCCAGCCAGATGAGGTTGCATGCAAAGCGATATGTAAAACTCTCAATTTCCATGACTTGACATATTTTAATTCTGTAAGCTCAGATGCATCAGGGTACTCATCGTTTTGTGACATTCATTTGAGATAGAAGAGCCCGGGCAGTCTGCTAGCCTTTGGAGCCTCCTTTTCCTTCTTTCCTTCTTGGTTTGTTTTTAAAAAGGCCGTCGTCCAGATCATATCTATCTGCAGCCACCCCAGTGAGATCCACCCACATAGAGGACCCCCCCCATCCCGGGGCCAGTATCGTGTCATCCCAGGGCCCACGCCTGTCCACCCCCCCCTTGCCTTCGTTTCCACCCCCATGCGGCATGCCTCCCCACCTGCTCAGGCATCCTTCTCCCACTTTCAAGCCCTTTGATTGTCGCTGCTTAGTTGTCCACTCCACCTACATGGCCTTCCTCTGACAGCACCATCCAGGCTGCACAGCTGAGAGTGCTGCTGTCATCGCTCCCAGGTTGTGCCACCACTGGTGCACCACCTGCACACCCTTTCTCAATTTATTTATTTATTTCGATTTATATCCCACCTTGCCTGCGCAGGCAAGACTCAAGGTGACGTACAACAGATTAAAATACAATAAAACATAGATACATAAATACAATATTATAAAATTCCGCATAACAGAGGATGTACATAAAGTTCAGTTGAAGGCAGATGGCGATTACTGTAAAATGGTCCGATGTAGGCTAGGCCAGTATCCAAAGAATGCCATAACAGTCCAGTTTTTAATAGCTCATTCACCAGTGGTGGCTCCTAATTGAAGGCCTGGTGGAAGAGCTCCGTTTTACAGGCCCTGCGGAACTGTAAGAGATCCCGCAGGGCCCTGATGTCTTCCGGGAGCTCATTCCACCAGTGTGGAGCCGCCACTGAGAAGGCCCTGGTAGCGGCCAGTCTGGCGTCTTTTGGGCCAGGGCCAGGCGATTTTGTGACCCTGACCTTAGTGCTCTCTGGGGGATTTATGGGGAAAGGTGGTCCCGCCATTGGGAGCATGGGTACAGGCAGATTTCAAGGACCAGTGGCAGTGAGCCCTTTCCTGATGTCTTGGACCCCGGCAGCTGCCCCGCCCTCGGGTGTGCTAACGCCAGCCCTGCCTCACGCTGAACACCTTCCACAGTTCTTTGGGCCTGTTACACGGCCGGGAACAGGAAGTGTGCAAGTCACCTGGAACTTCTCAGTCGCTTTTCAGCCCCCTCTTGTGCACCGTAGGCAACGAGGTTGTGCAGACAGGATAGTCGCAGAGTACTTGGTTCACGGTCCCGATCCATGTCACGAGCGGTGGCGACAGCAGTCGGATCGTCTCTGGTTGCTGGTTCCCCTCCCCCTCAACAAGTGCCGGATGGACGCCTTCCCCGGCTGTCATCCGCCGAGCACCTCCAGCCAAGAGCCCCTTTCACCGCCCCTGCCGCCGCCCCAGCCGTTTCCCTTGCAGACTAGAAGAAAGACTGATGTCCACTTAGACGCTGATATCTTGAAAGCTTTCTGAAAGATCGTTTCCCCTGTCACTTCTGATGCCCTAAGTGCCATTGATTTAAGGGGCCTGGCTAGATGGCAGGTCAGCCGCGCTGAAGCAAAACTGCCGCTTTCCAAGTGTTTGATGGGGAAAGGTCGGCACAAACAATGACCACGTTTCAGTATCATTTAATTGGCTAGTTGGGGTGTCTGAGCAGTGTTTTCTGTGGCTGGATGCAAGCCTTCTTAAGAGATCAGAGCCATTTCTAGGACTTCTGACTCCAAGAGAAGCCTTGCTGGCTTCTAATTTGGAAGCAGCTCGAAAAGTTCTGTGCGCCGTGGTCAGTCCCCAGCACCACGGAAGAGCATGACCAGCAATGTTCCCTCTAAGTTGAGTTAGTGCGAGCTAGCTCACAGTTTTTTAGCCTCCAGCCCACACATTTTTGTCTTAGCTCAGAAAGCGTGGCTCCAGAGCAAACTCATTTATGCAGCAGCCAAATCGCTCGCTCTCAACTTTAATGCCCGTAGCTCACAAAGTAGAATTTTTGCTCACAAGACTCTGCCGCTTAGAGGAAGCATTGGTGACCAGCGCTTGAGTGTCAGCCTACCCACAGACCTATCCAAAGGACTGAAGGCACTTTCTGAAAAAAGCAATGCTGCTCTTCCATGGGTGTGTTGGCTGTTTTGTGCTACAATCAGATCTCCTTCTAGTAATAATGGGCAGCACTTGCTTGAGCACCTGCCCTTTGCTGTGGCCCAGCGAAGAGTTTATCATAACACGGAAACCTAGGAATAGTTCTTTTTTGCGAATATGAAACAATTCCAGTGTGTCGTAAAAGTCTTACTGGCAAAAAGCCCCAGTGTTTCACAAGTTTTGCTAAACGATTCTGTTCCTTGCAGTGTGATGAAAAATACCTCAAGGCCTTCTTTCATATGGGGAAAGCGTACTTGGCACTGAAGCAGTACAGTAAGGTAAGGCGAGGCCTGTGAACTCTCAGCAGACCTTCCTGTTGTGTACCATGTTAGTCCTCTATAAAGGTTGGGATGTCGTGGTCCGTTGAGAAGGCTGCACAGGTTACGTCTTGGTTAGCATCCCTCCTGCTTATTGTGAAGCAGATTTTATTTTTTAAAAAATCCATTAAAACAATACAGGTATGCTAACGTGCCTTTTGGTGCCAGGTTGGTGTAGTGATTAAGTGCGCGGACTCTAATCTGGGAGAACCGGGTTTGATTCCCCACTTCTCCACATGCAGTTGCTGGTGTGACCCTGGGTCAGTCACAAGTTCTTTCAGAGCTGTTCTCTCAAGGGCAGTTCTCTCAGAGCTCTCTCAGCCCCCCCCCCACCTCACAGGGTGTCTGTTGTGGGAAGGGGAAGGGGAAGGAGTTTGTAAGCTGTTCTGAGACTCCAAGTGAAGGGCGGGGTATAAATCCAATCTCTTCTCTTCTCCTCTTCTAATGCAGCCATGTTCAAAATATGAAAGCATCTTTAGAAAGCTGTGTGTTAAATTATTTTATTCTCAGTCTTAAGAGCAGAAAAGTGGGGGATGGAACCTGGGTCTGAATTCGGGGTGTCCAAGAGAAGTTTGCTTCTTACTTTCTGTGGTTACCTTGACAAACACATAGGAATCCAAGAGAGGCAAGAGTGCTGATTTAGATTGCACAGAGCTTGACTGTGCGCGGTAGTAGCCACTGCCTCCCATTTTGCGTTTTGTGAATGTTTCATTAACATCCTCTGTCCTTTAGCGGGCCCTAACCTTAAAATCCCATTCTTTGTTCTTCTAGTCCAGGGAGTGCTACATGAAGATTTTAGAAATCGATCCCCATAAAGAGAAGCTGTGTAAAGGTAAGGCGTCCGTAAATCCTTCCGCCGCTGTCATCCTGCTGTCAGCTGAGATTCCGGCTTAAGTTGTTCCCTGCTGTTGGTGCCTCAGGCGCTCCTCACCCAAGGGGCCGGGTCCTTCCCTGTATTCCCTCTATTCAACCTCATTCTGTTTAGTTTTTCTGTCAGTTCTGCACCCTGCTCGTTTTTACGTTTTGCCGTTGGAACTTCCAGACTGCCTGAACGAAGTAGACCTGGAAGAAAAAAGACACCACGAGGAAGAGAAAGCCACCAAGGAGTTTGAATCCGGAAGGCATGGAGCCGTGTCTGTGAACCAGCTGCTCCAGGAACTCAGCAGGCCTAACGAAAATGCCCTTTTTTATGCGGGCGGGATCCAGCTTTTGACCGGTATTGTACAAGATGGTAAGTACTCTTCTCTCCTTCCGGGTGCGAGAGACGACAGCTCTGCTGCCTGCAAACAAGGGGCCTCAAGTCTGAGTTGTTCTCTGTAGTCGGCCAGGGAATGCTGCTCACTGATATCCCCGGCAGTATTGTTGTGAACAGGCTGGGCAGAAGCTGCTGAGAAGAAATTACAATCGTATAGCCTTTCTCCTCCAACTCAGTGCCAAGTTGGGAGCGAACGAGACAATCAGAGGATCTGGGAAATAGCTCTTCAAGTCGATAGAGCCTGGATCCACTCTTATCTGGTGGCAGAGAATCACAGCCAACATATTGTTCTGGCAAATTACCCCTACGCCTTATAATTTCCTAAACACTGCAGAGCATTTACTTTGGTCCATTTCAGTGTTCTTCCTTTAGCTGTGCTGCAAGGCATTCCCACAGTTCGGGTTTTTGCCAGCTGAATGCCGTGGAAACAAAGGAAGACATGTTACGTCTCTGTTTATTTTATAAAGATATTTATTCCCTATAAATTACCCTGTTTTATCTAAGTTTCCAGAAAGAGCTGATAAATTTTACACATCCATTCTCCTTGCAGACTTTCTTAACAAAACCACTCTCAAGGAGGCCAGATTTCGCACTTTGGCTCAGTCGATAAGGGAGCGCTTATCACTGAAGCTTGTGTCACTAAAGAACAAAGTTACGCATTTAAATGGTTTTTATATGTGTGTGCTTAGCTTGTGCTCTTACACTGGTGTCGGCGGATCTTGGATGATAAATGAAATGAATGTCGCATGCTTTTTGCTGGTTGTCATTTTCGTCCGTCAAGACGATCTCTTTGGCAAACTTGTCACTTAATGCTGAGCTTCGGGTGAGGATGGTGAAGTCTTTCAGTCTGAAGGACCAGGGATCTGACTTCTTATCTCTGAACTTATTGCAGGCACAGAGCAGACCTTGTTTAGAACAAACAATGGATTCAGTATCATCAACGACAACAAGGTCATAAGACGGTAAGGGCTGTCTTCGGGAGGAACAGGAGGGTGTTTGCAGTGGGGGCAAACAGAGAAAGGCTGCAAACGAGAAACCCAATCGCTGTATGAAATTCAGACCGGCCGATCAGCAGATAAATGCTGCTGCCAGTTGCACAATCTTTATTGCCTTCTAGGTGACCTTTTAGAATAAACAGTGCTCTTTCGGAGGCATCACACGGAAATCTGCTTCAGTAAAAATCTGCTTCAGTACTTGCAGAGCTCCAAAGTGCTGCATTCGCCCAGATCCAAACAGCAGCAGAAGTCACTGTGCCAAAGGCAGCATAGCTTCATTGACTGCTTTGGCTCCCATAAATCTTTGTCCTCACTGCCGAAACTTTTTCTGGACATCTTTTTCATTTTTTTCCCAAGTCCAGGGAGACGATCTTCCTGCAGGATTTTCTACTATCTTTGCTCCTTATTGGTTCTGTCAGGTTGGATTTGTGTTAGATTTTACCTCATGCCGAGCAATAACGCCGGTGGCCCTGTTCTGATTCTCAGCTGTCTCCCGAAGCTTTGTCATGTAAAGCCCAGAAGAAATCAGAAAAGCATTTGTTCACTTCCCGATTCCTTGTTAATTCCGTGGGAAATGAATTTTCTAGAGAGCCACTCAGTGAAAAGCGTGCCTGTGAGCAATGATCCCCCTAAGCTGTGGAGTCTTGTGAGCAAAAATTCTACTTTGTGAGCTACTGGCATTAAAAGTTGTGAGCGAGCGATTTGGCTACTGCATAAATTAGTTTGCTCTGGAGCCATTCTTCCTGAGCTGAGACAAAAATTTGTGAGCTGGAGGCTAAAAAACTGAGCTAGCTCACACTAACTCAGCTTAGAGGGAACACTGCCTGTGAGTGATGGGAGTGAAGGCAGGCTTGGAGGAAGAATAATGGCAGCAGAGACTTTGGGTGGCGGGGTATTGCTGGTGTAGGCTGGCCTCTTGCAGAGTGTCCATGAAGAAGTGTGCATTCATGTGTCAACATAATTTTATTCTGGGTATAAGCTTTCGTATGCGTGCATGGAAACTTATACCCAGAATTAAACTTTGTTGCTTTGAAAGGTGCCCCTGGACTCAGACTTTGCCTGTGAGAGGCTCAGGCTTGGACTTAAGCACCTAGAACCTCTCTGCAGCTCTCATTTGACAATACTCTGAAAAGTGCCCTCTTGGGAACACGCCCCCTGCAGTTGTTATTTTATTTTTGTTTTATTGGATTTGTATCCCGCCCTCCCCACATAGTAGGCTCAGGGTGGGTTCCCTCAAAATACCATACACAAGTTTCTTCTACCGACACGCTCTTGCCTAACCCTCGCCAAAATGGCCAATGTATGCTGCAACTCAGTCTGACTTCCTTGGGAACGGATAGTTTGCCAAGGTGCCATATCACTTAGAGCCAGCATGGTTAAACTCTCAAAGTAGAAGATAGAAGAGAAGAGATTGGATTTATACCCCGCCCTTCACTGGGAGTCTCAGAGCGTCTTACAAACTCCTTTCCCTTCCCCTCCTCACAACAGACACCCTGTGGGGCCGACAGAGCTCTTTCCAGAACTGCTCTTTCAGAACAGCTCTGAGAGAACTGTAACTGACCCAAGGTCATCCAGCAGCTGCAAGTGGAGGTGTGGGGAATCAAACCCGGTTCTCCCAGATTAGAGTCTGTGTTCCTAACCACTGCACCAAACTGACTCTGTGAGAGCCGGGTTCAAATCCCCTCTCACGGAAGCTCGCTGGGAGACCTTGGACCGATCACACACTCTCAGCCTAGCCTCCCTTACAGGACTGTTGGGAGGCTTATTAAGTAATTAATTGAAACATTTATATCCCACCTTTCCTCTTGGTTCAAGGTGGCTTACAATAATATCCGAAACAGCCCCAGCTAAAACCAAAGATAAAATAGCAAGCCCCTAATTGCTTCCCCCCTCTCCCACCCCTCAAAAGATGCCTGCTATTAAAACCCTGGGAGGTAGGTGGGGCTGAGATAGCTTTTTCCAGAACTGTCCTTGAGAGAACAGCTCTAATCAGAACTATGGCTTGCCCAAGGTCATCCAGCAGGTGCAGGTGGAGGAGTGGGGAATCAAACCCGGTTCTCCCAGATTAGAGTCCGCGCACTTAACCACTGCACCAGAAGGCAATGTCTGACTTCTCCTGTGACCTGATGGCTTCTCCTTGTTGTTTATGAAACCTCTTCATTTTCCAGCGCATTCCGTCCTGAGATGAAATCCCCTGCCGAAGCGGAGCTGTCTCTTTCCC
>NW_015173125.1:1357703-1427152 GCF_001447785.1 Gekko japonicus | reverse complement strand
TATCCTCCTGTGGCAAGCCATCTGCAAAGGGAACGGTAATCAACGTGAATCGCTGTTAATGTGCTACTAAAATGACCCTGGCTGTGCTGGAGAGCATTTTTGTCAATGAGTATCACCCCCATGTGTGGTCCTGATGCCCAGAACTCGCTTCACGCCAGAGATTTGCAGGTCAGACGTCATGACAGCAAGCACGCAGCATTAGCGGTGATCCCAGGGATCCCCCCCCTTCCCCCTGCCCCAGTCATGTCTATTAAACCTTTCCAAGTGGCTCAGAGGGAACTTCCACCGCAGAGATCTCTCTCGCTTTTCAGCCTGTGCTGGGAGTGCGCTAGGATGACAGACGCACTTCCTTAGCAGGCGTCTAGAAGTCCACGTTCTTTTCAGCTAATGCAAGCAGTGCAGCAAAGTAATCCCCCTGTGTCAGGTAGGATTATCACCAGAGGTGGATTTTGCTAGAACTAAGACAGAATAACCCCATCCAACTTTGTCACCGTGTTTACAGGCTGCAAATTGAGGTTCCCCTTTTAGAAATTGGGGTGTGTGTGTCTCCTAAAAGGGTCAAAGTCTTCGCCCTACTTATAGGCAGTAGCATCAGTTCTCTAGGGCACAATTTTTTGCTTTACTTGGAATTCACTGCCACAGGAGGTGGCGGCGGCTACAAGCATGGACAGGTTCAGGAGGGAATTAGATAAGCATATGGAACAGAGGTCCATCCGTGGCTATTAGCCACAAGGTATAGATAGGAACTCTCGGTCTGGGGCAAGGGATGCTCTGTATTCTTGGTGCTGGGGGGGGGGGCGACAGAGGGAGGGCTTCTAGTGTCCTGGACCTCCTGATGGCACCTGATATTTTTGGCCACTGTGTGACAGGAATGTTGGACAGGATGGGCCTGATCCAGCATTGGCTTCTCTTGTGTTCTTATGTTCTTACCACAGGAGCACAACACAAAGGCAGGAAGCAGGGCTCTGGTGGTGTTCTGGTTTCCAGTGTCATCATGTGGGTCATAAGAGATCATAAGAGAAGCCACGTAGGATCAGGCCAGTGGCCCCTCCAGTCCAACACCCTGTGTCACACCGTGACCAAAAAAACCCCAGGTGCCACCAGGAGATCTGCCATCGGGGCCAGAACTGCAGAAGCCCTCCCACTGTCCCCCCCCAGCACCAAATATGTTGGTGATTATGTGATGTCATCTCAAAATCAAAATGAGAGGAGGAAGCACTGACACTCCATCTCTGAAGCTGTATCAGTGTCTCTTGCTTTCAGTATCGCCTCTTGTTATAACACTGAGAGAGAAAAAAATCAGTGCCTGGAGGCAGGGGGGAGCACATAGAATCATAGAGTTGGAAGGGACCTCCACGGTCATCTAGTCCAACCCCCTGCACAAGGCAAGAAATTCACAAATACCTCCCCCTCCACACGCCCAGAAGATGACAAAAACCCTCCAGGATTGCTTCCTGACCCCAAAGTGGCAATCAGCATTTCCCTGGGCATGTAAGAAAGGGCCACAAGAACTAAGCACTGAGGCAACCCTCCCTGCCCTCCCTTCTCGTGATCTGCCTAAGTTCACAGAACTAGCATTGCTGTCAGATGGCCATCGAGCCTCTGTTTGAAAACCTCCAAAGAGGGAGAGCCCACCACCTCCCGGGGAAGCCTGTTCCACCGAGGAACCACTCTTCTCTAACGGGCAGGACGTTCTTCCTAATGTTTAGCCGAAAACATTTCTGATTCAATTTCAACCCGTTGGTCTTGGTCCTACCTTCTGGGGCAACAGAAAACTACTCCACACCATCCTCTAGATGACATGTGAAGCTCCCTTATACCGGAATCAGGCCCTTGGTCCATCAAGGCCAGCATTGTCTACTCAGCCTGGCAGCAGCTCTCTAGGATCCCAAGCAAAGGTCTTTCACATCGCCTGCTCCCTGGTCCTTTGAACGGGAGATACTGGGGATTGAACACAGGAGCCTCTGCACGCAAAATACAGGCTCTTCCCCTGAGCCAGAGACCCACCCCATTTGCCATCACTGCCAGGACCACAGAAAGAGTTGGAAGAGTGGTGTGTTTGTGTGTGGGGGGATTTTGTGAAAGTGTATTTTCTCTGAAGCCAAAGAAGTTGAGCCTCAGCGTTTACATGACTTTTCTAATGCCAGCTTGCCTCAAGATCCATCTTGCAATGAAGGTCTTGTAGCTTCATCTCCGTGCCACTTTTGTGACTCAGGCCTGGTTTAAGGTGTCTGTGAAGGTCTCAGAGTGAAAGGGATGCAGAATACAAGCGGAACAGCAGGACTGGTATTTCTTTCAGCTTCGGAAAAGAGAGGGGGAGAGAAAAGGGGGAATATATTAACTTCTGGGGCGTGAAGCTGCCAAAATCTGCTTTAGTTCACACTTCTTGTGTCCTGAAATGAAGCTTGAAAGGTGGAACTAAAGGAGATGAGAATAGCTTGCCGTGCATGTCTAAGTTACATAATCTGCCCTTTAGAAATGGGAGGGGGGAGGGAGATAGAGAGGAGAAGGTGAGCAAGAGAGAGCGCAGGCAGCACACTCTTGCCTTCCTGTCACTCCCATGGATCGGACCCTTGAGCAGAAAGAGAACAGTGTTCTCCCAGCTGAGTGATTTCCTGAATAGCGGATGCCAGTGCTGGTAAAGCCTCTCACGGCATCTGGTTCGGCAGGCCAACCATTCCCCTTTTCCCCTTTTCAGAGGAGAACCAGCGCCTGCTTCTGACTCACCCCTACGTGAACTCACAGCTTCCCACTCTGCTGCTCTCCGAGGTGCCCGAAATCCAGGAACAGTGCTTGGTCCTGCTGTCCCTCTATGCGCAGACAGAGCACGGGAGGAACCTGCTTCTCAGACACCTGGACCTAACCAAGTATGCGTCCTGTTTGAATCCAGAGTCTGTTGTGTGCTTATAGCCGAACATTCGGCAGAAGGGTGGAATAGCCACCCTCAGGGGTCATTTCGGGGGGGAACAACCCGGAATGGCGTTCCGGGAGTAACAAGCCCAGGCATCGGTTTGGCTGGGGAAGGAAAGGGGAGGCAGGCAGACATGCCCCCTATTTCCCCCTGAGCCTCTCTGCTTTTGTGGAGAAACTCGGGGAAGGGGGGGGGGATTTAAATGCCTTGCTTTCCCTTCCCCATCTTGCGAAGACCTTGGGTTCTGTTATTAAAGAGTCAACAGGGAATGTTTCCTTCAAGGGTTGATAAGTAGTAATTGATAAGAATTGGGATCGCTACATGCTCCAATAAAGCCAATATTGTGAAACGGATTGTTCATTGCGCAGCATTCGTTAGTGTGTGAGCGATAATAGAAGAAAAATTTCTACAGTAAACCTCTTTGCAACTTATCTTTATTGACTCTTCGTTATTTTTGTCACGGATGTTGTTTCTGGAATTCCACTTCCTTCCGTGATCTCTCATTTTTGGCTTCTAGAGTTTGAGAAAGGCCCAGCTGACAGTCTCCTCCTTTGGCTGAGTCAAGCAGGAGGGGTAGAAGACCTTTTACTTTTTGCAAGAGATGTTAGGGTTTTCATGCCCCAAAAACACATTTCTGCAGCGACGGTCTCAAGCTTATTAACATAAATGCATATTCTGGACAAACTGTTAACGTTCACCATGAGTTGGAGGGAAGAAACAGTTAATGTCCACCTGGCTCTTCATTTGCACCGTCTTATCACTTCTCTTTTGTACACCTTGAACTTCCTGCCTGTGCAGATGTGTACCCGGTAATTGGAATTTCAGTCAGTCACTGAAGAGAATTAATGAAGGAAAGATACGCCCAGCGCAGCCACGCTGTTTCTAACTTGTCCATTTTTCTCCCCTCCCCCCCTTTCACACCTCGAAAAATGCCGTATTTCAGTGCAGCCGTTTGAAATAACAGACAAAGGAAAGGGTTTTCCAACGCTTGGCCACAAATTTATAAATTATGCTCCCAACACCTCCTGCATTTAAAAAAAGATATGTCATTCAGGCAGCAAGTGGAAATGTTAGTGAGTCCGCCCCTTTTGTCCACTTTTGCAGCGGGCCAGTTGCCATCCCAGTGCTCTGTCTGTGTAGGACAATAAATCTCTTCATGACACGCCTGGGTCAGGCTGGTTCAGCTGCCCTTTTTCACGTGAGGGCAAGGTGCCTTGGCGTTCCTCAGACTGCCATTTTGCATGTGGAAAAGTGGCTGTCTCGAATGTTTTACTGTGAGCATAGTGTGGGGTCAGTGGCCCTTCAGATCCACACACACACACATACCCCCAGGCTTACTTTATGATGCCAGGTTTGCCCTGGGTTTCGGGCAGCTCATCTTGGATTCTTTCTTGGGCTGTGCACAGGAGTGCCCTCCTCCTGCTTGCTTGAGACACCTGAGTGGCCTCCTGAGCAATGCTCCCTCTAAGCTGTGGAGTCTTGTGAGCAAAAAATCTACTTTGTGGGACCGGCATTGAAGCGAGCAAGTGATTTGCCTACTGCATAAATTAGTTTGCTCTGGAGCCCTCCTTCCTGAGCGAAGACAAAAATGTATGAGCCAGAGGCTAAAAACCTGTGAGCTAGCTCACACTAACTCAGCTTAGAGGGAACATTGCTCTTGAGACACCTGGCGCCCCCGCTGTGTACAGGCATCACTCTGCAGGTTTGGCCATGCCGCTGCCTCAGAACGTGAGCTGCTGATGGCCTTTCTTGCCTCGCTGAGCCGAGGTGCGCCACTTTCTTTTTTAGGTGGCTGCAGACGTTGATGTCCTTTGTCAGTGTGTTTGACAGCAGAGCTAGTTACGCGATGAACCTGCTGACCAGCCTCATCATGGAAGAGAAGTAAGCTGCATTGTTTCTGAACTTCACAGTAACCCGGAGTTCTGGCTTTGGCGTTCCCCCTGGCATTCATGGCAGATACAGAGGCTGTCGGCCAAGCGGGCCTTCCACCGGTGGCAGCTCTTGGTTTTGAGGGGCCCGGGGCAGGCAGCGGCCAGGGGCCCCCTTTTGCCCACTACCGAAGCCCCCCCCCATGCCTCCCCTTCCACCCATCCACCCATGTGTGTTCCTACCTGACTGAATCCTTCTCCTCACACCACCTGTGCTCACGAATGCCTGCACCACATCCGTGCCCTCCCCAATAGCACCAGCTGGTGGGTGCAGCTGCTGTGGCCGCCAGGTGTGCTGCCACTGGGCACCACCCGCATGCACTTCCCTAGTAGTGCCGGGAGCGTGGGTGGCGGAGTGCTTGCAAGCAAATGGGTAGGGAAGGGCTTGTGGACATGTGAGTTGGGGTGGGGGGGGGGTTGTGACAGCGGGCACCACCGGAAGGCCTGAGCCCTGGTAGCCGCCACACCTCAGGTCGTGCTGAAACCAGCCCTGACTTCCCGCACCCTGTTTCAGTGATGACGGTAGCAGATGCGTAAATGCTCCTTCGAAAGGCTCCCGGACCCATGGCAGAGGACCGAGATGGCAGCCTGTCGTGTCCAAGTGGCCTTGACTTGTGCAGTTGGAGTCGGGTTGTCTTCTAAGGGACTTCTCTGACTTTGCCTCCTGAGTCAACGCTAGAGGAGCCTGTTCCCCCCCCCCTTTTTCAGTCCCCTAAGGCAGCCGAACTCATAAAGTCTTCCACCGGCTCCTTCCTCGTCTCTCCGGCTTGACAAAAGGTGCGGTGGCTGTGAAGTGCATCGCATATTGGCCCCCTTTCAGCTCCTTCTTATCGATTCCTATAACTTGATGTCATTTTTAAGGCACGCGGGAGAAAAGCAGATTGGAGAGGCTCGGCAATGCCTCCCTGCCCTTGAGGCCGTCTCTCCTTTCTCAAAAAGCCCACGTTGAAATCAGCCGTCTTTTGCCAACAGGTTCAAAATCCAGTGCCGCATCAAGCTCTCCACCGGGGTGTTGCCGCTGTTCGCACAGTTGTTGGTGAGAGCCGGCTTCGGCGGGGAGGGCGGGGTATAAGTCAAATAAATAAATAGAAATAGAAAGATCTCTGCCTCGCCCTACATGTATTTAGCTGCAAAACGTCATTTTTGCCCACTTTCTGTCTTGCGGTTCTGCTTCCTTTTTGCAATGACTTTCCTTGGCTAAAATCAAAACAATAAAAAAAACCCCAGCTCTGGGAATCGATAGGCACGATCCTAAAAATCCGAAAGTGGGTGGAGACTCAGTCCTCACAAAGGTTTCCCTCAACTAGTGCAGCCGCTTGGATGTGTCCTGGAGTTTCTACCCTGGATCACTTCGTGTTACAGCAGTGGGGGCTGCTGGAGTCCTTAAGTGGGCTGGTTACTCGGTTGCCTTTTGGTTTGCCCCGTGGGATCTAAAACAGGGGTCGCCAGCATGGTGCCCATGGATGCCAAGGTGCCCGCCGCCACCCCTTCTAGCGCCCGCCAAGAGCTTTTAGATTGTGGGCGGAGCCAGGTGGGGCTTTTGCCCAGCAAGGATTTTCAGTGGCTGTGCAGATGTTTAAAAATGTTGCTTTGGCAGCAGGTGCCACCACAGCACACGGGTTATTACTGTGTGACTGGCAGAGGTCGTTTGGGGGGGAGCGCGGGGGAACGCCGTTCCCCCAGTGAGGGGCGGGGGCGGGGCACATGATGAAGCCCCGCCCCCCTCTTCCGGCCGCCCCCTGCTTCTAGCCTCATTCTGTTGCAGGAGGAAGAAGCAGGAGGGTAAGTTGGCGTCCTCCCCCTCTGCCTGGCCGAGGCCACTCCACGTGGCCTCGGCAAGGACTCCCAGCCCCCTCGAAGGAGCCTGGAAGCAGCCGAGACAAAAATGTGTGAGCCAGAGGCTAGAAAACTCTGAGCTAACACTAGCTCACACTAACTCAGCTTAGAGGGATCTCTGGATCAGACCCTCACCGGGCGGGGCTTGAGCTGAGCTCAGCTGGGACGGGGATTCGGTCGGGGGGTTGACGTCACACAGGGTGGCCCGCCGCAGGGCTTGTGCATGCTGGTCCTGCGGAACTGCCTGCCATGGGAAGGAAAGAGCCCAGCAAGCGGGGTTTGCTGCTTTGGGATTTCTACCCACTGGCTGCAAAGAACAGCTCTCTGCCAGCTCAAGGGCTGAACGGTGGGAGCCGGTTTTGAGGCTGGCTTCAGGCCTTGGGGTGGGGGGGTGCGAGACAGTGTAGAAAGAAATAGTGAAGGAAGCAGGGAGGGTGCAGAATTGGGCTTCTAGTGCCCTGGCCCCACTGCTGGACCTCCTGATGGCCCCCGGTATTTCTGACCACTGTGTGACAACAGAGTGTTGGACTGGAGGGGCCATTGGCCTGATCCAACACTGGCTTCTCTTCTGTTCTTATGGATAAACATATGGAACAGAAGTGCATCCGTGGCTATTAGCCACAAGGTATAGATAGGAACTCTCAGGCTGGTGCAAGTGATGCTCTGCATTCTTGGTGTTTGGGGGGGGGCAAGAGTGGGGGGGCTTCTGGATTTCAGGCCCCGCTGGTGGATCTCCGTATTTTTGGCCCATGTGTGACACAGTGTGTTGGACTGGATGGGCCACCTGCCTGATCCAGCATGGCTTCTCTTATGTTCTTATCTCTGGAGCAGTGATGCTCTGCGTTCTTGGTGCTTGGGGGTGTGGCCTCATGACACACTTCTGGTGATGTCAGGGGGTGTGGCCTTATGACACACTTCCGGTGATGTCAGGGGGTGTGGCATATGCTAATGAGTTCCCCTAGTTCTTTTTCTACAAAATGACCCCTGGGTAACTGGTTTCAGAAGTTGGAACTGGATACAACTAATTAGTCACATGGCTTATAGAGTTCCAAAGGGGTTCTGTTCTGTCCCTGTGTTCAATATTTGCATACAGCTGGTGGGAGAAGTTGTTGAGGGATTTGGAATGAGGTATCATTAGGAGGTGGAGGAAATCCAATTCTTCAGATTAATCAAGTGAGACACTAGATGCCAAGAGTTGTTGTCTGGAATCAGTAATGCTGATGAGAACCAATAAACTGAAGCTCAGAGCAAGCAATATGAGTGATGATGTAGGTTTTCCAGGAAAAAAATGAATCAGAATGTCCCTATATAAATCAATGGTGTGACCTTATTAGGAATACTGTATACAGTTCTGGTGACCACACCTTAAAAGGATATTATAGCTTTGGAAAAAATGCAGAAAAGGGCAACTCGAATGATAAAAGGGTTGGAACACTTTCCCTGTGAAGAATGGTTAAAGCACTTGGGGCTCTTTATCTTGGAGAAACGACAACTGTGGGGTGACATGATTGAGGTTTGTAGGATTATGCATGGGATAGAGCAGGTAGAGAAAGAGGTACTTTTCTCCCTTTCTCACAATACAAGAACTCGTGGGCACTCCATGAAATCGCTGAGTGGTTGGGTTAGAACAGATAAAAGGAAGTACTTCTTCACCCAAAGAGTGATTAACACATGGAATTCACTGCCACAGGAGGTAGTGGCGGCTACAAACATGGACGGCTTCAAGAGGGAATTAAGTAAGCATATGGAGCAGAGGTCCATTGGTGGCTATTAGCCACAAGGTATAGATAGGGACTCTGGGGCAAGTGATGCTCTGTATTCTTGGTGCTTGGGAGGGTCAACAGTGGGAGGGCTTCTAGTGTCCTGGCCCTACTGCTGGACCTCCTGATGGCACCTGGTATTTTTGGCCACTGTGTGACAGACTGTTGGACAGGATGGGCCATTGGCCTGATCCAACATTGGCTTCTCTTATGTTCTTAGAATCTTTTTGGGGGAAATTTCCAATTCAATTTTAAGTAATATTTAAATGTTTAAATAATGTTAGTAAGATTTAATATTAGCAAAAGAAGGCACATGCATCATGTGAAAGTCTGGATCATATGCAGGCACTGGGCTTCCTCTGTGCTTCATATCCCATGTTTAGCTCATTTAACATGATTGATTTGCAGCATAACAGCTCTGATGACCATAGATAAACAGATTATATTTACGTATGTGAGGTAGAAAATCTTCCATGGAAAATATAGCACATAACTGAATATGAGGTGTTGTTGATAGATGATAAGTGCAGTTGGGGGTTTTGGTGTTAGCCTGTTCTGGATGGGGTTGAACGCCTCCTTAATGAGCAGGTTCACAGTCTGAGGTTGCTTTTACATCTGAGAATAGAGGTGACAGCAGAAATTTGCTATGTTTAATACATAGCAGCTTCAGATGGTTTGCTACCCATGACTGGACCTCGAGAGGTGTGATTTTTGCCAGTTACCCATGTTACCATCATATTCAGGATGAGCTTCTACAGTGCCATCTGAGTGGGGTCGTCTCTGAAGACTGTTCAGAAGTTTAAGTTGTTGCAAGATACAATGACTAGACTGTTTGGATGTTGGCAGATAATGTTCAAGGACTCCTTCTCGGAAGCAAAATACTCTTCTGGTTACTTACTACATAGCCGCAAGATTTAATGCCAGTGATGAAGCAATCTGAAGTTGTTCAGTAAATAAGGGACTCAAATAGGACCTTGAAGGTCTTTTGAAAACAAGTCTCTAGTTTTAGGCAAAATGATATAAAGCTCCAGGTTTCTATTTTAGGAATAGAGGCAAGGACTAGAAATCATACTTTCCAAATTCCTTGTGGACAGAAAGATGGTGGTGAAAAGCTTCTGAGATCTGCAACAAAGCATGTAGTCACTCCTGCATTACGATTGGATTTTGGGTTGCCCAGGCTAGGATTATATTCTGGTAATTTGCAGAAATTGGCACACAATTTTCTACATTTTCCTCCATATTCATTGGGAGTTATAAATCAAGTTGCTTCTAAAAATGAAAGTCAGATTCTTAGAAATTGATGGAAATTCTATGTTATGGTCTATCTTCCATTCATATAAGGGCCATTCAGGCCACGAACACATGAAGGGTAGCGTTAAGATGACTAAATTTGTTGTTGTTGTTGTTCAGTCGCACAGTCGAGTCCGACTCTTTGCGACCCCATGGACCAGCTCCTGCCAGGCCCTCCTGTCTTCCGCTGTCCTTTGAAGTTGGCTCAATTTCATGTTCGTTGCGTCGATGACACTGTCCAACCATCTCATCTTTTGCCGTCCCCGTCTTCTTTGACTTTCAATCTTTCCCAGCATCAGGGTCTTCTCCAGTGATGACTAAATACTCTCCTAGAAACTACAAGGAAAACTGATGGGGAGTTTTTCAACAACAAAAAAATCCGTGTTCCTATAATGTAGTGAAGCACCTTTAAAATGCAACACATTTTGCTATCTTCATTTTATAGGGTTGCCAAGTCCAACTCAGGAAATATCTGAGGACTTTGGGGGTGGAGCCAGGAGACTTTGAGGGGTGGAGCCAGGAGAAATGCCACTTCCAGGCCAAAGGTCAAGTGATGTCATTTCCCTAGCTCCACCCCTTCTGATTTCACTTCCAGCAGGGGGGCTGCACTCTGGATGGCCATACGGGCCATCTAGTCCAACCCCCTGCTCAATGCAGGACCATCCAAGAGCATCCCTGACAAGTGTTTGTCCAGCCCACTCTTGGGCCTGTCATTCCAGTCCCTGAACACTCCTGCTACACCCTGGGGCTGTCATTCCACTCCATAGTCTCTCATTCCAGTCACTGACGTCTCCTGCTACACTCTGGGGCTCTCACTCCACTCCGTGGTCTCTCATTCCAGTGCCTGAACACTCCTACTCCACCCTGGGACTGTCATTCCATTCTTGGGCCTGTCATTCTAGTTCCAGAACGCTCCTGCTACATCCCGGGGCTGTCATTCCAATCCTTGGTCTCTCATTCCAGTCCCTGAACACTCCCAGCTCTTCAGCTTGGAAACGGAGATGAGCACCATCCCCCTAGAGTCAGATTCTACTGACATTTGAGCAAGGGAAACCTTTACCTTTACCTATTTCAAAAGAGCCCATGCAAGTCAATTGACATTCCTGGCTTCCATTGTTTCCAATGGGCCTTCAAGGGTTTCCCATTGTTTCCAATGGGCAATCCTGTCCTTCCTTTTAGTACATCCCCAGAAAAGAACCCTAGACACCCGACCCTTCTGTTTTTTGATAAGAACAATTTGAGGGCAAGGGCTGGGGGGGGGGGCATGTTGCAGCCTGAGACTAGAGCAGGAAAGTCCCAAGAGCAACCACCCCTCCCTAAAACAGAGGAGTGGAAGAGATCCTTAAAAAGCTTACAGGGGAAGGGGGTGCCCGGCGGAGAAAGACAAGATTCGCTGCACCAAGGCTTGAGAAGGGAGGCTGGACAAAGGGCGTGCGTCCCAGTTGCCAGGCAGGTAAAGGTGCGCCTTTGTGTGCCGGGTGGAGTGCTGGAGTGGACAGGAGAACCTCTGGCTGGCCCCCTCCCTCCCTCCCTCTCGGGCGCTTTTGCAGAGCAGCTGTCAGGTGGGAGCCCAGGGCTTGTGGGCTGCCCTGGCAGTTCCCTTCCTTCGGGTGGGCGCTCTCTCTCTCTCCCTTCCCTCGCTGCTCTTGGGAGGCTGGGCTGGCGGGCCCAGTGTCACAGCCGAAGCTGCCTTGGAGCCCTCCAGCATTGCATCCATACCTTTCTTCTGGCACGCCAGCGGGGGGGGGGGCGGCCCTCAGCGAGGAGGAGGGGATGGTTGCCTGCTGCTTGGGACTCACCTCGGTCTGCCAGCGTCGGCATGGGAGGAATGCAGACAGCACACAAGCAGATTGCCTGCCAAAGGAGGGATGCCGAGAGTGGGTGGCGCTAAGGAGGTGAAGCGAGTAGTGGACGACACTGTTTGAAGGCAGACGTGCCTGTCGACGGTCAGAGACCTGGGGCGCTCTAGCCTTCATCTCTATGGCTGCTGCTAGAGCGACCCCCACCGGCCAATTCTTAAAAAGCGGGAGTGGGGGATCTCAAATCTGGGAACCCCCGCCTTAACGGGGGAGTTGGCAAGCCTATCATTTTATAGTAACAAGGTGAGAAAGGATTTCAAGTCCATTAGTGAGCATGTGCTGGAATTCAAGTTTCCTCAAGGTTTATCATTAAGTTTGCTATGAAAATTTTACTACTTTTGAAAAACGAGCTTTCCCCAGATGCATTTTGAGATTGTTTCTAGTTATGTTGAATCCAGTTATGTTATTAGGTCAGAAGGAACTAAAGTACTCTTACAAACCCTTGAAGTACTTACTCATGATTCTATAGTGTTGGTATTCAGTCGCTATTTTCTATTCAGAACTTGTGCACATTTGGCAATGCAACACATTGGTCTTCTGATTTTTCTATGGAGCTTATTGTGAGCTCAAGAAAGAACTTGAAAAGGAAAGAGATTTTGGTCTGCTTTTTGTCTGTGTAATCTCTGTGTCATACAATGACAATGAAGTGCACTTAAGCAATGAGTTAGCTTTTGTCTGCAAAAATCATAAAAGAATGAACCCTACTGGTGCCATTGGTATCAAATGTTTTCATTCAGTTTTCCTAAGGCTAAGCAAAAGACGTCCTAAATAAACTGTAATATTATATTGGCTGAATTTTCTGCTGAGCTCTGCATCTTCCTGTGGTTTCACTAGGGCTGATATTGGCACAGAAGCTCTGTTAATCAAGCCAACAATAAGAATGGACACTTGTTTCATATTTGTATGGCAAATGCATTTCTTCAGTTGAAGCTGTGCAAATTAACTTTCTAATTCTTATAATCTTTCCTCCCATCACAGTTAGCTTTAAAGCAGTCTGCTGGGTCCTGTTCAGTAATTCTTTGAGCAGTAAAGCAGTAAATTGAGTTTGGTTAGCCATCCATGTTGCTACCTATCCATCCATGTATAATCTGGATGTTTGTAATCCAAACTCAAAGAGGACAAAAAGTTTTCTTAGACATCAGTTATTTTTGATCACATTGCAGTGAATGATTCATTGTGGCTTTACAATAATTCAATTTACTGTAGTGTGTTGGCTCCCAATGATAGAAGTAACGCATTTGGTCCAAGTCCTAATCTTAGATATGTAGTGTGGAACACTTCTTATCTGAAATAATCAGCTACTGCTTTTGTTCACTCCAGATACATAAAATGCTGCATGGACATCATGTACCCAGCAGGAAGCAAAACACATTACCAAGGAAAATAAACGTCTTAATCATTCAGCAACTTAACTTCTTTCACATTTGGCATGTCTATTGTCTCAGTCTAAAAGAATTTGCTTCAAGGGATAGTATGAATATGTTTATAAATAATCCAGCCATGTGAAAGTAAATTTGCTTAAAATTATTTTGATTTAATTTATTATTATTTTAGATTGACTGTTACAGTGACCTTATATGGTCATAAATATGTTATGATGTACTGGACCAATTGTACATAACATTGTTGTGAGGCATAATAACTGCAGGTTTGTGAATGATTTCCTATGTTTGTTGCCTGTTAACAGTTGTTGTTGTCCCTATTAGTAGAGGCATTGATGATGATATAATTTGCCTCCCTTAATTTGTTATTTACATTTTTAAAAATTACATTCAATTTATATACCGCTCTAACCCTTGACAGATCTCTGAGCGGTTTACATAGAGTCTCCAATTTCACCTAACTAGGGCCACATTGTCTATAGGGCTTTTGTTGTTATCCGGATTCCTCCAGCGGCTTCGGGTATCGGCATCCTTCTGGTGCCCTTCTGGAGCAGGTCTTTTCTGGGCAGTTTCCTCCGGCAGGCCTCATTCTGGCGCGTGGCCCCATGTCGGCTGCAGCCCCAGCTAATGTCCTTGATGGCTCTGCCGCGCTGCGCCGCATGTCACCGCACTCTCCAAGCCTCCGCCTCTCCGGGCTCCACCTCCGACGTCGCTCCACTGGGCTGCCAGGAACTGCTCCACCATCGCCGCCGCTGCTGCTGCCACCACCGATGCCTCTACCTCACAAGGAGGAGGGTGCCCCCCGCCACCTAGGGGCAGGTACCCAAGTTGTCTACTTGCCATTTAATGCTTTCGAACCACTGGGTGGGCGGGACGAACCGCTGGGTGGGTGGGATGAAATAGAGATATTAACTCTTATAATGATTTTAAAAGAACTCTTAAACTTTTTCTGCAAGACGATAGGAAATTTCTTAAGTGCATTATAGAGAAGAAGCACTGGAGACAGATTTGAGCTAAAGAGGCTTATTAGTTGACTAGGAATAAGGCCCATTGTGGAAATAAAGAGGCTCTGGGCTGGTGCCCTGGCCTTGGGTACTCTGTGTCAATTTGCTGTGTTGATCTCAACAGTGTATAATGACACAGAGTCCACTGTTTTCTCCAGGGGAACTGATCTCTGGCATCTGAAAAGCAGCTATAATTTTGAGTGATCTCCAGCCCTCACCTGGAGATTGGCAGCAGTGATTCTCAGGAGGAAATAGCTGGTTTGGAGGGTGGAGCCTATGGCATTATACCTGTTTGAGGTCCCACCCCTCCTCAAACCCCACCCTCTCCAGGCTCCACTCCTCAAATCTCCAGGAATTTCCCAACCTGGAGTTGGCAACCCTATCTCCTTCCCAGCCAACCATTCACCTACCGTTATCTGCCCCTCTGACTTCAGCTTTCCATCTCCTCCCTTCTGGAAAGCAGTTGTAATTCTGAGTGATCTCCAGCCCTCACCTGGAGATTGGCAGCAGCGATTCCCCAGGAGGAAATGGCTGGTTTGAGGGTAGAGTCTATTGCACTGTGCCTGTCTGAGGTCCCACCCTTGTCAAACCTCACCCTCTCCAGGTTCCATCCCTCAAATCTCCAGGAATTTCCCAACCTAGAATTGGCAACCCCATCTCCTTCCCAGCCAATCATCAACCTACCTTTATTTGCCCCTCTGACTTCAGCTTTCCATCTTCCCCCACACACACCTGCAGCCTCTACCATGCTCTGAAGCCCTGACTGCTACGTCATGTTGGCTGTCATAGGGGGGGCCATCTCAGCAGAGTATAAGGACACAGAGTCCACCATTTTCTCCAGGTAACTGATCTCTGAACTCTCCCTGGAGAAAATAACTGCTTTGGAAGGTGGACTCTATGTCATTCTATTCAGCTGAGGCCTCTCCCCTCCCCAAACCCTGGCTTCTGTAGACTTTAGCACAAAATCTCCAGAAATTTCTCAACCTGGAGCTGGCAATCCTATTCAGGACTTGCCCCAATGAGTTCCCCACAAAGGCCTGGAAAGGGCTTCATTTCTTTGTCTTTTTACAGACAGAACCAAGGTTGGTTGCCTAGCAAAGCCACTGAGGGAAAAGTTACTATCTGAAGGGTGCAGGAAACTGTTCATGCATACCTGATTTATTTATTTGTTTATATGTTTGTTGTATTTATAACCCGCCCTCCCCGCAAGCAGGCTCAGGGCGGCTCACATTGCCTGGCACAGTGTGCCAGGGTTCATATACAGTCAAAACATTTAAAACTTACAATATTTAACACTGTTAAAAGATTCATATACAGTTAAACATTTAAACAATCGGCAATTGCCGAATAAAGTGCACTCAGTAATTAGCAACCAGGATGGCGTGACGTGTCATGCAGGCTCAGATGATTACACTCTCCTAGGCGGTTTGGCTCGATCTCACTGCAGCCAGCCTCCACCTCAGATATTAATAGTGGTCGTTGATGGTAATGTGGGCGGCTCCTAATTGAAGGCCTGGTAGAAGAGCTCCATCTTGCAGACCCTGCGGAACTGGACAAGATCCTGCACAGCCCTGATCTCCTCCAGGAGCTCATTCCACCAGTAAGGAGCCGCCACTGAGAAGGCCCTGTCTCTAGTAGCCGCGAGCCTGGCCTCCCTGGGGCCTGGAATAACCAGTTGATGTTGCACCCCCAACCATAGTGCTTTCTGGGGTATATACGGGGAAAGGCGGTCCCTCAGGTATGTTGGACCCTGGCCATATAGGGCTTTAAAGGTAAGTACCAGCACCTTGAAGTGAATTTGGTATGCTATTGGCAGCACCGGCCAGATGTGCTCCCATCTAGGGAGACACATAAGTAGCCTGGCTGCAGTGTTCTGCACTAGCTGCAGCCTCCGGATTTGCGCCAAGGGCAGCCCCATGTAGAGAGCATTACAATAGTCTAGCCTCAAGGTGACCATCGCGTGGATCACTCTAGCCAGGTCATCGCGATCGAGGAAGGGAGCCAACTGCCAAACCAGCCGCAGGTGGTAGAAGGCCGACTGAGCAGTGGCTGCTACCTGGGCCTCCATTGCCAGGGAGGGTTCCAGGAGCACTCCCAAACTCCTAACCACTTGCGCAGGCACCAATGGCGCCCCGTCAAAGGCTGGAAGCGGGAGCCCCAACCTCAAACTGCCCTGACTCAGGCACAGGACCTCCGTCTTCACCGGGTTTAGCTTCAGCCGACTCAGCCTGAACCAACTAGCCATGGCGTGCAATGCCCGGTCCAGATCTTCCAGTCTGGAGTCCGACTGACTGCCCAACATCAGATAGAGCTGGGTGTCATCAGTGTACTGGTGACATCCCAGCCCAAGCCTCCGGGCAATCTCGGCAAGGGGGCACATGTAGATATTGAAGAGCATTGGGGAAAGCACCGCCCCCTGAGGCACTCCACATTCAAGCAGGTGCCTCCGGGACAGCTGTTCCCCTAGCACCACCCTTTGTCCCTGACCTTGGAGAAAGGAAACAAAGCCATTAGCTAGGAATTCTGACAGGGCAGAGTGGGTGAAGAGGGAGTGGGTGGGGAAGAGGAGCAGACCTCTTCCTGAACTTCTAGAACTTCTAGAACTCAGGAAACCAAAGGCTGAGGAAGTGAATGGAATCCTGCCACCCCATAGGAGGGAAGCCACCCCAAATCAGCTTTATATATAAGGATTAACAGACAATGCAGATATAATGATGCAGACCAAGGTTCACCTGGACCCCAGTTTCAAAATCCGAGTTAGATTAGCCACAGTTAGAATCAGGGCCAATTTAAAGCAGGGCCATGTACATAGGAAGAAGGACTCAGATACCCTAAACTGTCTCAGCTACTGATAAGTGCTTATGTAAATTAGTCTTTCAAATTAACTAAGAAACCTCAGGAATAATTACTGTCTGTGAAGTCTTTAACAAAGGTACAAGAAAATTACACACACTGCAACTGTACCTATTTACCAGGCACAGCCCCTACTTCTTGGTACCTATATCTACTCAGTTATTGGCTATAATTTGTTCCTATTTTTGCCTTTTATTTGGGGTGGCACCTTTAAAAAAATTTGTTAGTGCAAGCTGTTAGCACTGTCATTTTTCCTGAGTTCCTGAGTAAGCTGCTTTGGTCCCCATTGCAGAAAAAGACTACTTTTCCTCCTGGGAAACCATTGTTGCCAATCTCCAGGGGAGGGCTGGAGATCACTCAGAATTACAACTGCTCTCCAGATGGCAGAGATCAGTTCCCCTGGAGAAAATGGTGGACTCTGTGGCAGCCAGGGCTTCAGAGCACGGGAGAGGCTGCAGGTGTGTGTGTATGGGGGGGAAATGGAAAGCTGAAGAGAGAGTGGGAAATAAAAGTAGGTTGATGATTGGCTGGGTAGGAGATAGGGTTGCCAACTCCAGGTGGGAAATTTCTGGATGTTTGAGGGATGGAAGCTGGAGAGGGTGAGGTTTGAGGAGGAGTGGGACCTCAGAAAGGTTCAATGCCATAGATTCCACCCTCCCAACCAACCATTCCCTTCTGGGGAACCACTGTTCCCAATCTCAGGAGAGGGGTGGAAATCACTCAGAATTACAACTGAACTCCAGGAGGGAGTGGGGAAGAGATGCAAAGCTGAAATCAGAGGAGCAGATAATGGCAGGTTGATGTTTGGCTAGGAAGGAGATAGGGTCACCAGGTTGGGAAGTTCATGGAGATTTGGGGGTGGAGCCTGGAGAGGGTGAGGTTTGAGGAGGGGTGGGGCCTCAGACAGGTACAATGCCATAGACTCCACCCTCAAAACCAGCCATTTCCTCCTGAGTAACAATTGTTGCCAATCTCCAGGTGAGGGGTGGAGATCACTGAAAATTACAACTGCTCTTCAAGTAGCAGAGATCAGTTTCTCTGGAGAAAATGGTGGACTCTGTGTCATTATAGCCTGATTAGGTCGCCACAGCACATTGATGCTGAGTACCCAAGGCCTTGGCACTCTTCCAGAGCCTCTTTCTAGAGCTCGTTGTATTTATTTCCACAACGGGACTCATTCCTAGTAGTAGATAATGCACAAGTACATTATATTCCACTATTTGATTATTTTTCCTTCTCAGTCAAAATAATTATAAAAACATTTAGGCTCTTTATTGTAACAGAATGAAAAGATTTTGTTTCCCCAGGTGATAAGGAAAACTGGCATAGAAGTTAGTTAAACTTCTTAAAACCCTTTTGAGATACTCTGAAGAAAACAAACAAATGATCCACACATTTTCTTAAGGATACTTATTTCCCTTTCCCTTCTATTTATGCACTGACAGTGTGATCTTAAACAGAATTACACCATTCTAAACCCATTGACTTCAGCAGATTTACTCTGTTTAATGTTGTACTGTAAATTCCTGGTTCTAACATTTATCTGAATTCCTGACAATGTCTGAACCACATATTTGCATAACCGCTGGTTAAGTTTATTTTAGTATGATTGATTGATTTTGTTGTGGGTGAGGCTGAGAAACTGCTGTAGCCAATCACACTATGATTTTTCATACTTGACTGAGATATTTTGTCAGTTTCTGAACACATTTTTGGAAGCTAAAAATAGTAAAGAAATTAAAACAAATTGCCAGTAATATATTAGTTAGACCAAAAACAATGACAAAATAATGAAAATATATTTAGAGAATTCTAGTGAAAGAAATGTGGACTGCACAGGTAAGGAAAGTAGACTTATCTGTCCTGTGTGAGGTTGAGAACTGGAGTGTTTTGAAGAAAAGGGCACCTGTTCATGTTATGTGGTATTTTTTGTCACTTTGCTTATGTAGTGATATCAGAACTATATTGAAAAACTATGAAATATCAATAATAGCCCAGGGGAAGTTCTTTGTTTCTGTTCTTAGGTATAAATATAATTATATAAGAAAACTTGGTGGAAATAAAACCTGAATTAGGGGGTCTTTTTCTCTGCTAGTTATTGCTTAATGCAAATTAATGTAGCAAAATATATAATTAATCATAATTTTTTTATATACATGCAAGTTAAATGAAGACAAAGAAGATACCACCTGTGCTCTTGACCCTTGCCTTTTCTGGCTGATAAAAGCTGCCAGAGGGGGCCTGGCTGAGTGGGTAATGGGAGTGATAAATGCCCCTGTGATCAGGGAGGCAGAGATCGAACCTGTTTTGAAAAAACCCTCCACAAGCCCTGTTACTTTGGAGAACTTCTGGCCAGTCTCCAATATTCCTTTCTTGGTCCAGGTGCTTGAGTGGATGGTCGCTTCTCAATTCCAGGGGCACTTCGAAGAAACTGATTTTCTGGACCCATTTCAATTGTCTTCAGGCTGGTTTTTTGAATAGAGACCATTGGTCACTTTGGTTGATGACTTCTACCTTGGTCACCTTGGCTGAAGACAAGTAGTTGGGGGAATGTGACCCTGCAAGTTCTGCTGGGTCTCTCAGAAGCTTTTGATACTGTTGACCATAGTATCCTACTGAACTGCCTCTCAGCACTGGGACTGGGGGTACATTGTTATGGTCATTCAAGATCTGGGAGGGTGGTCTCAGAGGGTGGTACTGGGGGATTCCTTCTCTGCCCCATGGCCATTGACCTGTGGGGTTCTGCAGGGTTCAGTCTTATCCCTCATGCTATTTAATGTCTATGTGAAGCTGCTGGGACAAGTCATCAGTATGCGGATGATACCCAGCTCTACCTTTCTTTCCCACCTAATTCCAAGGATGCTGTTAATGTTCTGAACTGGTGCTTAGAAACAAACACTATTGATACATCATAATGACTTGGACCACACCAAAAATTGGGCTGAATGAGCGTGAAAAAGCTGAAAGTTAATCCAGACAAGACAGAGGTTCTCTGGTTAGTAGAAAGGCAGGCCTGGTACATGAGATCTCTCCTGTATTGTATGGGGATATACTTCCCTTGTAATCCAGGTTTTGCAGTTTAGGAGTTCTGCTTGATACAGCAGTCACCTTAGAAAACCAGGTAGTTGTGGTAGTTCTGTGTGCTTTTGCCCAGTTGTGTGTCAATTGCATCAATTCCTGGGTCAGTCAGATCTAGCCACGATGGTCCATGCCTTAGTTATATCTAGACTGGACTACTGTAACACACTCTACTTGTGGCTACCCATGAAGAGTGTTTGGAGACTGCAGCTAGTGCAACAAAGTAGCTAGACTGCTGGTTGGGACCAGCTACTGGGAAGATGTGTCATCAATACTATAATAATTACACTGGCTACTGATCCGCTCCTGAGCCCAATTCAAGGTGTTGGCTTTGTCCTTTAAAACCCTACCTGGCTTGGGATGAGGGTATCTCTTATATGTTCCTGTCCAGGAATTAAGATCACAGAGAGATGTCATCCTGACTGTCTCATCCATCAGAGAAGCTCATTTGGTAGGTACACAAGAGAGGGTCTTTTCAATGGCAGCCCCATGATTATGAAACAGCCTCCCTAGGGAAGTGCATCTGCCCCCCCCCTCAATCTTTAGGAGGCTGTTGAAGACAGTTCTGTTTAGGACTGCACTTGGTTAAGTTTACTAGGATTGCTGAGTTGTGATTTTAATGCTTTTGTGTTTTAAATGCATTTTTTAAAGTTTTATATATTTTGTAAGCTGCCTTGAGCTCTGTAAAGAAGAAAAGCTGCTAATAAATGCTAATAAATGTTATAAATAAATAATAAATATGCTTACATGTGAATAATCTGTATATGTACTGTGGACCAGTTTGAGAATGACAAAGTGTAGTTGTAATTAGAAGACTTAAAACATGATGTATTACAATTTAGAGCAGTGATAAACAATTCCTGGAATACTTGCTAAATAATGACACACCAGACCATTTTGCTTGTTATGGAAAGTTGGTTCTCTGCCAAAGTGACCTCCTGGGATGCTGGCAATACCACTGGCATGGGAGAAGATGATAGACATGGCTTATAACCATGATCACCCCCTCTGAAACTGCCAGATGATGACTATTTTGGCTTTCATTTTGTGTTATTTCTAGAAAGATGCGTATCTAGAATTCATTTCCTAAAGGATTCATTGGAAACGAACAGTATTGATATATCATAATGGCTTGGACCACACCAAACATTTCTACTGATGGAAGGATTTCCAACAGCATTGTACAACTTCCTTTCATCCATCTCCTGCTTCAACCCAGCATGCTGTCCCCAGTGCTGCTCCTGGAGAATAGGGATCCCCAGGGATTGTTTCAGAGGGACTTGGAGGTTTGCTGCAGAAGAGGGTAACTGATGATAACTGTCTCCCTTTTTATCAGCAGCAGTCTTACACAGGATCCAACCCAATGATTTCTTTTTGGTACTTGAGAAAGTAGTGTTCCTTTGTGTTTTTCAGTTACCTGAAATCTAATCATTTACCGTTGGTTATATATCAGATTGTACCATTTTGATTTATGGTATTTTGTTGTTGCATGTGTATGAGTTCATTTATGCTTAAGTTACATGCAACCAAAGTCCATTTTTGAAGTGTAAATGTAACATTAGGTTATTCAGAATTCCATGGTTTGTCAAGGGAAAAACTCAATTTGTGGAAAAATACAAAAACTGTAAAAAATAAAATAGCAATTTAGAAAACCCAGAAAAGTGCCTATGGTGTATGACATAATGGGGTTGCCAGACTACAGGAAGGGGAGGGGAAGAAGGTAGGTGGCACAGAAATGTGAACAGCAATAGAGGGCAAGGGTTGGGGAAATGGGGGGTATAGCAGGGAAGGGAGGTAGAAATGAGTGTAGCAGGGAAGGGAGGCAGAAAAAGGGACAAGGGGCAACTAGGCAAGATGGAGACGGTAGAGAGAGGATGTGGGAATGCGGCAAGCAGCAACAGAAGGAACAAGTAAAGTGGGGCTGCTGGGGTGAATTAGTTCTTGTAATTTATCAAATCTAACATTAGTAAAGTCCTTTCCCTAGTACATTTTGTTAAAGTTCATGGTAAGGAATATTATGCTAAATTCTAAACGTAGGCATACAATCTAAGGGGAATGACCATTTGTTCAGTTAATTTCATTTAAAAGTGACAATAAAAATGTCTTAATCCACTTCCCTTCTCATTTCATGGATCTGTGTGCACTTGTCATCCTGTTTCATAAATCTTTTCAAGCCTCTTTAAAGTATGTCTCCAGAGATAACAAAATGCCCTTTTCCTGTCTGTATTACTTTTAAATACCTAATCATGAAAGAAATTTCCTTTTGGCTGATGTGCTTGGGTTGGTTTCAAAAACTGTAGACCAAAGCAACTGAGAAGCTCTGTGATTTCAGAGTAACTAAAGTGTAGCAGTGGGCCAGACAATAGAACAAGCACATTTTCACCTCTATGCCTTATTAGTAATAACTTGACATTCATTTAGCAATGTTTTCCTCCAGTCATAAGACCACTTTTTAAATTTCTGTTCTGATATGGTGGTTCTGTGTGTGTTCAGGGAACCTACTGCAGTATTTCCTATTTCTGCTATTAGCCTTTTCAAATTTCTTATATTATCATTTCACATATAATAATGTGGTAAATGAGATGGAAGTGGAACCATATTTACGGAAATGCTTCTTGACAGAAAAGAAAATCTAGATGTCAAAACAAAAGCTAAGGAAGTCAGTTTTATGGTTAAGATTTAATTCCAGAAGAAATGCTAACAGCATTGATTCCAATAAGAAGACATATAATAACCACCCAAAATATTATTGAATATTTTTATATTTTTAGCTGCTGTTCCTTTGGAGAATTTGACAGGAGAGAAAACAGATAAAGATGGGAAAATATGACATCCAGTTGAGGCTTCCACTTTCCACTCCCATGCTAGTTATAATTAGTATAGATCCCCTGAGCAGGAGGAGAAAACTGGAAGACAAAACTCAGAGCCAAAAAGCAACTGGGTGGAATCCAAGTCCCACGTGCAAAGCTGAGCTTGTAGAATGTTACTGTCTCCCCCTCAAAACCCGTCCCCAGGAGACCCTCCCTTGGAAAGTATTCTGCTGGCATAAAATTAACATTGAATCCAACCAATTGCAGGTTATTTTAATAATAGGAAGTGTGTGTGTGTGTGTACGTGCATGCAGTAGAATAGAGGTGACCTGGAAACTAGAGTAGAGGGCCAATTACTACACTGTCCAGAAAAACTTTGGATGTCCAGCATAATTCTTGACAATTTGTGGAAAAGTCAGATAATATTTGATTTTACTTGTGTAATCTGTTACACTGTGGAATACTCTCCCTGTGAAAAGTAGTGGAATCTCCTTTTGGTCAATATATTTAGTTTGGAAAAAGCAGTTGTGCTGGGGAAAATCCTACAATGGGATAGATGAGGTGATTTTTATAGGTTTTTCCATCTTTCTAAAAATATATCTTTTTTAAAAAATCTAAAACTTATGTCCAAAATACACTGAAGCCACCGAAGAGATTCCAAATAACCTCTACATATTTTGGAACAGAGCAGACATAAAATATTGGATATTCACAGTAACATGACTAAAAATAAAGTCATAACATAAGACTGAAGCAGTTTCATTCTTCTCTGTTCTTCATTGTTCGAAAGGGGCATTCTTCCCATAACTGATCAGTTTAACACCTTCATCATTATTGACCATCCTCTTCACTTTTATTGTTCCTAGAGAGGTCTCTGTAATTCTGCTGCCCAAATTGGACACAGCCTTAGTTGTACATTAAACTTTTTCTAGTTGTCTCTTATACCATTGCATTGTAGAATTGTTCTGCACTCTGTCAAGTGGGATACAGTCCATTCAGTCAGGATAGCCAGTGGTCAAGGTCTGGCAGCTGAAGCACCAGTCAGTTCTGTCCAACAACATCAGCAGCAGGGTCATAGTCAGAAACCCTCACAACAGTACTAGGTAGCAGCACTGACCAGGTGGTTTGGAAGGATCTGGTGGGAGTGAATGTTGAACCAGCAATTGTCATGTCTCATCTGCAGATTCGTAGATTCTGGGCCAGTTCTATGACACTTTTGGATGTATTAAATGGGCCCTGGTCCTGACTTAGAATCATGGAATCAAAAGAGTTGGAAGGGACCTCCAGGGTCATCTAGTCTAACCCCCTGCACAATGCCTCCCCCCCACACAGCCCCAGTGCCCTCTGTTCCATACTCAGTGTTCAAATGTACAAGTCATTGGATGCATTCTTGGGCCTAAAGTATGGCTATGAGATGGGGTCCCCTTTCCCTTGAGGCACAGCTGACACCACCTTACTTTTCTTTAGATGCCAGGCCAAACTTTCCTCTTCGCTCAGTCTTTTAACCAAGAGCTTCTGTCTTGTTTGCTGTTATATAGTCTGCCTGGTGGCTGTTGCATCGATATCATTTTATACTGCTCTGTTTCTTTTATGTGCTTTCATGTCCCAGCATGTTGTTTGGAGCCCTGGCCATAAGCTCCAAAGTTCACAGAAATCTCAATAAAATGATATGCAAGATCCAGGTTGACTTACAAGGAGATTTTAATAAAGCATCAGACTTACAGAAATAGCAGGCTTTGAACATATACAGTGAAACCAGCCAGAACTTGAGATGAGACAGATAGCTGAAACTAAGCAGCTTATACCCTAATTGCTTACTACAAGTCAAGCCATCAAAGCTAAACACTGAGAAAAGCTAAGCTATATCTCGCACCTGGTTCTCAGTGGTGGAGGGAAACAAATCAGGTTTCTACATTAGAACTCGGAAGAGTGTGAATGAAAACATTCTCTTGGGAGCAGCCTGCCAGCCATCCTCCCAGGTGACTCAGAAACTTAGCAAGAGCAAAATGAAATTACAGAGGTTATACACCCATTTGTATAAAGTATTTTTTATTTTCTAGTGGCATGATTTGTTTTTATTGTTATGGATGTCATTAGATCCTGTTACTTGTGCGCCATTTCAAGTGGATCTGGAAAAGCAGCATGTAAGTTTTTAAATAAATAATCACCATCTTGTGTCTGTAGCATGAATTTGTTGCATTAACTGTTTTGCAGGGCCTGAGAGTGGTCTGGAGGTGAACAGGTCTGGGTACTCAGTTTCTGCTGGTTCAGCAGATGGTGCTTAGGTGTTGATCTCTAAGCTTCTTTCTCTGAATCCTGATTGCCATGATTCTTGGGTGTTATGAGCATGGAGGGATCCTCCTACTCTGAGGAGATCATTGTCATGACCAATGTTCCCTCTAAGCTGAGTTAGTGTGAGCTAGCTCACAGTTTTTTAGCCTCCGGCTCACATATTTTTGTCTTAGCTCAGGAAGGAAGGCTCCAGAGCAAACTAATTTTTGCAGTAGCCAAATGACTTGCTCACATCTTTAATGCCAGGAGCTCACAAAGTAGAATTGTTGCTCACAAGACTCTACAGCTTAGAGGGAACATTGGTCATGACCTGCCCTGATTCAAGCCGTGTGCTTAACACACACACACACACACACACGTTCTCCATGTTCCTCAGGTGAAACCAGCATCTGGGTTGCCAATCACCTGGTGGAGCCTGGAGTTCTCCTGGAATTATTACAACTGATTTCCAAACTACAGAGATCAGCTCCCCTGGAGAAAATGGTCCCTTCAGAGGATCAACTCTATGGCATCACATCCCCACTGAGCTCCCTTCTTGCCCCAGATTCCACTCTGTCTATTAGGTATTGAGATGAAGCAGCTCTTTTCATAACAACATGCTTCTTTATTGAACTTCCAAACCAAACACGCAGGCTCAACAGGAACCAATTTATTCTTTTAAAAACCACACCCACCTTAAACAACAACCAATGCCAAGTAGGCAGCCAGAATCATTCATTTGCATGAACTATATGCAGTGTAACTAATGACAGTGCAGCTATTGGGTTATAATCAACAAATATGATTGGCTGTGACCAGTAACACAACCAATAGTCCTGAAGGCTTTTGGAGCCTTGTTCAGACTCAAGCTCCACCAGAACATAACACTACCCATTCTTTATCCCAGAGTCTCCAAGAATTTTCCAACTTGGAGTTGGTAGGATGGGCCACTTTACCAAGCACAACCTCCCTTTATCATTTCCAGGACTCTCAGGTGTGTGGTGAAGATACATTCTTTGAAAAAACCAATCCTTACAGGGGCAGCTCTTCTATTTACTGCTACACCTTTCCCTCAGTTTATATGATCTTTTCTCAGGCTATATTACTGAAGGTAAGAAACTCCCCCCCAATGTACACAAACACACAAAATAACTAGTTAACCTTAACTGACAGAGTGGCTGGTTTTTCTCTAAACCCTTATTCTAGCAAAGTAACAGAGCTGGGTCTTGGAAGAGTACACATTTACAGTTCAAGATCTTTGAGAGGTACAGACTTATAAAAACCCAAATAAATAGATTTATTGTCTTTTAACTGATTTTGAAAGGATCAGCACCCAAATCCTGTCTGTCTACCAAACACATGAAGTCCCTACAGAACTTCCTGCCTAACTAAAATACCTCCAAACTCCTCTTTCACCTGAAAAGTACTGGAAGAGGAGGCTCAGCATAGTGAAACAGCTCAAGGTTTTATTGGATTACATCAGGAACTGAGATAACGAAGCCAGTCCACACTCGGCTTAAATGCGTGTCAAACACCACACCCAGCACATACCCAATCCCCGTGATAGGTCCTATTGACAGTTGTCTTCCCAATAGGGCAATCCTTGGATCTGGGCAAACCCATTGGTGTGCCCTAGGATCTGTGGTGGCTATTGTCTCTTGGAACCAAGGTCTGGGTCTGTGCTAGACCGCATGGCTGGGCCCACGTGGCTGCGGCCATCTTTGGATCCCGATATATTACACCCCTCCCCCATATTTTGGATGTTCCCGCAAACATAGTCCTTAAGGTACTCGGGGTGCCTCTGGTCTTGAGTGGACCTCCGCGGTTCCGTGATGGGCTGGGTTGCGCCATTGTTGGGTGGGGCTTGCTCTGCTGGTGTTGCCGGGCCCACCGCGGGGGCTTCAGTCATTGCCAGAAGTGGTGCCGGGGTGGTCTCCCGAGCTGGGCTGGCTCACTGTGGGGACTGGCCGCTTCCTCTCCCGCTTCCACTTTGCTGTTGCCTGCTTCTCCCATCTGGGGTTCGTCTAAGGGGAGCATGCGGCGGTGGAGCTGGTCCACGTGTCGACGTAGCCGCTGGCCATCCTCGGTGCAAACCTCATAGGAGAGGGGGCCCGTTACTCTGATCACCCGGGTGGGATCCATGGCGGGCCCCGTGTGTAGTTGTGGAAGTAGACAGGGTCCTCTGGGAAGAACTCTCAGAGTGCTACCTGTAGTTCCAACCCTGGAGAGTGGACAAGCGCTCGATCCAGGTGTAAGCGGTCAAACCACGTTGTCAGACGCTGGCCCAAAAGCATCTCCGCAGGGCTGCAACTGGTGGTGGTGTGGGGGGTGGTCCTCTGACCAAAGAGAAAGGCGGCCAGCTGGTAATCCCAATCTCCCTGGACGATCCGGCACAGGGTGTCCTTGGTGGTCCGCACCATCCATTCCGCCTGTCTGTTGGTGGCCAGGTGAAAGGGCGTGGAGTGGATATGCCGGATCCCGTAATACTGAACAAAGTCCCCGAATTCCGCTGACGTGAATGCGGCCCCGTTGTCGGTCACCAGCGTGTACAGGATGCCGTGCATGCTGAACACTCTCCACAATACTTTGATGGCAGCTCGTGAAGAGGTTGATGGCACGGGGATAACTTCGAGCCATTTGGAGAACGTGTCAACCAGGATGAAGAAGATCTGCCTCTGGAACAAACCTGTGAAATCCAGGTGGAGGCGGGCCCAGGGTTTGCTCGAGGGCTCTCAGGCACATACGGGGGCACCCGGGGGGGCTGGCTGGGTCTCTTGACATGCCTGGCACCGTTTGACTAGGTCCTCTATCTCCCCGTCCAACCCAGGCCACCAGACATAGCTACGTGCCAAGGCTTTCATGTCCACGATCCCCGGGTGGGTTTCATGCAGCGCGGTCAGCATCCACTGGCGAAGGGGAGCGGGGATGACGACCCTGCTACCCCACAAGAGACACTCCCTGTGGTTAAACAACTCATCCCAACGGGACGAGAATGCTGCAAAATCTGGGTCCACTTTCCTAATGGGCCAGCCCTTCCCCACCCAGTCGAGCACGCGGGAGAGGACGCAGTCTCGTCCCATGAGCTTGCTGACTTCTGGTACCTGGATTGGCCGGTCCAGCAGGTCTTCTAGGAGCAGGACTTGGTGGGCGGGTGCCGGGTCGGGGTCACACCCCAGGAGGGGTAGCCAGCTCAGGGCATCCGCGTGTCCCATGGCCTTGCCCGGCCGGTGCAAAAGGTTGCACTGGTAGCCCGCCAGGAAGAACGACCAGTGCAGGACATGCGGGGACACAATCTGGGGTGTCTGGCAATCATGAGCCAAGAGACCCAAGAGAGGCTTGTGATCGGTCAGGACCAAGTTCGACACAAGAAGGTCTTTCACCGCTCGGAAGGCGGTGGCATGGCGTGGACCCCACTGTCATGGAGCCGACATGTCCAAGAGGCGATGAAGGGGCTCAGCCACCGCTGCCTTGTGTGGAAGAAATTAGTGATAAAAGTTGAATAGGCCTAAGAAGGCCTGCAGTTCTGTTTTTGAAGACAGGGTAGGGGCATCCACAATAGCCTGTGTTTTGTCTTGGGTAGGGTGTATGCCATGCACATCCACCTGGAAACCGAGAAAATCCATGCTGGGGACCCTGAGGATGCATTTCTCCTTCGTTACTTTTAATCCGGCTGTGCTGAAATGACGGACAGACCGCAAGCGATCCACGAAGACGTCAGCCGATGGTGCCGTGATCAGAATGTCATCTAAGAAGGGAACAACTCCGGGAAGCCCTTTAAGCAAAGTGTCCATAAGTTGTTGGAAAATGCCGGGAACAACACTTACTCCGAATTGTAACTATCACACCTTAAACGCCCCCCTGTGCATCACGATTGTCTGGGCCTTAGCCGTGGTGTTGTCCTCCAGCAGCTACTGATAGGCCTGGGCCAAGTCCAGCTTCCCAAACACCCTGGCCCCTGCTAACGACACAAGGACATGACTGACTACGGGAACGGGGTACGCATGATCCTGTAATGCCTTATTGATTGTGCATTTATAGTCCACACAAATCCTGATGTCCCTGTTAGACTTGACTGGGGTGACTATGGCAGTCTCCCATTTTGCATGGGGGACAGGCTCCAAGACCCCTTGGCTGACCAGGCGGTCCAGTTCGGCCTCGATCTTAGGGTGGAGGGCTAGCGAGGGGTGCCTGTTCTTTATCCAGGTCACGTTCGAGGGACATGGGTGGCCCGGTGTAGCATCTGAGTGACCCATAGAATGTTGCAGGGAATTCCTGGCACACATCACTGAAATCCCTGGGCCCCAACTAGTTGATCCCCGTCACCACTAAGCCCAGAGCGTCGAACTATGCGAGACCCAATAAACTGGTGAGAGGGGCCCGCACCACCACCAGTTCCAAGAGGCCCTCGAAAGCCCGGTACCTGACCCAGAACTGACTCACCCCTTTTATGGCTATGGGGTTCTGCTGAAAGTCTCTTAGTCTGAGGCCTGTGGCCTCCAGTGGGGCGGCCCCAGTCGAGCACAGCCTCTGGGGGGTGTCCTTCAATATAATGGATAGGGAAGACCCTGTGTCAATCTCCATAATGCACGGAGTGCCCTCTATGGATACAGTCACAGTCAGTTTGTGGACAGACCCCTGGGGTAGGTAATGTACCTGATTGTTGTGGATGTTGGTGAAGTGGCCCTTGGTAATCCCCTGGTGTGCGGAGGTGGTCAGAGTGTGAGCAGCAGGCCCGGCCGATGTGGCCCTGTTTCCCACATTCTCTGCAGATGGTGTCCCAGAACCTGCAGGTCTTGCGGTCATGAGGCTCGCCGCAACTGGCGCAGGTGACAGACCTGAGCCATTTGGCGGTGTCGCGTGTGGTGGGGCGGGCGGCTGATGGGCGACGACCCTTGGGGCCGCTGTAGCAGCCGTGTTGTGTCACCTGGTGGGCGTCGTCCTCCTCGGAAAGGTCGGACTCCTGAGCCGTCGAAGCTTGGTGGATGGCATGCGTTTGCGGCTGGCGATCCCTCTGCGTCTTCTCAAACGCTGTGGCCATTTGCAGGGTGGTGTCGAGGATTAGGTTGACCTGGTGCATGAGTTTCCTCCGCAACTTAGTCTCACAGACTCTCCAAAGGTTAGCAGGGAGTTCGTCAGGTTGGGGAATTCACATTCGCTGGAAATGCGGCAGAGGTCTGCTAGGTACTCGGTAGCCAATTCTACAGGATTCTGTGTCCTTGCTATGAAGTCCATCTGGACTGTCCACTTGGAAGGCTTTGGAGTGTAGTAGTTGTTGAGGGTGGTGATCAGCTCGTCGTAGGTGGCAGTCTCCAGCATCTTGGGCCCCATGAGGTTCTTGGCCAGACGAATGGTAGTACCCTGCACGTGCTTAGTATCCACAATTTTTTCTGTTCAAGATCGGTTTCGCCTTGGATGTTTAAAAAGTGTTTCAGCTGAGCGACCCAGGCCTCCCAGTACTCGGGATTAGTCGGGTCAAAGGTTGCGAGCTGCTGTCCTGGAGCTGCAGCCATGACTCATGGTGGCGGTGGAGCAGGGGCCTAGTGCGAAGCTGTGAGGCCAACGTCTGTGGGTCACCAGTGTGAGTGGGGAGCGGCGGAGAGCGCTGGGACTCCTCTGGGGTGCTCAGTGTGGAGCTCATGGTTGCGGTGGAGTCAGGCTAGCTCACAGGATCCCATCCTCATCGCCAGTGAAAAATACTGGAAGTGGAGGCTCAGCATAGTGAAACAGCTCAAGGTTTTATTGGATTACATCATGAACTGAGATAACGAAGCCAGTCCACACCCGGCTTAAATGCATGTCAAACATCACACCCAGCGCACACTCACTCTCCGTGATAGGTCCTATTTACAGTTGTCTTCTCGATAGGGCAATCCTTGGATTCGGGTGAACCCATTGATGCACCCTAGGATCCGCGGTGGCTATTGTCTCTTGGAACCAAGGTCTGGGTCTGTGCTAGACCGCATGGCCAAGCCCACGTGGCCACAGCCATCTTCAGACCTCGATACATTACACACCAAAACTCTTCTGTATTTTTCTTTTTTTCTCCGCTCCAAAGTTGGTCAGTTTTTAAGCCTCCCCACTTTCAGTATTCTAGTCTTTCCCCTTTTGTTTTACATGTGATTGGCTGTAGCCAGGGAAGGCATGTTCTTCCTTGTCCATAAGATAGGTCAAGATGGGTAGTCTGTCTGAAGCAGTAGAAAAGAGTAAGAGTCCAGTAGCACCTTAAAGAATAACAAAATTTGTGGTAGGGTGTGAGCTTTTCCTCATGTTATTTTCAGTGCATGTTCAGCTGAATGTGTCAGTTAAACCCTACATTTATCCGAGCACTTATTCCCTGTTTCATTTCTAAAGTGAATGCCCATTGGTTTTTTGCTAACATACAAATGGGGCTCCTGTTGACCTGCACTGGGGGATGCAGAAACTGTTTAGTCTGAAGTGGGTGAGTTAGCAAAGTGAAGGTATCAATAAAGCCCAGAATGAATAGCCAGTGAGGGTGGCAAATGTTGATCTTGGGTGCCTTTTTAACAAGACGGGTGGCACTGACGTTAAAATAAATAGAAATAAAAAGCTAAGATTAAGGCTAGTGTAGTGGTTTTTGTCAGAGGAACTGAGAACAAATGTCAGATTTTTGAAGAACTGTTAAGGTGAAACTACATTACTTTGCAATTGACAGAATTTGCTGAGAAAAGATAAATAAGAAATAAAATAGAGTTTAAGTGCTGTAACAGAATTTCTACTGGTAGTACTTGATGAAACATTGCTATGTAGCATATTATTACAATGTCTTAAGTCTGCTGTTATTTTATAAAATTGTAACTAAGATCAGTGCTAGCCTGTCAGTGTTGTTATTTGTATAAGCTTCTTGCAGGTCTGCCAATGAAAATATTCTTAAATTACATTGGGCGTAACACAGGATTTTCACACTACCCCCTTCCTCTGGAGGAAATCCATAGCTATGCTTCCAGTGTGACCTCTTCACAAACTGTGGATTGAGCCAGTCAATGCATTTTGCTTCCGTTTCAATTTTTACTGGCGCAAAAATAAATAAATAAAGAGGAAACAGGCAGGGCAGGGCTCAACCCTGACACAGAGAATATTTTCTTCTTTTACATTTGGTTCTCATTGACTTTCCCAGTTCTACCTAGACTAAAATTATTCAAGATGTCACTGATTAAGCTGATAAATCTCAGTAGAATGGACACACTTATGTGACATTTAATCATAGGGACTATCTACAAAAATATAAAACATTAAAAAACTTTATTTTTGATCATTTGTATACACATTTTTTTGATAATTTGTATACACAAATACAAATACACTGGGTAATAAAATAAAAGTAAAAATATTTAATGACTAATAGCTTCTGGTACTATATGATGCAACTAAATTTCTTTAAATTATACAAATTAAATTATACAAATGGTTAAAGAGTGCCCTAAATTCTGTGTAAACCATGAATTCACAATAGGGTTACAATAACAACAAAAAAGGGAAGATAATTAACCAGTGAAGGAAGAGAAGTAGGTAAGAAAGGTAGCAGACAATTGAATACATTTCACTCATGATTTATGGAGGTCAAGCTACATCGGATTATAGAAGGCCAGCATATATTAGGCCATGATATTTGAAGAGAGGGAGTTAGTTCTTTTGTCCTGTACCATTTCCTTACTTGGAAATAGCAACCCCATGCTTAGGGTTGCCAAGTCCAAATCTGGAAATATCTGAGGACTTTGGGGGTGGAGCCAGGATACTTTGGGGGTGGACCCAGGATACTTTTGTGATGTCACTTCCTGTGATGTCACTTCCTGTGATGTCACTTCCTGTGATGTCACTTCCAGGTCAAATGGCAAGTGATGTCACTTCCCCTTCCGATGATGTAATTTCCATTACACTGCACCAAAACCCCACCTCTTCCTCTGAAGTAACCTTCTTTCAAAAAATAAAATGTAAATTCAGTGTCATATATTGATTCCCACTCCACATTTCCCCTATTTTACATTACCTCTAGGCTATTAGGCCTCCTTCCAGTGCAAAAATAACAAAAAGCTTTAAGAAACATAAAATGCTTTAATTTAAACATTTAACAATCAGAAGGAAAAAACAAGCAAACAGCACATGTCAAAAGTGAAGCCATTTTCGCTGATTTAGTAGGAAAGATAAGCACGCACTGAAACGTTACACTGAAATCAATAGGATTCAATATGCTTAATTCTGACTGAATGAGACTATATGCATTATAATGAAAACAAAAAGTATGTGTGCTAGACCCTAGAAAAAGATCACCAGACAACATTCCTTCACACTATCCAAAATACACAACAGAAAGGTCTAAGAACTGAGGGCTGAACACTCTGCCAAAATCCTCTACCTAAAACCCTGGAGAACCACTGTCAGTCAGAGTAGACAATGCTGACATAGATGGACTGATGGTAGAGAGACCATGCTTTGTGTGCATTGTGTGTGTGAGCTGAAGGCATTGTGTACCAAAGGGGAAAAAACATAAGACCATAAGAGAAACCAATATTGGATCAGGCCAATGGCCCATCCAGTCCAACACTCTGTCTCACAGTGGCCAAAAAATACCAGGTGCCATCAGGAGGTCCAGCAGTGGGGCCACACTAGAAGCCCTCGCACTGTTGCCCCCCCCCCAAGCACCAAGAATAGAAAGCATCACCTGCCCCAGACCGAGAGTTCATATAAGAACATAAGAGAAGCCAATGTTGGATCAGGCTAATGGCCCATCCAGTCCAACACTCTGTGTCACACAGTGGCCAAAAATACCAGGTGCCATCAGTAGGTCCAGCAGTGGGGCCAGAACACTAGAAGCCCTCCCACTGTTGCCCCCCCAAGCACCAAGAATACAGAGCATCACTTGCCCCATACTGAGAGTTCCTATCTATACCTTGTGGCTGATAGCCACTGATGGAGCTCTGCTTCCCACTGATGGAGCTCTGCTCCAAAAGAATATGGACCGAGAAAGGCAGAGAGATAGAAAGAAAGCAAGAAAGACGGAAACACAAAAGGGGGGGGAGAAAGAGACAGAGAGAGTAAGAGACATAGAGAAGAAGAGAGAGAATGAAAGACAGAGAGAAAGCCAGAAAGAGAAATTAAAAAAAGACAAAGTAAGAAAAAGACAGAGAGAAAGAGAGAGAGAAAGGAAGGAAGCGAGACATAGAAAACAGATGGGGAGAGAGGAGTAAAAGAAAAATGAAAGTAAGGAAAGAAGACAGAAATAAAGACAATAGGAAGGAAGGCAGACGGATAGGCAGACAGAAGCATCCCTTCCCTCCCTCTTGCTTTTTTTGGGGAGGGGGGAGCAAAAGGGCACCCTGAAATGGTTGCCCAACTGCCCTTTAAAGTGAGCAGCTGACAGTTGAATCGCAGATCAGCTGTTAGCAGTATAGACCATAGTCCCTACTCATTTCTCCACGGAACTCTGGAAACCATTTTCTACAGTGGAACTCTATTGCTTGTGTAGAAAAGCCCTCTTCAATAATTCAATTTTACATCATTTGCAGAAACCTGGGGGAGTGGGTGTTTCAAAAATCCATAGTTTAGACAGTTAGTAAGATCAGGATCATGCAGTTACTACAACACTTTGCTCATCAGACCACCCAAAGAAGGTGCCCCTCTAAGTTGTGGAGGCTTGTGAGAAAAAATTCTACTTGCTGAGCTACTGGCATTAAAGTTGTGAGTGAGCGATTTGGCTACTGCATACATTAGTTTGCTCTGGAGCCATCCTTCCTGAGTTAAGACAAAACTGTGTGAGCCGGAGGCTAAAACGGTGAGCTAGCTCACACTAACTCAGCTTAGAGGGAACACTGGTTGGATCTAAAGGTCTAATCATCAACCTTGACAAGCATATTATATAATACACAAACTGGATTAAGTGGTTTTCAAAAGTGAGTGAATTTTGGACAACTCAGTCTGGGAATTCCTGGTTTAAAGATAGCCAGTACACAGCACTTTGCTCAATTGCACAGGCTCTTCAGAGAGCACCTGTGCATGCATATTTCGTTTTAAGGCAGCCAACCACCATCCATGCAAGCAGTGCACTGAAGGTTCAAACCTTTGAGGAGCTGGGAGTGCACCTCTCATTCATCTGAAAACATGCAACTGCCCATTGTGTTGGCTCTCACAACAAGTCTGCGAGGGAGGTCACCATCCTCCAAAGGAATGAAGAAGCTCTGCTGTGGAGGTCCAGCGGCGGCCTGCAAAACTCCTGCCTGAAAATGGGTGTGGATTTTTCTTTCGGTCTCACTTTGCGAGAATCCTCTTGGTGTTGTTTGCAAACCCTGAACAGGGAAAATCCATTTGCACAGCCCAGAGAAGTGAAAACTCAGTCTTACTATTAGTCATTTTGCTATTAGTCGTAGCAGCTCGGAGTGGGATGTACTAAAAGGAAGGACAGGATTGCCCATTGGAAACAATGGGAAACACTTGAAGGCCCATTGGAAATAATTGGAGCCAGGAATACCAATTGACTTGCATGGGCTCCATTGAAATACCATACAGTACAGGTAGAGTTGCAATAAAAATGTGGAATGGATTTTCCATTAGGGTCTCTGGGCCCAAACAGACTACTTTGGGAATGGAATGAGAGACCACGGAGTGGAATGACAGCCCCTAGGAGTAACAGAAGTGGTCTGGGACTGGAATGAGAGACCACGGAGTGGAATGACAGCGCCTGGGTGTAGCAAGACTGTTCTGGAACTGGAATGACAGGCCCCAGAGTGCAATGAAAGCCCCTGGGTATAGCAGGAGTGATCAGGGACTGGGATGAGAGGGAGCTGTCATTCTACTCTGGGGCCTCTCATCTCAGTCCCTGAATACTCCTGCTATACCCAGGTGCTGTCATTCCACTCCGTGGTCTCTCATTCAAGTCCCTGAACACTTCTGTTACTCCTAGGGGCTGTCATTCCACTCCGTGGTCTCTCATTCCATTCCCAGAGAAGTCCATTCCACATTTTTATTGCAACTCAAAAAAACCCAAAACCCTCAAAGCCCTCCCAGTTCTCACTTGCGAGGAAAAACCATTAGGCACATCTAGGTGGTCAGCTGTGTTGGTCTATGGCAGAAGAACAAATGTAGAGTCCAGTGCCACCTTTAAGGCCAACAAAGGTTTATTCAAGGTATGAGCTTTCATGTGCATGCACACTTTTTCAAAGACTAGGCAGTTCTCCCTTTTCCATCCCTCATGCCTCCTTAGTTCACCACTGCTGCCCTATTTGCTAGAGAGCAAAGACTTCCAGTCCGCCAGTCCGCTTTCCCCTTCCCTCGCCTGTAGAGCGCCCAGCTTGCCAGCCCCTCCGCTCCATCGGGAGCTGCTGCCACCGCCATTCTCAGGATCGTTCTGGTGCAGGGGGCTGAACCAATTGTCCCTAATCTACTAGGCTCTACTGGCCAAACAAATGCAGCTGAATCATCGGCATCCTGTTCCCACTGAGAGGCATCTTTTGTGAGAGGGGATTTAGAGCGTTGCCAGTAAATCCAGCAAGTTTCCTAAGTTGGGGTTTCCAGCGCAGCACCCGGCACAGCTTGCCATCGAGGTGCTCCAGACACTCGTGGACGGCTGCTTTGGCTCTGGGCATCGGGGCACTTGTGCTCCTGGCGGCCGGGTGGCCAGCAAGGCATTTGCGCTCAGTCAGCTTGTGGCTGCCCAGCTGAGTTCTTCTCCATCATGGGGAGTAGTTTCCCAGCCCCCCCCCCAGGCCCCCAGGTAAGCTTTCACTTCCTGGCGCCCAGCCACGAGGCAAGGGCCCGCCATCCACCCCAGCAGCCGAGTGGAAAAACCGCGGCTACCCTAACATGAGCATGCCCAAACCTTACCTTCCACTGGCTGGGCGGGCGATGAGGAACCGCGTGCGACTCTCTCTGGCTCTGCGAGGCCAGGCGGCTGCCAGAGTCCAAGCTAAGGATCCGAATCCGATGCGGGCGGCGGCCCACCACGCCGGCAGCACCAGAGCAAGTGAGGGGTCTGCTGGGAACTGGGGGTGTGCCCTTAGGAAGCTGCTGGGGCGGGCACCCACACTCCTCCAGCCAGTGGAGAGACGGAGACCTGTCCTGTGCGGCTGTGCCGGAGGCAGCTAGAGGGGGAAATCAATTTGCACAGCGCAAGCTGCACACAAGAGGGAAGGGAACTGATGCTCTAGCCCTCATCTCTATGGCTTCCATAGCCATAGAGACTTGAGGACCTAAATTCTAGAGTGTCACTTTTCCGGCCGCCATTTTTTCCCCCCGGGGCCCAATTTTAAGAAAGCGGGGAATCATTTATAGAAAGCATCCCAAATAAAGGAGTTGTAATAAGTATTCTTGCAGGCTTCTCATTACAGAGTCACATCATCTGTTCAAGTGTCTGAAATATGGTGTTATGCACTTACACTGTCTGATGTTCTGGTCTGCTCAGCTCATTCTGTTTCCACTGTTGTTAGAAATATTCTTGTTGACTTTAAATGGAAGCAGAACTGTGTTTGTCTCTCTTTTGCCTTCAAGGTGTTTCCATGTTAACTTTCCTCTGTCTTAAATATGTAGTTGCCAGTATTTCCAAGTCTTTAAAAATAACATAGTATAGGGACAATCAAGTTCTGCTTTACTGAAAATTCTGCCAAGAGATTTTAACTGACAGCTTTTGTACAAACACGATTATTTTTCTCACCCTTCTAAGGAGTACACTGCTAACAGTACTAGATATTTTCCTTCAGTGCAGCATTTATTTTGGGCTAGCACAATAAAAATTAAATATAAGAATTCATTATGCTGTCTATAATGATGCTTTAGTATCAAAGAACGTATCTATTAATTTCAGAGGATATATTTTTAATTGATTCACTCACTGCTGTATGCATTAAGCAGTTCAGCCATAGGATGTGTTCTCTCAAGAGTCAAAGTATCAGTAAATGAAGATGTAATGCAAGCTGATGGGACTGGAGAAATAATACTCTCTTTGTCTCTTGTCATCTGTGGCCAAAAACCAATTGTTGAATAATTTGCATGAGAGAACAATCCTGTCTTTCATTGAATTTTAAAAGGTTTCAGCAGTCTTGTGCACTGTTTCCAGTCCAGAATATGGTTGTTTTACATTCTTTCTTATGATGGTAAGGGTGTTGTACAGATAAAGTGATGGAAAAAACCCAAAATATGCTTCAACTAAGATTTAAATTTGAATACCTCAGATAACATATGAAGGTATGATCCAGGTAAATAAACAAACATAATATTTAAAGTAGGAACAGTTAAAGGACAATTAAGAATTATTTTCTTAATGCTTGTGGCCCCAGTGGGGCTTGATTTTAAAGTGCAAATGCCTAAAAGAGGTAAATAGTGACTACATATGCTCAAACTTGGTGCTTCGTGAACTTGTTTTTTAAAAGGAAACATTTTTAGTAATGGTGCATTTCACCATTTGGATGCATGCATTCGTCCTTACTTAAGCAAACACAGAAGAATTCCGATAATGCAAGTTTATCCTCCCCATAACCAGGGCTATTTTTGGGCAAGAACGCACAGGGACGGAGTTCCGGCTGGCTCCTGAGTTGGCCACGCCCAGCAGGAACTCATTAGAATAATAGGCCACACCCAATAGCAGGAACTCATTAGGATTGGCTACATTAGGGGTGTGTGGCCTAACATGCAAAGGAGTTCCTGCTCCAAAAAAAGCCCTGGGTTTTGACAACAAACAAGGTAAACAGAATAAGAAGGGAAAGGTGGGTGTGGCTGGATGACCACACTTCTGATAACATGGGGTGTGGCTTAATGTGCTAATGAGCAGTGCTGTCAGGGTGTGGCCTAATATGCTAATGAGTTTTGCTGTCGGGTGTGGCCTATTATGCTAATGAGTTTCTGCTGGGCTTTTTCTACAAAAAGAGCCCTGCCCATAAAACTTCTACTTCATGTGACTTTGAGGGCTCTTTATATTTTGTACTACCCACAAACTGTGCTTAAATGCACACTTGCCTGCATCATACAGAAGTAAGTAGTATTAATAAAAATATTCCTGTCATTCTGGCTACATTTATTATGTGGTGGTGAGACATTGCACACCACTGGCACTGGCTGGGATTTGTGAGATTATCACACTAACAATAAAATACAGCTGGAGCAGACTTTTTAAAACTATTGTACAGAGAAACTGTAAAATTCTGTAAAATCACAAGGAGATTAGCACATTGCTTTCTTCCATTTTCTCTGCCCACAGGCAGTTCTAAAAATGAAGCAAGTCCAGTAGAGATGAGGCTTGCTAGGGTTCTTGTGTCTGACACCCTATAACCTTTTTTGTATATTTGCTATTTTTGTCCTTTATAGAAAAAGAAGTGTTGTGTTTGTCCTGTCGTCAGTCCAGGCCACATACATCTTAGTGGTTTGGCTCTTCCTCCTGTTTGTCTTCAGGTGTGCCTTCCACTGTTGTTGCTCAGCCATTTGTTAGGAGTCCTAAACATAGAAATGCCTCTGATCTGTGGCTTCAGTATTACACTGCAGAGAATGTGGTGTCACTTCAGAATGCTAGAGTAGAGGAATGTGCTTTTAATAGCTCAACTTTAGCATTTATTTTCCATTTTGCCTTGTTTTAAACTCAAAATTTGTGGGAAATACTTTAGTTTTATTTATTTATGTATTGCATTTATAGCTTGCCCTTACGACAAGCGAGCTCATGGTGGGTAACAACATAATAACAGTACAATAAATATAATTAAAATATTGAAACAAAATAGTATAACATTAAAATTGGTGGTCACAGGCCAAGGACAGAAATTGGCTGGTTGTGAGAGGTCCCTGGCCTGTTGGTGTGGATGGATATAGCCAGCTATTATTTGATGGGAGACAGAAACCTCAGGGAGGTCATGCATGGACATCCGCTGTGTCAGCTGAAGGCCTGGTGGAATAGCTCCATCTTCAGGCCCTGTGGAATTGAAGCATATTCCACCAGGCAGGGGCCAGGGCAGAAAAAGCCCTGGCCTTGGTTGAGGTAAGATGGATGTCTTTTGGGCAAGGGACCATGAGGAGATGTTGATGCATAGACTGTAATGCTCTGCAGGAAAAGGTGGTCCCTCAGATCTGTTGGTCCCAGGCCATGTAAGGCTTTGAAGGTTATTACAGATCCTTGAAGCGAATCCAGAACTCAACCAGGAACCAATGAAATTGGCAGCATGCCTGCTGAATGTGAGCCTGCACAGGCATCACCATCAGCAGGCATGCTGCCGCTTTTTTTCTATCTGTAACTTCCAGGTCAGCCTGAAGGGTAGAGTGAATTGCAGTAATCAAGCCTGGAAGTGACCATTGCATGGGTCACTGTAGGTAAGTCCTGGGGTGAAAGATAGGGTCTCAGTAACCTAATCTGCCTAAGATCGAAAAAGGCAGATTTGGTGACTGCGGTAACCTGGGCTTTGTTAGCCAAATTGCTCTATTTCTTAATAACAGATTGGGGAATTATGATATTAATGAGCAATTGGCATAACTATAGAACCAGACCTGTGTATACTGGAGTTAGAATTCCCAAGAACCCAAGCTAAAATAATGATTTCTTTACTAAATATTCTCAAGCATACAAACAGTAGTCAAACATTCACACACACAATACAGAACTAAGAAAGCAGAGGTGATTTATACTTAATATTGGGGTCAGTTATGGGGTGATACTACCTGTCCGGACATGCAGAGGTCCATGAAGAAGGGATTATGGCCTAAACTCAGAGGTTTAGGCGTGGGCTGCCAGTTGGCATCAGTGCAGAGGCACACCGTCTGAGGCCATGTGCCTGATGGATATAGACATTGGAAAACAATGCAGACCAATGGAAGGCCTTGGGGGCTGGTCTCAGGTGAAGACAATAGATTATCAGGGCCAATTAGGTGTCTCAGATTATCAGGGCCAATTAGGTGTGTCAGGAGGGGTATGGCCTGATGTGACCAATGAGCTTCCAGAGAGGCAGAGTCTGGATATGAGATTAAGCCAGGTGTTGGATGGTTGGGCTGGGAGTGTCCATCGTGGAACAATAGAGTGGTCTGGCATTTCCCTGGTGCCAGACAAAATAAATGATGTTTCTTAATGTGTGGCAGGATGAACCTGAATGGGTGACCATTCACTAGACATGGAAAGTTAATGCTTACCTCGATAGGTCTGGCATAGGTTTAAGAATGCAGATATCTTAGACAAATATATGGAGACAGGAATGAGAGGATTATTCCAAAGGTATTCCCTGACATATAGGTGAAACAGGAGAGGGGGATGGAAACATGCAACATACTTCATTCACTACAATAGCACAGACCAGAGGCTTTTTGTCCCTGCCTGCCTGTACATTTGACAGACAAAAGACTAGGCATTTGGTCAGTAGAAGATGCCTGAGGCAGGGGCAGAGACTTGCTCATTCTAGTCCTTTTTGGACTGAGCTAGTCATGGGGGGGGGGGGTGGGTTGCATGAAGGATGCTTGGCAGTGCAGCCAGCCTGAAGAATTCTCTTCACTTAGCCTGAGTTTTCGTAGGGCACTGCTTGTGGTGGCTCAGAGGTTATTTTGGGGGGTCTCTCTCTCTGGAAAGACCACCCCGGGTTCAGGGCTGAGGATGCTGTCAACAGCCTCCATGGAAAGAGACGTATCCAGTGTTACTCCCAGGCTTCTCGCCTTCTGGGCTGGCACCAAAGGCATCCCTTCCAGAGTGGGGAGCCTGATACCCACATCCATTCCTCCCTGACTCAGGTACAGGACCTCCGTCTTCAATGGATTTAGCTTCAGCTGGCTCTGCCACAACCATCCAGTCACAGCCTCCAAAGCCTTGGCCAAATTACAGGGGGTGGAGAACGGATGGCCATCCAGTAACAGATAGAACTGGGTGTCATCTGCATATTGATGGCAACCTAGTCCATACCTCCGGACTGACTGTTTTAAAAACCCAACAAGACTCTCTGGAGTAGATCTATTTATTTATTTATTTAATTCAATTTCTATCCCACCCTCCCCACGAATAGACTCAGGGCGGGTCACAAGGTCACACAAAAATCATGATAACAATAACATGTATGTAAGTTAAATAATTTAAAAGCAACATTTTAAAAACAATGATATAAACTTTATAAAGATAATTTCAGATGCTGAATGGCAATAGCAGGCGTGATTGGATTAGGTGTGATATGCAGAGCGGTGGAGATATCAGCATTGGCAATGAGACAGGAAACCTAGGTCTCTGTTTGGTAAAGGAGGATTCAGTCCAAGAGGATACAAAGAATAAATGGAAATAATTCTGAAGTAGTGAGCAGTGACTCACAAAAACACATAGCCTACCATAATTTTGTTAGACTTTAAAGGAGCTACTAGACTCTTACTCTTTCTACTGCTATTAGAATCCACAACATTCAAAAATCAGTGCGGGAACATTTTAGCCTTCCAGGGCATTCAGTTGCTGACCTAAGAGTAGCAGTTCTCTTACAAAGGAATTTCAAAGAGAGATTAGAAAGAGAGACTGTAGAATTACAACTGATCATGAAGGTCAAGACAATGCAAACTCCTGGACTGGATAGAGACCTAGGTTTCATCTCTTATTACCAATGTCTGCTATTGTCATTTGGCATCTGAAATCACTTCACTCTCCAAGATATAAGAACAGATGTACTCACATTCAAACTGTATCTGAAGAAGTAAACAGTGACTCATGAAAGCTCATGCCCTGCCACAAATTTTGTTAGTCATTAAGGTGCTGCCGGACTCTTGATCCCTTTCACTAATGAAGGTTTTCTTTCTCACCTCTGAAGCAGAAAATAGGAGAGACTCACCAAAAGGAGCTATGATGGAAGAAGCAGGAAGCAGCACAGAGTCAGTTGCTCTTGGTCCAGATTGTAGCCCTGCAGGGGCCAGATCCAGCCCATGGGCTGTATGTTTGACACCCCTGTGCTAGAGTATCTAAAGACGTCACCTCTGGTTTTTACTGGAAGTGACATAAGCGTGCAAGTACTTATAGCAGGAGACAAGCTGGCAGGAGACAAGCTTATATGCCAGAAGACCTCTTGCTATAGGAAGGCCTGGCATCCCTAAAGCTAACTGTAAAGAAAATATAAATTGTTTGTAAGCAGAGTAGTTTGCTACCATTCTGAATACTGATGTTCAGTTTACTAGAGATGCACACCTAGAATGTTAATAAATTCATACTTCTAGCAAAATCATATGTGTGCGTATAATTGCTTTCAGAATGTGGGTCTAAAATTTAAAGTTTTCCATCACTGTAAAATATAGCGTAATTTTTACCAGTAGTGGTGGAAAAAGAGAGTGGGAAAGGAGCTGAAAGTCAGGCTTTGAAGTCTGTTCTCATATGGTCTCTGCCGATTAATGTAATGTATTTGTTCACATTTATTCAGAATGTGTTTCAGTCTGTGGATCCTTTGCAAACTCTTGCCTTTTTGTGTTCCTGTGATTCTCAGTATTGACAGTGCTAAGCTGCTGCCATTAGCAAGCAGCATTGCAAAATATTTCTCCATTGTGGTTTTAAGCTTGAGAACACAAGACACAATTTTTTGGTTAATGAGTTAAAAAGGAGGTATTAAATATGGAAAAGGAAATATTTTGTGTGACATTAAGGGAAAAAATATGACTGAGTCTGGTCATATATTTTGCTGTTAACACTTTTACTTTTTCCACTTTTGAAATCTGCTTTAATCATGATATTTTAACTTTAACGTGAAGATTGTTCCAAAAAGTTAATATATCAGAACAGAGATTTCCTTGTGCAGCAGTTTAGCCCAGTAGGACTAATGCAAGTATCTGCTTCTATGTCATAATTAGGATTACCAACCTCCAGGTGGGGCCTGGAGATATCCTGCAATTACAACTGTGTCTCCACACTGCAGAGATCAGTATCCTTATAGATGTTGGAAATGTATGTGTTTACAAGGTCTGATTCAGTCATTATAGGGTTAACTTGTATTCCTAGTTTGCTATTGTTTAGACTGACCTGGAAGGGATACCTGGCACTAAGCCAATGGGGGATTTGCCCGGGAAAAGTAACTTCTATTTTGATGCAGATTGGTCATTTGTTCCAGGTGACTTCCTTTCTAGGGGTCAAGAAGAAGGAGGAAATCTCCATTACGTGTGTGCTTGTCTTCAGTATAGGAAGCTTAGAAATGTAGCTCTTAGTGTTTTGTTAATTTGTAGCAATCCCGTGTACCTTTTCCCTTAGAATAAAGTATTTTAAAAAGCAAAGAAATCTCTTCTTTCCAATAGAGCAAGATCCATCAAATAGTCTGAGTATTAAACAATTTTTGACTATTTACAACAATAGAAAGATGCTGCTTTGAAGGGTTGACTGTGACACCCAACTGAGGTCCCTCTGCTTTCCAGATCCCACCATCCTCAGGCTCCACCCCCAAATCTCCAGGAATTTACCAACCCCGAGGTGGCAACCTGAATTGTAACAATTAAAAGTATAATTGTGACATATTCTGTTGCAATAGAATATGTCTTGGAACTTAAATGCTTCCACTGAACTGACTCATATATTTGGGTAATAATGGCCCCGGTCACACGGGCCTGATATCGCGGGGGGGAGGTGTGGCTGTTTGCCCCGGAGCGAACTACCGTGCGGCAGCCGGATCAGACGTCCCGCCCGACGTCCCGCCAATGTCCCGTAGTTGGGGGGGAGGTGCCGATCATACCTCACTCGTGCGGCGCGGCAAAGAAGCGCCGCCGCGGGGCTTGTGTTGGATTTTTTTAACCCAAGTGTTCGCATGCAACGTTGGGTGCTTGTGCGCACCCGTGGAGACTTGACCAAAAAACCCCTTTTCGCAACAGGACATGGGCAGGCGCCGGATGCTACGAGCTAACTCTGGAAATGTGGTCTGACGCCCGCCCTTGCCCCGCGGTTTCCGGAAACTAGTACCTCGGAGGTACTAGTTTTTTACAGCGCATCTTCGGAGTGAAGCCTCAGGTGAGCCACGGGAGCTCTACGCTTCTCAGATGTGGCGGTGAGATCGCGCCCGGAAAATCCGCCTATCTTCCATCTCTCTAGCATGCCTAATGCTCCGTGTGACCGGGGCCAATGTTTTGTTTACATGTGGGCACCTTAATATGAAATTTGCTTAACTGGAAACAAGTCCGAAGGCCAAGTAATATACAGAATTTAGGATCTGAGCTGGGGTTTCTAGCACTGGTACAAAAGACACCCTATACTCTTGAGCTGACCCCCATACCCTGTGCCCTCAAAAGAAGCAGCAGCTATTCATGTAGCATGGTCATGTCCCCCTCATGTAGCATGATCACGTCCCCCTTCAAGCATTCCCAGCTCCTTAATGATAGGAAAAACTTGGAAAACAGGTTAGGGGTATAGAGCATCAAGTCTAACCTTGCAGTATCCCAGGGGCTTATTGCATCAGTGTAACTTTATAACCACAAAGCCACCCTGAGCCTGCTTTGGTGGGGAGGGTGGGGTATAAATGGAATAAATGAATAAGTATGAGTGTATTAGCTTAAGGTTATGTCTACCAAGACCCATGTTTAGGTTGCATAGGGTACAGCAGGATTTGAGATCATATGCTTTCAACATTTTCTTTTGATAACTAAACATGTGCGATAGTGTTGGCTACAAGGTACTACCCTTTTCAATACTGATTTTTGTATTTAAGAATCATTTATCTGAAATCAGTAGATCTGTTTGTAAAACAGCAAACAGAGCATACACACATTGCAAGTAGATTTCAAAAATTTGTTTGCTATTTTGATTGATCTGAATGAAAGGAATGCTTAGGAAGAAAAGGCTATAAAAAGACCAGTACATGGACTGTAATTCAAAAGTGTGTTCTTGTGCTATGTTTGTATAGAGATATGCAAAATCATGGATACAATCTAATTTATAATACAGAGACCAAGCATGATAACAGTTTGCAAGATTACACAGAGTTGCTGAATCTCAACTACAGTTAGATAAATGAGGTTGATCTTCAATGTCAACATCAAAAAATAGATTTTAAATATTAGACTCTGACTTTGAATGTTTAATTTAGACTAAAATAAAATGTAAGAGATTCAACAGTTCATGATCTCATTTGGGCACTGTTTTGGCATCTGCCTTCATCATGAAGTCAAGCATGGACTATAAAAATGCACTGTTCAGCAACAAAGACACTGTTGGTACATTTCGTAGAAAAAGAGTGCAGGAGCTCATTAGCATAACTTATTTGCATATGCCACACCCCCTGACATCACTGGAAATTTGTCAGAAGGTGGGAGAACTTGTACCTGAATAAGCCTTGGTCTTAAAGGTGCCACTGGACTCTTGGATTGCTAGTTATGGGAGGACATGCAGATCTGCCCTCACAGAGGAGGGATACCTTTTACCTGAATAAGCCTTGGTCTTAAAGGTGCCACTGGACTCTTTTGGATTGCTAGCTATGAGGGGACACACACAGATCTGCCCTCACAGAGGTGGGAGAGCTTGTACCTGAATAAGCCTTGGTCTTAAAGGTGCCACTGGACTCTTGGATTGCTAGCTATGGGTGGGGGGAAACGCAGATATGCCCTCACAGAGGAGACAGAGTTTGTACCTGAATAAGCCTTGGTCTTAAAGGTGCCACTGGACTCTTGGACTGCTAGCTATGGGAGGACATGCAGATCTGCCCTCACAGAGGAGGGATACCTTTTACCTGAATAAGCCTTGGTCTTAAAGGTGCCACTGGACTCTTGGACTGCTAGCTATGGGAGGACATGCAGATCTGCCCTCACAGAAGAGGGATACCTTTTACCTGAATAAGCCTTGGTCTTAAAGGTGCCACTGGACTCTTTTGGATTGCTAGCTTAGGGGGACACACACAGAGATCTGCCCTCACAGAGGAGGGAGAGCTTGTACCTGAATAAGCCTTGGTCTTAAAGGTGCCACTGGACTCTTGGATTGCTAGCTATGGGGAGGAACATGCAGATCTGCCCTCAGAGAGGAGGGAGAGCTTGTACCTGAATAAGCCTTGGTCTTAAAGGTGCCACTGGACTCTTGGATTGCCAGCTGTGGGGGGGGGGACATGCAGATCTGCCCTCAGAGAGGAGGGAGAGCTTGTACCTAAATAAGCCTTGGTCTTAAAGGTGCCACTGGACTCTTGGATTGCTAGTTGTGGGGGGGAACACGCAGATCTGCCCTCACAGAAGAGGGAGAGCTTGTACCTAAATAAGCCTTGGTCTTGTTTTGTTTTGCGCTTCGATTTCACTGGGATCCCTTTTCGTCAGGGCTGGTGTAAGGCTTCTCTGGGAAGCCACTGAAATCGCAATGCGTGCACCTACCCAAAGTAGAGGGCCCCTGCTGGCCTGGCCCAGGTGGGGGTGTGAAAGGCTTCCCACCCCACCCCCTTATCAGTCCCATCTCCCACCGGGATTCTGCCCGGGACTGGCCTGTGCGGTGCCAGGCGCTTTGCAGCAGGAGACTGATCAAAGGCCAACCCACCCAATCATCATCAAGGGAATCGTCCAATATGTGGCTCGGATCGCTTTCATTCTAGTCTACTCTGGGCTGGGGGGGGGTTGCTCCTGCGGCACTTTACGGACTCCTAAGGCTTACCAGGAACTCCTCTGAGCCACCCTGTCTGATAAATGAAGGGGGTCTCCAGCTGACCGAGTTGCCTTAATGTGGCACAGGGAATTGTAACGGGGGGGGGGCGTGGGGGAGAGACCCGGGAAGCACAGGAAAGTGCATGGGTGCTCGTGGGTTGAGGAGGGTGGCACGGAGGACGTGCATGGCCTCAGGCAGGTAGGGGGCCAAGGCAGTGGCGGGGCAGAGGTGCAGGAGGAGGCTGAGGAGGTGCAGGATGCCTGGGCGGAGCTCCTTGCAGGCCTTGCAGGAGTCACCAGGGCCCACCTTGCAGAGGCACAGGGCCAGGGCCAGCATGAAGACGGGCAGAGCCTGGGCAGGCTGGGTGCCGTGGCCCAGGCAGTGGCGGGCCAACTCGCAGCAGCACTCTGCTGGGTCGGCCAGTGGGCCGGGAAAGGAGAGAGGGGTTGCTGGGAGTGGGGGATGGGGCTTGCTGCATGTGCCCGCCCCCTGGGCTCCTCACTGCTGGAGCATCACTCCTCTTTGCTCCGGCAGGAAATGAGCACTGGGTACCATCCTAGGCAGTGTTATGCACTTCTTTGCCTATCATTGTGGATGGACTTAGAAGGGTATTTCAGGATTACATTGTAGGAAAAGCAGTTAGCTCTGATAAATGAAGTTGTCATAGAACATAGGAGGAGAGGCAGTCCTGAAGATATGTGGGTCGAAGGCCATAAAGGGCTTTATATGATCAGGCCAGTACCTTGAATTGAACCCAGTAGCTGATGGTTAACCAATGGAATAACTGCAAAATGGGTGTAGCTTGCATCTTCTGGCTAGTTCATGATAATAACCAAGCTGCAGCATTCTGCACCAACTGGAGTATCTGAGAGACTCTGAAGGGAGACTTCTGTCAAGTGCATTGCAGTAGTCTAGTCTTGTTATTACTATGGTGTGGATCCAGGTAGCCAGATTGGCTGACTCAAGGTAGGGGGTGCATAAACTAAGTTGGAAGAAAGCATTTTTGCAGCTGCATTAACCTGCTTCTCTGAAAGTAATGTTGGGTCTAGTAGACCTAGGTTCTTAACCGAGTCAATCAAGGGTCTGCTGAAGCCCATCAAGAGTGGGAAACACAATGTTTTAAGATCTCAGTCTTCCCAACCAGCATTTCCTCCATCTTATCAGCATTACCTCCATCTCACCATGACAGTCAGGCTGATTCTGCATTGGCTTTTCGCTCTGTTGTTTTACCAAACCCACATCAGAACAGAAAAGGTGCAGCTCAAAACCACATTCAAATTCCCTGGGGCAACACTGTACTGACTGCAAAGTCAACCCTGACTGCAAAGTCACCCTATGCAGAAGGTACCATAAAACCCGATGATCAAAGAAAGTGAGTGGCATGCAGTGTAGTGGCTATTAGCCACAAGGTATAGATAGGCACTCTTGGTCTGGGGCAAGTGATGCTCTGTATTCTTGGGGCATGGGGAGGCAACAGTGGGAGGGCTTCTAGTGTCCTGGCCCCACTGGTGGACCTCCTGATGGCATCTGGTATTTTTGGCCATTGTGTGACAGAGTTTTGGACTGGATGGGCCATTGGCCTGATCCAACATTGGCTTCTCTTAAGTTCTTCTGTAGAGGGTACCATAAAATCTGATGATCAAAGGAAGTGACAGCAGCATGCAATGCAGAGGGGAATTTCTGTTCCAATGTGGGTTTGGTATAATAATGGAGGGAAAAGCCAATGCAGAATCGCCCTCAGTCAGTGGCTCAGAAACTTTTGATAGCAAAGTCCAGATTGTGTGTTGTCAGTATATTGATGGCATCTAATTCCAAAATGATGCATGAATTTTCCCGAGGACTTTACATAGGGATTGAATAGCATGGGGGATAAGACTACATCCAGTGGAATACCACTGAATAAATCCCACCCTGATGATAACTTGGCCCCCAATTATATGCAACAGTTATATTCTCAAATGTTCACTTGGTAATTCAGAAAAGGGGGTGTGGAACTAAAGCGCATAGCTAAATGGCAATTTCTAAGTTATCTGCTGCTGGCACACTTCCTGAAAATGGAGCTTCTAAACCTTGAATGCTTCAGGGCTGAGATTTAATGATGGAGCAATGTAGAGTTCTGTGTGAATTGGATGAAGTCATTTTTCCCCCAACTGTGATTATAGCTGATTAGTACAGTAGCCTTTTTTAAAAGGAAGGAAAGGGATTATTTTATGCTAATCCATTTTTTGTTTGTTCCCTAGCTCTTGGATGCTCTGAATGTCGAATGGCACTTACGAACCCCACAGGATTTTTTTCTTCTCCCTGCTTTCCAAGTGATTATCCCAACAGTCAAGCATGCAAATGGACCATCAGAGCTCCTTCTGGATTCATAATTCAAATAACGTTTGTTGATTTTGAAATTGAAGAAGCTCCAAACTGCATTTATGATTATCTCACACTAGACACCGGAGACAAAAAGGTTAATTTTTGTGGAGTCACTGCTAGAGGTTTATCATTTAACTCTTCTGGGAATCAAATGGTTGTATCATTCACAAGTGATTTTAGTATCCAAAAGAGAGGCTTCAATGCCAGTTATACCAGAGGTAGGTGAATGTAAATAGTTCATGTTTCTTTTTTGTCACATCCTTTACATTCCAAGATTCTGTTAAGAGTGTATTTTTGAGGCTGGGATTTGAACTGGCAAGTCTTGTGTTGAGGGAGGGGACTATTTACAGTGCAATTCTAATCAGAGATATACCCTTCCAACTTTGATGGGCTCAGGTGTGTGGAATTCTGTTTAGGATTGCAATATTAATCACTTTTGGTATATTTTAATAGCTGCATTGGATATCCTTGATTGACCTCTATTGTGGTTTTCATATTATTTCATTTATATTCTGCCTTTCTCCTTCCGTGAAGACCCACATCATTCTCCGGTTCTCCATTTTATCCTCACAACCCTGTGAAGTAGGCTAGGCTGAGAGTGTGTGACTGGTCACCCAACAAACTTCCATGGCAGAGCACGGATTTGAACCCGAGACTCTTCAATTCTGGTACTAGGACAGAAACGTAATTTGGGAATGGTGCTCAGAAGAGACATAGCTGGCATGTTAAAGAGACACATGTTGCTCTTGATAGATTCAGGTGGGCAGCTGCGTTGGTCTGAAGCAGTAGAACAAAGTCTGAGTCCACAGTGGCACCTTTAAGAACAACAAAGTTTTATTCAAGGTAGGAGCTTTCGTGTGTGCACACTTCCTCAGGTACATGTATCTTTGTTGGACTTAAAGGTGCCACTGGATCCTAACTTTATGACGTTGCTCTTGAGTCACAGAGTGTGTATCAGTGACCTACATGCTAAATAGAAAAATCCATGATGGGGCTTTCCAATATATTTTTGACCCTAAAATCCTTTGGGGTACCCAGTTCAGATAGGGGTATTATTAGGAGCTGGGTACGGTTGGCCTAGATGTCTCTGTCTCACATCCCTAATCCATCACTCCCTTTCCGAGGGATACTTCTAAGGTTAAAAGAAATCCAGTCATTGCTCTCCAGTATACCTTATAGATTTGGACATGATTCAAACCCGCTACTAACAATTTGTATAACGCTATGTAAGGAACTCTGTCCTCGTGGGTGTTCAATATATGTGAGCACATTTTATGTCATATCTAAATTTATTTATTTGTGTATTTATTTTAAACATTTATATCTTGCCTTTCTTTCCAGTTCAACTCAATTGGGTATGTCGAGCTCAAACCTGAACCCCATGGGTCCCCAGGGAGGTTGCTCACAAATAACCAGACCTTTGTTTACTTGAAAAAAGGATTTATAAGGCTTATTTCAAATTTAAAGTTAATTAAGCAGCCAACACATTACTCTAAAACCATGCAGCAAGAAAATGAAGAAACTAGCTCAACTGTCTAACACTCTTAGGAATAGCATTAGATGGCACAAACCTTAAGTTTCAAAATCAAAACCAAAACTCATGTGTTCTTGCAATTCAAGCAGGTCATAGTTCAGGCCTTTAGTCCATCAGGATCGCAGCTAGTCTCTGCTCTTCTAGGCCTTAGCTAATTATAGTTTTTGGCCCAGCAACATCAGGTCAGGATGACATCCAATCAGAACACATTATCTGGGGAGAAGCCTCTAGAAGATTACCTCATCACCCCTGGCTGTCCTTCCCCCATCCTACGGGCAGCAGGCTCTCATGAGAAGCTGATCACACCACCCTCATCTCTGGCCTTGAAGATTATAAGAACTGTATAGGCCGAGGAACCAATTTGTAACACCTGCAGAATGAACTAGGCCCATACTATTTACATTAACCCTTGAGGGGAGGCCAGGGGAGCTTTACCTCACAGGGTGTGTTAAAAAAAAACACCATGTGTTGACTTCTGGTTTTTGGCTTCTCGATGGCGGCCACATCTCCTGGGAGCTCCCAGGGACGAGAGCCGCAAGCCAGCGGTTAGGAAGGGGTATGATCATCTGTATCCCCACCGGAGCCTTTGCGATGGGCTCCAGCCATGGGGCACTCAGGAATTGCCTCTCTCCCAGCTTGTTGCTGGTGGATTGAGGCTCCCTTCTGCCTCGACAGTCCTGCTGCTGTGCGTCTGCTAAGGAACTAGAGTTGCTGACTGGGACAAGCATTTGGAGGTCGGGCGAGTTACCTGGACTTGGCGAGATCCTTGGATCGAAGTTGGGCATTGATGAGTGAGTTAAAGTTGAAGCGAAGACACCAGAGCTCTGGCTTGAAGTCCCCTGAATATAAGCGGAGGGGAGGGGACTCTCCCCCTAAACAAAATAAGCAAGTCGAAAAGCATTTTTTGGCTGGGAGACGGAGCTGTAAGTGGCAATGGACTATAATGGAGAAATTCCAAATAATGGAGACAATTAGGCATTTTAGCAGAAATTCGGGACTTTGGCAACTTAAAAAAAAAGTAAATATCCCAAAAATGGCATCAGAAAGCACAGAAGGAGAAGCAAGCGAGATACAAGCCTTCTTCAGGAAGAGATCAGCTGGCCAGGCCATGTGACCTGACAACTATAGACTCTTCCTATCTGTGTGCTGAAGCTCTTCGCCCCCTGCTGGTATAAAGGAGGTACTTAACTGGAACTGTGCTCTATTTCAGCTTTAATTTTTAAAAGGACTGTGTTAACATTAGAGAATCAGCTAACCTCTGGTCATAGGGGATTCCAGAATGTAAGAGGAGATTCTTAAAAATGTTTCTAAGTGGTTGGACTGGAATGCAGATTTAAAAACGATGCATAAAGCGAAGGGTATAATTCATGGATATACCCACAATATAAAATCTGCCTGGCAAGAAGGAGGTTAGAGTCTCCAGAAGCTATCAGCATAAGCAATATTGAAGTATCCCCTATGATTGAAGACAAGAATTTAAACATTTAGAAGTTCTGGAAAAAAGAAACTTGACCCTGTTTTAGGATGGCCAGTTCTTGTTACAGCAATATGGCACTACAGGGAAAGAAGATAAGAAGAAAGAAGAAACAACCAAGGAAGAGAAAAATGAGACTGTATTATACTTTTTGAGGGAGATTTATTTTCCCTTGTTAAAAAAAAAAAAATATATTAGTAATTGGGGAGCCAAAATTTTAAATTGAGATGCCATTGTTTGCTGAAGTTTGCTTTTAACTTAATTAATTATTTCTCTGGATTAATCTTCATTTAGTGAGTTTTGGTGGTTTTTTCAATATAAGCAATGACGATGAATGATCACTCTCACTGTCCAAAAGTAATTGTTAAAAAGCTAGTATCTTGATGTTAAGCTATATATGACCTCCATCTCTTGGGTTTTTAGTGGTTCTATTTCTTTATCCTGTAGTTTGTAGTAACTCCCCGCCATGTTTCTTTGTAGTTTTTAGAAAATGTAATTTAAAAAATCCCCTTCGGGGGGGGGGATCATGTGTTTATATGTATTTATTTATTTAATTAATTCATTTATACCCCACCTTCTTCCCTAGTGGGGACATTAGTTTCCCCTCTTCCATTTTATCCTCACAACAACCTCATGAGGTAGGTTAGGCTGAGAGATTGTGACTGGCTGAAGGTCCATGGCACGAATGGGGATAGGAGCCTGGGTTGTCCAGATTCTAGTCCAACATTCTTAACCACAACACCACACTGGTTCTCTGCATATATATGTGCACGCTGTCTCTCATAAACCAGTTCTTATTTGGATTTTTTATTGCATGTCTGGTTTTAGGATATATTACACCATTTCTCTTGAAAGGTAACTTGAAGGTGGAAAAATAGTTTATGTTGTTTCAAAACAAAAGTTCAGTGTTTTTTCACATTAAAAGTGGTTGTGAGATACTAACATTGTTTACACTTTAGGAAGTGTATTGTTTTCTGATTTTTCACTGCTGTTAAAAAGTACAACTTTTCGTATATGTCATGGCAGAGGAATTGTGAAAATTGACCATTTCTATAGAACCAGTGGGAAGATTGCACAAGGACTGGACAGCGTTTTGGGGAGGTTAGGTTAAAAAGCATGCATGTTGAAAAATAAAGTAACTGGGCAATCAGCGACCAAGTTACACCCTTCCAAGCCCAGTGGATTTAGAAAGCTGTAACTCTGCTTAGCACTGTGCATCACCTAATCTGGTACTGACCAGGGTTGCTCAGTTTGAATCAGAAATGGAGATAGGAACTCTAAAACAACAAAAAAGTCATCCCCCCCCCCAACATTTGAAAATACATGCAATTGGATTGTACATACTTTGGACATACATGATTTCACAATACTTTGATTTCATAATACTATGATTTCACAGCTGTCCCTTTGCTGACTTCCAAACACATACACAACTGCCCAATACACCAAGGAAATGTTTTTGCGCAATACCATTTTTTGCTTTGTTCAAAGGGAAAAAATCAGTTTATAAAATAAGTTGTTTCTCAGTTAAGGATAAGCTTTCCACAGCCCAAAGCCTTTTGTTCCTTCTGCTCTACATTGCCTGATGGAGTACATTTTCAATTTCTTTTGACTTTGAGCAAATCTTTGATGCAATCAAAAGAAAGGCAACAAGAAAGGGCATTTCCAACAAAGTACATTTGAATCCCAATTCAGTTTTTGTTGATGTTAGGAAAGTGTTAATTTCTTTTCTATTTCCAGACTTGCAACTATTCAAGAAAGTATGTTGTTTTAACATCAAAGAAAAGTTGAGTTAAAAATGCTGCTTTGAAGTATGAAGAAAAGCCAATCCATCCTAGTTAAATTTAACATTAGTAAAACATAATTACTACATTTTAATACATTTTGTCCATGTTGTACATGCAAGAGAAGTACCAACAGCTGGGATGTATCAAAGGATTGAAACACTGACATATTAGGCAACTGGGAAGGAAATTTGCTGTTAGTACTGACATTATTCACTTTTACCAGTTACTGATGCAGTTTTTGCTCCCCCCACCTCAGCTTGCTATTGTTTCCGCCCACTCCTAGCCCATTCTTTTTTAAAAAAACCCTCGAAGGGATATTTTTATTGTTTTTTCAATAGACTACATAACTACAAAGAAAAATATGGGGGGGACTACAACTATGGATAAAGAAAAGATACCCACACTAACTAAAAACCCAAGAGAAGGAGATCACATCCATGTTAAACTAAATGATAGTATTTAAAGTGTTAGTAACACAATATACTTGTAAAGTTCTTGTTTTTAACAGCTTCTATATTAATATGTTAGTTATTATGAGGGAACTTTCTGAGCATCTTCTTTACTTCAAAAGGCAATTTTCAAAGTCCTTCTGCCCTTACTTCAGTTTTCTGTCTCTAAAGTCGTATACAGCTTTCATTGCTCCCACACCCGTTTCAACCACAGAGTCCTCATCCGTTCCAGAGGTGGCAGAGTCACTTGATTTGGTTTCTTCGTCTTTGGATTCTTCCTCCGATCCCAGCGGACATCTCAAGAATTCCTTGGCTTTAAAAATGGAGTCAATATTCTCTCTTTTATCGTTGATTTTAAAGATGACACCTTCGGGGATTGCTCACTGGTACTGAATTCCGTTGGTTTGAAGAAAAGAGATTAAGTCCTTATAGCTTTTCCTCTTTTGACGAATTTCAAATGGAATGTCCTTTAAAGTCTTAATGACTGTATTCCCCAATTTCAGTTGAAGTTGCCTTTAATATAGCATCTCTGGTCTGTCTTCTTGCAAATCTGACCACAATCTCTCCAGGCAGGCTATTTTTTTAATGTAATTGGAGTAAGCCCAATAGATGGTCTCCATATCTTTTACTATTTCATCCGCTGGTAAGCCTGTTACTGCAGCAATAATCTCACCCAGAGTCCTCTTCAGATCTTTTTTTTCAGTTTCAGGAACTCCCTGGAATCTGAGAATCATGTTGGCCTTTTCCATTTGCAGCTGTAACAAACTGTTTCCTTGGAGGTTTTGTTTTTTTTCCACATCTCCCATTCTTTTCTTCATTTTCTTGTTTGCGGTGTCCATCTCTGTGATTTTCTCAGTTGCATGCTCCACTTTCTTCTCCGTTTCTGTCAGCTGGCACTGCTGTAGAGCGAAGTTTTGGTTTAAGGAGGTCAGTTGCTGGTTAATACCATCGAGTTGCTCCATCATCAGCTTGAGCATATCCGCTAACATCTTCATGACATCTGCTCCCTCTTCCGGTCTTGGGCTCTGACTGCCCGGTACTTTCGCTTTTAACTTTCCTCGGGAAGCTGCCATTTTACAACTTTGTTTACAATTTCAAGGGCTCGAAAAACTCGTTGCTTCACTATCGGCACTCCAGTAAGTCTCTCAAAACTCCCTCCATGCCGCTGGTGTACTAATCGCTCCCCCGAGGTCCAGGGAGAGCGACCACCATCACCAATCCACAAACCGGAAGTCCCTCCTAGCCCATTCTTGTCAGATCTCAGAAGTTAAGCAGGTTCAGCCCTAGTTAGTACTTGGATGGGAGACTACTAAGAAAGTTCAGGGCTTCTACACAGAGGCAAGCAACAGCAAACCACCTCTGAATGTTTCTTGCCTTGAAAATCCTATGTAGGCACCATAAATTGGCTGCGACTTGGTGGTACTTTCCACCACCAATAACCCACTTCTAGCACCACATGCTAGTATTACAGAACACAACAGAGTTGTTCCGATTCAAGCACACTAAGAATATATAATTGTTAGAGCTTTTCTTACAACATCATTCTAATCTCCTAAGCTGTACAACTATTAGTATGAATAGTGAATGTACAGAAGTAAGGCTGTAAAGAAGACATATATAATTCTTCAATCAAATGCTTTTTCAAGCCTCTTGGTCTTGCCCCTCCCAACCACTGGCTTGTTTGGTTGCCCATTCCTGCTTCTAGCTGTGTTTAGCTGGAGAATATATACAAAGCATGCCACATACAGGTAGCATCAGTAGTTCTCCCTCTGAGGTGGAGGACATCTTGATAGGGGTGATTCCCACTGACCAATAAAGGGAGGCAGGAACTAATTTTCAGCTTCCTGTCTTCAATTTCGTGGGAGTCACCTTCTCCAGTTCATTTCCTGCTTCAGAAGGGAGTGCAGTTAGGCAAATGGGCTCTGCCCTATCTCATCTACTTTCTGTTTCTCTTTGTCCTCTTCCCGCCTATTGATTCTGCCTTGCCTTCTCCTTTCCCCCCTTTTCTCTTTCTCCCTCTCCCTCTGTGGACCCTGAGAGTACGGACAGCCAAAAAGAAAAAGAGCCCTGCGGATACCTCACAGCTGCCAAGAACAGGAAGGCGTGTGGCAGTCACTTAAGGAATGCCACCCCTGCAAGAGGATGATGGCTTCTTTTTGGTAGGGCTAACCTATACAATACCTTTTTCATGAGTCTGTCCAAGATCTGCTTTCCCCACACAGCTACACAGCAGCTGCAGGGAACAACATTTTAAAAGTCTACAGAGGCTCTGTTTATCTTGGGATAGTAGGGGGGATGGAGAAGACAAGAAACTGTCCTTCTCCCTTCTAGGGTTGACAGCTCCAGGTGGAGAAATACCTGGAGACTTTGGGGGTGGAGCCTGAGGAGGGTGGAGTTTGGGGATGAGAGGGACTTCAATGGGGTATAATGCCATAGAGTCCAGCTTCCAAAGTGGCCATTTTCTCTGGGTGAACTGATCTCTGTCACCTGGAGATCAGTTGTAATAGTGGGAGATCTCTAGCTACTACCTGGAGACTGGCAACCCTACCCCCCCTCTACTGTGATCTCAACCCAAATCGGGCTTCCACAGAGTTTTAACATGATGATTCCCTTAGCTACTGCATGGCTATGGGGAAAACAAGTCCTGGTCCTGAAAAATATCTTCTGTAGGTTGGCACTAATATGCCTAACTTTATGCTTGTTCCTGCAGTCTACCTTCAGACTTTACTATGAATGTCACTGTGTTGGCAGAGTAATTGACACAGCTGGCTCGGAGTTTCGGGCTTGGGTGTCACCAGTATATTGATGACACCCAGCTATATCTGTTGATGGTCAGCTGCAATCTAGGGCCAAAACTCGCCCAGACTGCCCCAAAAAATCTAGCCAAGGGGTTGGAGGCTGTGATAGGATGGTTGAAGCAAAGACGGTTGAAGCTGAATCCCGAGAGAGTGGTCCTGCAGTTGACAGTAGGGAACCATTGTCCCCAGCAATTCTTAAAGGCCTTCGGGCCTCATGGCCAAACATCTGGGCTGACACGTATGAGACTGCTCTTTTTCATGCGGCTGCATTATTAGTCTTTTTCGGGGCACTGCGCATTAGCGAATTAGTGGCTGCATCACGTCAGGATACTTCTGGGAGGGCCCTTGCTTTAGGTGACCTTACCATGTTGGTAGACAAGGTTAGAGTGGTGATTAGGCATTCCGAGACCAATCAGCGGTCTTGGAGCTTGGTCAGTGCTCTGATCAGGAGCTATGCCCAATATGGGCGCTGCGGCATTACCTTGCCTGGCGGGGGTCAGAGGTTGGCATTTTATTTCACAATAGAGATGGTTCCTCCCCTTACCAAGTTTCAATTTTGGTCTCTGACCCAGAAGGCACTGAAGGAGCTGGGTTTGGGGACCTTTAGTTTTGGAACCCACTCCTTCAGGATTGGGGCTGCATCCACCACATCAGACACGGGGTATTCTCCCACTGATATTCAGACAATCGGCCACAGGCGTTCCCGCGCATATAAGAGTTATGCTCAAAAGAGCAAGTTTTGAGTTCAGGTGTTCGAAAGAGCATAGTTTGAGTTCAGGTGTTGACAGAACTCTCACTACACGTGCTGTCGGCAGGCCAGCGAGGCAAGACGTTCTGGTCTGTGGCCACAGCATGATCTTCTGGGCTGCCCACCGCACCAGGAGGACCCCTGTGGGATCACAGCTAGGCCTCAGCGGGTGGGCCCGTGTTGAATGGTTAGGGAGGAGAGGCATGAGGTGGCCCAGACTCCTCCCATTGTTGTTTGGGGAATGGCTAGGGATTCCCCCCAGGTCTTGGTTATCCAAATTGGGGGTAACGACCTGGGCCTGCTGAAGGGCATAGCATTGGCAATTCCGGTCAAGGCTGACTTCACCACCATTAAAGCAAGGTGGCCTGGTACGCTGATTGTTTGGTCGGCAATCTTGCCATGCCGTGTCTGGCACGGCCTTGGGGACCCCCGGGGTTCGGACAGAGTCTGGAAGAAGGTGAACCGACAAATGGAGAAGGCACTGGAGGTGGGTTTGGGTCGGTTTCTCCCTCATCCAGGTATTAGGGTCGAGCTTGACCTATACAGGGATGATGGCATACATTTGTCAAACAAGGGCAATGACATATTCCTAGAGGAATTGCGGCAAGGGATTAAGGCAGCCTTGGGCTGTTAGGTGGCCGCGGCAGCCAAAGCAGAGGCTTGGCCTTGCCTGTGGCAGAGTAGGGTGGGAAAGAAAGCAGAACCGGTAAGCACTTTCAGACAGTTCTGGTTGGGGACCAGGGGGTCATCAGGAACGGCCCCAGGGCTGTAGGGCTTAGGTCTGGGAATGGTGACCACCTCAGGGAGCCTCTTGGGTAAGCTCCTCCCTAAGGCTGTAGGGCTTCAGGGGTAGGCGCTCCTGGGGGGTGACCTGTGTCATGAGCTGCTGGTCATGGGCCAGAGACTCGGCCCTAGACTGGGGCTAGTGACTTGCACATACATCTAGGAAAGGAGGTTGGCTGGAGTGACACCTGCCTGGCCTGTTCTGCTCCCACTTAATTCCCTTGCTGTTGATTTATTATGCAAAATAAATAGTTAATAAAGTTGCCCTTGTTTGAATTCCAAACAGTTGTCTGTCTCATTATTTCTGGCTCAGGGGGTAATATGTTTTTGTAAACCGCCCTGAGCCCTGTGTAAGCAGGGAAGGGTGGTTAAGAAATCAAAATAAATAAATAAAGGTGTACAACCTGATTAAAGTGTAGATAAAGGTTTATTTAGGAACGAACATATTTGATACTAAAAAAGAGACACAGATATAGTGTCCTAATTACATCACTAGGTGAGAGAGAGGGTGTGGACTGAGAAGAGGCTACTACCCTAACAGTAGTAATTGGAGATGGACAAGGAATGACACTTAACAGGAGAAAAGGTGCTGACCTCACTATCCTGTCTGATCGTTGAACAAAGTTTGAGTCCAGCAGTTCGGACCAACAGAGCTACCCACCTGAATCAGTCTAATTGTCTTCTTGCTGCCTCCTGCAGGATCTTCTTCTCTTCTTTGTACACCAGACATTGCCTATTCTGACACAAAGCTGTCTCCCACTGATGGCTGCTGAGTCAGTAAGCCACGGACACCCACACTTCTTCCTGAGGAACTACACATCCCAGGGTTTTTTGTTGTTGTACCTGCCTCTTAAATTGTCCTCCACTGCCCATGCAGTCAAACACCTGAGATGGAAGGAATTTGCATCATTTCTGTTTCAGGGATCCAGCTGCCATGTGCTTTAACTTTGCTAAGTAGGAAGTAGAGATAGTTGTAGTGTCTAAGGAAACCAGTGGGCAAGGGAAGGGAAGGCCAAGAGCCTTGAAGTAATATTTGATTTGCTGCTTTGCTTATCTGTTTGGTCAGATTTAGCACAAGTGAAAATACACTATGGGCTCTTTTTGCATATCTCTCTTCAGGCTAAATTTTCTTAATCATATTAAAATGACCTCTTTTTATACTAGCATAAGTTGCAAACTGTGGCATATCATCACAGATTCAAACTAAAAGACCATTGTTTTTCTGAAAGAACAGAAATCAGGGTACAGTATTTAGCTGCTTCACGTATTCTGTCTACATTTTAGATGGCTAGAGGCTGAAGGCAGTATATATTCATGAAAACACAAGACAATATGATAACAGAAATGAGGCAAAATGACTAAATTAGCATAAAAGTAATCCATGGAGTGTTAACAACTATAGAATGTTTTGAAGTTCCAGTTTTAAAATAAATTATTGAATACATGACTTAAAATGTGAAGAGATGCCAAGAAAGAGAAGTAATGGTTAAGAATCTTCATAACACAGGCTGCGGTCACACGCAACATTAGCCACGCAAGAGATACGGAAGACAAGCGGAGTTTCCGGTCGCGATCTCACCAGCACATCTGGGAAGCGTAGTGCTTCCGTGGCACAACTGAGGCTTCCTGCCGAAAAAGCGCAGCAAAAAACTAGTACCTTGGAGGTACTAGTTTCCAGAAACTGCGGGGCAAGGGCGGGTGTCTGATCGCGTTTCCGGTGGTATCCGGCGCCCGCCCATGTCCCCTTGCGGAAAAGGGTTTTTTTTCCCCCACGTCTCCGTGGATGTGCACACGCACCCAACGGAGCATGCGCATTCGTAGTGTACACAAAAAAAGAAAACCAGTTCGCCGCGCCGCGCGCTTCTTCATTGCGTGCAGGCGTGTGTTGTGATCGGCACCTCTCCCTTGCCATGGAACCTCCACAGTACCTCCACAGAACCTCCACAGTAGGTCTGATCGCTTTACTGCATGTTAGTTTGCCCCGGGGCAAACAGCCACACTTCTCTTCTGCAGTTTCCTGCCCGTGTGGCAGGGGCCACAATTAGCCACCCCTTCCCATAGAAATTAGCTTAGCCTTACATATGCATGCATTCCATTCAGTGAGATAGTAATGAGTGAAGAGGTAGAACTGACTGTACAATTTCGAACTGTAGTGGGAGATCACATTTTTAAATTGTTCCTGAAAGTAAAAAAACAATGACTTTGCGTAAAATGTCTTTCACTGATGCACTAAGGTTGTTTTTTAAAAAAACACCTACAGGAATGTTGTTGGGAAGCATTCATAATGACATCCCTACACCTAGTACTAGTACTGCTGTGCCATTGTAAGATTCTACCATCTCCTTACTCCTTGATATGTAGACCAGGCCAATATTTAAATTTAAAAATAGGCAGAATGGAACTGTGAATGCTTAGATATATCCAGTAGATTCTGAAGGTTTCTCCCTTGAACACATGAAGTTGCCTTACACTGAATCAGATGATTGGCCTATCAATGTCAATATTGTCTATTCCAACTGGCTGTCTAGGGTCTTAAACAGAAGTCTTTCACATCATTTCATACCTGATTTATTTAACTGGACATTCTAGGGATTGAACCTGGGACTTTCTGCACGCAGAGCAGATATGCTACCATTGAGCCTCAGGCCCTCCCTAACTTTGGACTATAAAGATTTTTAGTCAAGCCTAATGTTTCTTAAGGGGCTACGGTGGCTAAGAGGTTAAGACGCTGAGCTGCAGACTGGAAGGTCTGTAGTTTGGCAGTTCAAGACCCTAGCTCCGTGTGACTGAGTGAGCTCCTGTCTCTGGCTCCAGCTCCTGCCAGCCTAGCAGTTTGAAAGCAAGAGATTGCAAGGAGATAAATAGGTACCACTTCGGTGGGAAGGTAACAGCGTTCTATGTGCCTCAGCATTTAGTCATGCCAGCCACGTGACCATGGAAATGTCTTTGTACAGTGCTGGCTCTTTGGCTTGGAAATGGAGATGAGCACCACCCCCTAGAGTCGGATTTGACTGGCTTTCGACCAAGGGAAACCTTTACCTTTAATGTTTCTTAACTGTTTAAAAATCACTTCTTTTAGTCACTGTATAAGTACTTTAATAAATAAATCAATTACTAAAATTTGTATACAGAAATGGTTAGTTTTGTACTAACAGCCATTCACCAAATGAATGGCTGTTAAACAGTTCTGTGATTATTCTGAATGTTTAATTAGCTGACAAAGTCAGGATTTACTTCCAGAAAAGATGTGCATATTTCTGCCACTATCATAATTGTAAAATGTATTATTTGAAACTTGCAAGATTCCCATCCATGCATTCCACTGCGTACACAGTTGTTGCTATTGGACAAGGTAGGCTCAGGCCTGGAGAACTCAGGTTGTCTCTGACTTAGTAAGAGTAGCAGTCCAATCACTGGTTATTTCAAGTTATTAATCTATAGAATTCTGTACTAAATACATACTAGTTGGGTTTAGGAGCACACCCTCTGTTTTATAGTGAATCATGACTACATTTACGAAATATGTGGAAATAGTGAATAGAATTCTTAAGTGGTAACTAATGATAAACAGCAGGAGTAACCAACGTTCATGTTTGTACATGAACATTGGGTGTCAATATTCAGCACGGCTGTTTTATGAGGAAATTTGAGTAGTTTTATTCAGCTGAAATTTGAAAGTAGTGAAACAAATGGTTTCTATTTGCAAAATAACATAGTTAAAGATACACCTTGCACAATCTTAAAAAGATGCCAGGGATTTATTTGTTCACTTTAGTGCAGTCAATACAAAACAAGTCATTGTAAACTACAGGGAAATAAAAGGGTGTTCCAAATTACTGGTCTTTCACATTTTTTAATACAAACAGGCAGAGAGCAATTTGCCTTAATGTAAAAAGTCATTTGACATATTGCAATTGCATATGATATGTCCTAGCTGATGGTAATGTTAAAATAATCTTTGTATAAGATTTTAGTCAGATGCACATACTACCTACTTAAATTATAAGGAAAGGAATGACATTATTTTCATTAATGTTGCATAGCTGTTTATTATGAAAATAAATTTTGTTTCTATGTTTCAGTTGCTGTGTCTTTGAGGAATCAAAAAGTTGTCATTCCGCAGTTCATGGATCTTGATTCTGTATCTCTGGCAAATAACATCCAAGTACCAGATCTTAATCAGTTCACACTGTGTTTTGAAGCAACAGAAAACAGAAATGGTGGTCATGAATGGAAGGCTTTCTCCTACAGTGGATCTTCAGCTACAGAATTATTCAGCTTTGGAAAAAGAAAAAGTGGCCATTTCATATTTATCTCGGGCACAGAATGTTGGTTAGATGATGCACTTGACACCAATCCATATGGAGACTTTTTCACAGGAACATTTGAGCAGCTTTGTATTGCATGGGATAACTTCTCTTCCACTATAGGAGTGAGTGCCAAAAATGTGTATAAAACAGTATACTGTTCAGATACTTATGGAAAAGTAATTCCTGGTAATGGAAAGTTGGTTCTGGGCTCTGACAGAAATGAAATGAGCCCTCTCAGTGGAGATATTTACAACTTCCGCCTTTGGAATTTCTCAATGAACTCCCAAGCACTTTTCAACCTCAGCTGTGATGTGAAAGGCAATGTTGTAGACTGGGAAAATGACTTCTGGAGTATACCAGCATCAGCCCTGAAAGCAGAAAATAATTTGAGCTGTGGTAAGCATCTTTTATTTTATTTTTTCTCTCTTGCACAACTCTGAAGATGTCATGCTAAAAACAAGTTGTGTTTTTATAATGAAAATAAGTTAAGCTTCCTAAAGAACAGCCTCACCTTTCCTGAGCTTGTCAGTTCTATCCCACAGAACATTTATGTTGCTTCTGGGTATGTGTGTTCTTTTAGTACAATCAGAGTCTCATCATAATATCTAGACTGTCTTCAAACATTTTGAAAGACAGCTAGCAAACTTTGTTAAACTGTAATGTTTGATCATGCTATATGAGCTAGAAACAATAAATAACAATGAGGAATAACAATAAATATTCTCTGATCTTTCTCTCTAGACTTATATGTTCAAATTGACCAAGACATGAATACACAAATAATATTGGTAGTGAATTCTGAGTACTTTTGAATGAGGGAAGGAATTCAAGATAAAATACATTTGTATTCAAAGGCTTAACATAAATTATAATTTATTTTTGTGTAGGAAAAATTTATGCTGCCTTTCCAGTGAACCCGCCCAAGGGGACTTACAAAATAAAACATAATAAAAACTTAAAACATTAAAAATTGTTAATAGAATTCCAACTAGAGCATAAAAACATAAATCACTGAGCAACTTAAAATAATTTTAGCACTTCTCAAGCTAAAATCAAGCTACCATATGGTATTAAAAGATCAGCCACTTAATTAAAACTCTAGGTAAACAGAAATGTTTGGCCTGGCACCAGAAATATACTAGGATAAATTCTAGGTGAGCATCAAGGGGTTGAGGATTCCGTAGGCAAGCTGTCAACATCAAAAAAAGCCATATCTCTGGTGACTGGGCATCATACCTCTGAAGGCAAGGCCATGAAGATCAAAGCTTGTGAGGCAGATCTTAGCTAGTGGGTTGGATAGTATGGGAGGAGGCAGCTCTTCAAGTTCAGACTATGAAGGAGAATGGTGTCAGCATGGCTTGGCCAACTAGATACAGCGGGAGGCCATAAATACGTTTTTTGTGGTTTAAAGATGTGTTATTAGCAACCCTTTAAAATTTATGTTTTTTATTTATTATTTATTCATCTAATTTGTATCCCGGCCTCCCTGCCAAGGCAGGCTCAGGGCAACTCACATCTATATATATATAAAAGAAAGTCCCCTCACCGTAAAATCAATGCCCAGGCCAAACCGCTGGACCTAGAAACACCAAATTTGGGGAGAGTGCTCCTACCATGACGTAGGTGCTCACTAAGAAGGGATTTTTAGAAATTTGATGCCTAAGGGGTCAAAAGGGTAAAATGTGCTCCCCCATTGATTCCTATGTGGCTTCCAGGCGGCTGCCTCCTTAAACCCCCCACTCTCTGATTGGTCAGCTGCAGAGCTCAGTGTTCTGAGGTAAAAAAACCCAACAGTTACAGGAGACTGCAGAGAGCTCATGACAGTTGAGGAAAGCAGGAACAGCCAACAACCACCTGTGAGGTGCAGTAATGCTGCTGGCCCAGCCTCTCTGTTGGATTCCAACACACTCACCCCACCTCCTACACCTAATAGGTGGTTGTCTGTCAGGTGCAGCAGTGGTTGCAGGGTGCTTAAAGCCACAATGGAGCTTGCCCCAGCAGTAATGCCTTAGTGATCCTTCCAGCCCTGCCTCCACAGTGGCTTCTAATACTCCTCCCCCTCCCCCTCTTACACTGGACAGGGAACTGCCTGTCAGGTGTAGGAGAGGTGGTGGAATGCTTACAGCCGCTGGGGAGGTTTGCTCAGCAGAATTGCCTTAGCCCTGCTGCTGGCCCAGCCTCCCTGATCAACAATAATACAGTCCACCGTAAACAATGGCCAAAAAACAGCAAATAACAACTGTGTACTGCACAAACCCACACCAAGGTTAACAAAAAGAGGCTTCAACACAAAGGTAATTCAACACATGTAATCCATCATAGGAAAATACAAAAATCCACAATATCCCAAAGGGAAAGAACAAAATCCAGAACAGAAATTTCTCAAAGGGAAACAATGAAGTCTGGAATAGATATCAACACTTTTCCTAGGTATTGTTCAGTGTTTCGGACTTCTGGTCCTTCCTCAGGAACAAAAAGCCACTACAGGAAGTCTCATTGCAATTTCTTAACAGGCAAACTTTATTCAGTTTCTATATGGGCCAGGTCTCCTAAGCTTTAGAAAGCACCTACCAAGGTTGCTATTATGTAAGTTGGACCAAACAGGCGGGTGTCTGTCAGGTGTAGGAGCAGGACCAGGGTACTTTAATCCATCAGGAACACTGCCCCAACAGGATCACCTTAGAGGTGATGCTGGTTCAGCCTCTCTGATGGCTTCCAACATACTCCCCCCCACCTCCTACATCTAACAGGCGATTGTCTGTCAGGTGCAGCAGCGGTTGCAGGGTGCTTAAAGCCACAAGGGAACCTGCCCCAGCAGTAACGCCTTAGTGATCCTGCCGTGATCCTAGCATCTGAGGGCAGAACCACCAGTATGGTCTACAGAGAGGTCCTTCGGTAGAGAGAGAAAAAGCACGTATGTCCCACTTCATTTTTTACACTACAATCTTCTTTATTAGAATTCCGACAACAAATGTCACATTTCAAACTTCACATCATCGGTATTATAACTGGATTTATGGAACTTAAATACCGTAACGAAGCACGGGTATCAGGCTAGTAAAATATAAAACAGTTAAAACAGAAATTAGATTAAAAACGGAGCAATACAATTATAAATATTATCTCTTCTCATATATTATTGTATTTTGGTGGTGGCACTTTGTGAACATTCCACACACTCCCAAATCAGTTGGCTCCCTGATCTGTCACTCAGAAGCTGCCTCTATCCACTGGCTGCGTTGCCTGAGTCTCGCCTCCAATATTCTAAACAGTTTGCGGTTCCTTTTCCCCCAATAGCAAGTCAGAACACAGAGGTCATTTGCATATGCGGCCTTATTGGCCTTTGCTTCTAACATTCTAAACATTTTGCTGTTGCTGTTGGGAGTCATTGAATGTGTCCTGAGGTAAAATACATATCCCAGTTTTCCCTTAAATGGTCACTAGAGTTGCCAAAATACATATCCCAATCTTCCCTTAAACAGTCACTGGAGTTCCTAATATCCCTGTGGGGCCTGGAGATCTCCCAGAAATCACTGTGTTCCCCAGCCACAGCACATCATTTCTCCTACAGAAAATTTCCCAGCTATTACAATGGCTGCTTTGGGCAGTGGACTCTATGGCATTCTACCCTACTGTCACGGCCCTTGGTCCCCTGGGCAGGAACCCCGCCCGTCGCCTAGCCCCGGTCTGGGGGGAGCTGTTCCCTTGGCGGCGGCTGTCTTCACTTCCCCGAGGCTGGGATATGGAAAAGGGGGGGAGGAGTCGAGGAGGTAGAACCCCACGTCAGGCAAACCTGGAAGGTAGAGTTGGCTCACCCGTACTTCCCCGGTCTGTGGGTCCTGGCTAGCGGACGTCTTGTCCCGGATCAGCCACCAGTGTTCTCTCTACACCTCCCGTACTTGCGCCAGACCACGACCTCCTCATCGGCTTCCTCTACCTTGCCTTTTATTACCCCCTCTGTGGGCTCCGCCCTCCCTTCCCCGGCTCCTCCCCCTTTCAAAGGGCCCGACGCCGGGCTTGGGGCATCCCCGTCCTCGTCCTTCCGGAATCCTCCCTTTCAAGTGCGGGCAGTTCGGCGCCTGTAGCTAGTCTGTCTCCTTCCACCGCCTCTGTCCTGGGTCTTCGGGCTGCTGCCCCTCTTCGGCGGGCGCGGCCGTCGGAGCCGTTCCCACTCCGACCCGGGAGCTGTTGTTGCCACGCCGTTCTCCCGACGTCCTCCCCTCTGGTCCGACGGTCGTCTTCCTCTGTCGCCCGCCCCGGCGGACGTTTGCCGGCTTCTTGCCCCTTCGCCGGGTCTCTCGAGGTGAGTATTCCCGTGCGCTGGTTTCCGGGCTCTCCTCTAGCCCCTGCCGTGTCTGGGAGCTCCCGGTCGAGACTGGGACACCTACTGAAGTCCCTCTGCACCCCAAACCCTGCCCTCCCCAGGCTCCACCCCTCAAATCTACAGATATTTCCCAACCCAGAGTTGGCAACCCTGTAACTGGCTATGGAACTGCTTTCCATACTCTTGGAACCCAGAAGACATGGCATAGGAGGAGGTGCTTTTCTACCTCAACTGCCACTGCATAACCCCAAATCAACATGGGTCAGGGGTGGAGGGAACCATACCTGTTACCATGAGGCTGTCCTCCCATACTACCCACTTCAGGCAACAAAATGACCTGAGACAGCCCTGCCTTATAGCTAAGCAGAATGAAATAAACATGGCTTGCCTCCCTCTATTTTCCCCTTCCCTCTGCCGCCCCACCAGCCATAGCCAGAATACTCACCTGGAGCTTCCTTTTAGAGCTTGTTGTATTTCTTCCCACAACAGGCCTTACTCCTAGTAAGATATAAAATACAAAGTGCTAGTTTATGTCAGAAGGCAGGCTTAGCAGCGTCCTCAGACAACAGTCGGCCAATAGCATAGTCTGGGTTAACTGGCTGTTGACAATGGTGTTAATGTTGGGCCAGGGCTACATTTCTTGGGTGCAGCTCCCTAATCGAAGGCCTGGTGGAAGAGCTCTGTCTTGCAGGCCCTGCAGAACTGTAAGATGTCCCGCAGGGCCCTGATGTCCTCCAGGAGTTCATTCCACCAGTGTGGAGCCACCACTGAGGAAGCCCTGGCCCTTGTCACAGCCAGCTTGGCTTCTCTTGGGTTCAGTAGAGCCAAGCGGTTTTGGGACCTCGATCATAGTGCTCTCTGGGGAACGTGTGGGGAAAGGCGGTCCCTTAGGTATGTAGGTCCCTGACCATATAGGGCTTTAAAGGTAAGAACCAGCACCTTGAACCGAATTTGGTATGCTATAGGCAGCCAGTGCAGTGCTTTTAGCACAGGTCGGATGTGCTCCCACATAGGGAGGCCCAACAACAGCCTGGTTCTGCACCAGCTGCAGCTTCCAAATTTGGGACAAGAGAGCATTACAGTAGTCCAGTCTCGAGGTGACCATTGCATGGATCACTGTTGCCAGGTCATTGCATTCAAGGAAGGGAACCAACTGCTTGATCAGCCGAAGATGGTAGAAGGCTGATTTCACAGTGGCTGCTACCTGGGTCTCCATTGTTAAGGAGGCATCCAGGAGCACTCCCAAACTCCTAACCTCCGATGTTATTTATACTCTGCCTTTCCCTTCCCTATCAAGCTTTCCTTCCTTCCTTTTTATTCTCCCTATGTTTCTATCTTCTCTCTCCCCCCCCCCCCCCCCGGCTTTTTTCCTTTTTTTTCTTCCCTCTC
>NW_015173125.1:1328772-1357643 GCF_001447785.1 Gekko japonicus | reverse complement strand
CTCCCTCTGTTTCCATCTCCTCCCCCCCCCCCCCCCCCGGCATTTCTTTGTATTTCTCCAGTACCCTTGCACTTTCCTTCCTTTGTTTTTATTTCCCCTCCTCCCTCCTTTGCTCCCCCCTAGGGTTGTCACATGCCTACTGGCACTTTAGCAGCCAATGGGAGAAAGAGTTGTGATATTCCTACTGACACTCCAGCAGCCAATGGGAGGAAAAGGGGGAAATCTGAAAAGCTGCAAGTAGCATCAGGCCTCTCCAGGAATTGCCAGAAACTCTATGGTAAAACTATAGTTTCACATAGTGTCCAGAAATTCCTAGAGAGACATGAAGTCCCAGAACTGACATCATGCCATCACTGATAGAAAACCCTCCCCCATGTCCCTGTCCCACCCAGTCACCTGCTGGTTGCCATTAAGCCTGGCAAGCCCTATTTCCCCTCTTGGTTTTTCTTTTGTTTGTCCCCCAAATCTCTTTTTACCCCTCCCATGGCTTTCCTTAATTTACAACCAACCATTTTTGTTTTGGCTCCACCTCCTGCAGAATCCAATTTTAGATTTGGCTCTGCTTCCTGTGGCAGGCGTTCTAGAGTGGCAGTCTGTGTCCCCCTTGCATAAAGCTGTTCTTCAGTGTCTCGCCTCCCTCCAAAACTTCTATCCTTATCTGAGTGAGGCCATGTGTTTTCCTTTTTTAAAAAAATCCTGCCAAGTGAGCTGTGGAAGTGACTGGGTAATCTGATTGGAATGGCCATATTTACTTCCCTCTTTGTGCACTTTTCAGAAGGGAATGTCTTTGTAAGAGGGAATTGATTCCCCCTTCACATCTGCACAGCTCCCAGAATTTGTAATTTAAAGGCTATTGTAGTGCATGCTACTACAGTACTTGATACAGTTTTCTCCTTCCCATGAAGTCTGTGGTGTGTGTGGGAACAGGTGGCAGCAGTGAGGCATTCTGGCATTAATATACGTTAGTTGGCTGTTTCCATACTGGGCTGATACAAGGTCCTTTGGTATGCTGTTTAAATGACTGGTAGGTGTTGGTATCATTGTGGACTCCAGTGAAGCTGCTGTGGTCTCTCTCCAAGGTTATTTTGCCATTTCTTTTTTGTACTAAGTATGCATAGAAATTGACAGGGTATTCTAGTATTGCACCAACATCCAGAATTTTGGATTGAACAGTTATATTCCCATAGGAATTTCAGTAATGATTTGTGCTGTATCCATATGTTTATGAGAATTAATAATACATTTTCTAGGGAGAATACTCATTTTTAGAATAACAACTAAGCAATTTTCCAAGGTGACTACTTCTGGTGTGATATAAAAAATGGTTTAATGAAAATTATAGAGATCTTCATTTTAAGGGTATCAAACTCTTGAGAGATAACATTTTTAACTCTACCTCTAATTTTAGTATTTAAAAGATTAGTCTTTTGAGCTTTTATTCTGTCTCTGGATAGTACCCCTCAAATGTAAGGGTAGTCTTAAATACCTCTTGCAATCATTGAATTAGATTAGTTATGGTGACTTTGAAATCACAATTGGCAAGGGATGCAACAGATCAGAAACAAAAATCTTTGATGTGACTATCCATTCTGATTATTAATTACTCATTCAAAGTTCACAGAAAAGCAGCTATTGTGGAACATTAATTACACTTCATTTCAATGAAATCCAATACACAATAAAGAAAAGAGCTTCGATTAACATATAAATGTCACTTCCATTATCAAACTGAGCAGCAAAGTGCTTTTATTTTCATTACTGATTTCTCTGGAAAATGTTTTGCTAATGGACTTGTTCAATGTAAGCGTTCCAACCTATTGACAAAGATAATCGTCTTGTGACAACAGTGTCTCCCTTTGATGCTACATCTGAAATGAGATTTCAGGTCCCTAGATATGTTCTTGTACAATGAAGGTAGGCTATTAAAAATGTATTCGTACGCAGATTCTACAAGGCTGACCTGAATATATATATTTTAGCACTTAAGCTCTGTGCAAGCAAGAAAACTGGGCACACATTTTGTTTCTTTTTCACTATGGCGCTTTCCGCACTCTACTTTTAATCCATGTTCACCGTGGTGTTCTCCAAGCAATTCTGCACTAAAATCAAATTCAATCTTCTTTTTAATTTGCCCCCCCCCCAGTTCTGAACTAAAACTGAATTCAACCTTCTTTTTATTCTGTTTTCTTTTTCCTGTTCTGCCTTACATTACCTCCCTTCAGTGGTCAGCCTGGTTTCAGCCTGCTGTTGCCCTGGGTTTGTTGGATGCTGTTTTGCCGTGGGCTTAAATCACCTCGATTCAAACACTAACAGGCAAACGTGGAAAGGACCTATATGAGCCACAGTAGAATTAGCCAATAGAATTAGCCAGTAGCAAACCAGAGTTGTACTGCACACCTTTATGAGACTGCTTAGCTTTAGGGAATTTTTTAAAATAACATTTTAGGAAAATAGGCAGGTAAAGTTTTTGTCTGTTTGAATGGGACTGAACATTTTTTCCCCTAGGCCTGCTGGCAACCGTATTAGGAAAAAAGCCAGAAAGGCCAAAGGGCGATAAAAATTCCTTCTATAGAAAACTCATAAACGACTTTATGACAAGCTTTTTTGTTGATTTGTTCATTCTGTTATAGTTATTGATGTGATCTTTTTGCTAATTAGTTGTATTTTAAATGGTAATGTGTTGTAATTTGTAAGCCTCCTTGAGCTCTCTTTTGCTGAAAAAAATATGAAGATACAAATAAGTAATAAGTAGCCTACCTTTCACTAACTGCTGCAGCAAGTTTATTCCAGTGTTAGTCTAGAAGGCTGTCTTGTGCTCACCTGTGCAAGCTCCTATCAGCAGATATGATTTTATTAATTTTATTGTATTTGGAAATCAGAAATACAGATCACCATAGACAAGTGACAGTGAGAAATATATATAGAAGCAACTTCTCCATGTCAGCATCCCCTGTTGAAACAGGGAAGTGGTGAATGGTATTGGAATTGGGTGGGGTTTTTTTACACAAAGTACTATGTACATGGCTACAGGGAACTAGTACAAAACTAATAACTACAATTCATTAATCCATATAAGCATAGTTTGTAATATAATAACCAGTAATAAACATATATCAGAGTCCTAGGGTTCCAAGTTATAACAAGTTCCATCTATATATATATTTAAAAGAAAGTCCCCTCACCATAAAATCAACGCCCAGGCCAAACCGCTGGACCTAGAGACAGCAAATTCGGGAGAGCTACCATGGCATAGGTGCTCACTAAGAAGGGATTTTTTAGAAATTTGACCCCTAAGTTGGTCAAAAGGGGGAAAATGTGCTCCCCCCATTGATTCCTATGTGGCTCCCAGGCCTGCACCCCCCACTCTCTGATTGGTCAAAGCTCAGTATTCTGAGGTAAAAAACCCCCAACAGTTACAGTGGACTGCACAGAGCTAATGATAGTTGAGGAAATCAGGAGTGGCCAACAACCACCTGTGAGGTGAAGCAAAGCTGCTGGCCCAGCCTCTCTGATGGCTTCCAACACACTTCCCCCACTTCCTACACCTAACAGGCGGTTGTCTGTCAGGTGCAGCCCCACCTCCACAGTGGCTTCTAATACTCCTCCCCCATCCCCCTCCTACCCTGGACAGGCAGCTGCCTGTCAGGTGTAGGAGAGGAGGTGGGATGCTTACAGCCGCCAGGGAGGTTTGCTCAGCAGGATTACCTTAGCACTGCTGCTGGCCCAGCCTTTAAATACAATCCCCCCAACACCAGACAGGCTGGTGTCTGTCAGGTGTAGGAGCAGAGCCAGTGTATGAATGTTTATGGGGAGATAGTAAAGGACATTGCTAGGAGCCATTTCGATGTGTGCCGCCCTCATAAAGCTGAAGAAATGTCCACCACAGCACCACTCCCTCACACCAACTCCCCCTCACACCTCTCACCTCTTACTGCCCCCAAGAAAGCTCCTGGCAAACATCAAGCCAGATACACCAATGCTACAAGGAGGAGGCAACTTAGGAAGGCAGCAAAGAGAGCCAGTTTGGTGTAGTGGTTAAGTGTGCAGACTCTAATCTGGGAGAACCGGGTTTGATTCCCCACTCCTCCACTTGCTCCTGCTGATGTGACCTTGGGTCAGTCGCAAGCTCTGGCACAGCTGTCCTTGAAAAAGAGCAGTTTGTGTCAGAGTTCTCTCAGCCCCACCCACCTCACAGGGTGTCTGTTGTGGGGAGGGGAAGGGAAAGGAGTTTGTAAGCCGCTCTGAGACTCCAAGTGAAGGGCGGGGTATAAATCCAATCTCCTCCTCCTCCTCCAGAGACATTTGCACATAGTACTCCTGCAGTGCACTGAGCTGCACAGACCAAGTATCAGCAAGATCACCCTGAGGTGGTCCGAATAACACAGTCTCCATATGAGCAAAACAATCCAGGAATACAAGTAGAGAAGCCATCACTTTTGTGGAAGGTGGCAGGAGTTGGCTTAACAGACGACCGCTTCTTAAATGGACAGTTCTATGTGGCCTGCTCCAGAGTGAGCTCATCAAACAGCCTGGTCATCCTAGCACCTGAGGGCAGAACCACTAATGTGGTCTAGAGAAAGGTCCTTCAGTAGAGAAAGAAAAAAGTACGTATGTCTCACTTCATTTCTTATACTACAATCTTCTCCATTAGAATTCCGACAACAAATGTCACATTTCAAATTTCACATCATCAGTATTATAGCTGGATTTACGGAACTTAAATACCGTAGTGAAGCATGGGTAGCAGCTTGTGTGTGTGTGTGTTCCAATCCTCTGATTTCAATCAAGCAAAATTAAGTGGTGCACTTGGTTTGGAATTCTAAGATAAGAGAAATCCTGATGAAGATTATTTCAAAATGGGAGTGAAGCCGGCAACCCGTCCCACCTATTGCTTCATTAATCATATCTGACAGGAGAATGTTTGAAAGAGTTGAAGACTGGAACTGTTACTGCTTCATTTACTCTATTTGAAAGAAGAACTATATACAGGACTTCTCTCCTACTGAAAAGAAGAAGTGGAACATGTTACATGTCACTCCTGAGAAGAGGAACTCCAGGATTTTTATATATGTTTATTACTAGTTATTATCTTACAAACTATGCTTATATGTTGCTGTAGACTTACCGGGTTGTGTGGCCATGGAAACAACCCATAAAATCTACAGCAACTAATGAACTCCATCCATGAAAGACTTCGACAGCATATGCTTATATGGATTAATAAATCGTGTTTATTAATTTTGTACTGGTTCCCTACAGCCACATATGTAGTACTTTGTGTAAGTCTGTTTGTGGCTGTGTTACTACTTTTATATTGGAACAGTTTTTACCATACTACTTTAATTTTATTTATTTATTTATTATTTCAATTTATATCCTGCCCTTCCCGCGAACAGGCTCAGGGGGGCTCACAACAATAAATACAAATAATCTAAATGAATACAATAAATAACACAGTAAAACCAGTTTAAAATTAAAAGTAATTAAAATATTTAAAGTGGGTGTGAAATGCAATAAAACCAGTCACTACAGCTGGGAAAAATAATATGGCCTGACGAAGGGTCGAAACAGAGATTTACCTGGGACATCCATTGTCATGGTTAATACTATGTGCTTAACCTCCTGTATTATATTATGGTTTAACATCATATGTTTAAATTCAGTTTGTACTTGTACTGCATCTTTAAAAACATTTAAGAGATTTTTTGTAATTTCAAATAGAATTTTGTGCATATTCTGGGGAAAATAAGTTGGCTGATGCCGAGCCATAATGGTCTCATGTAGCAGCTAGAGGGAGGCCAGCTGGTAGATGCCCACTGCCTCAACCAAAGGCCTGGTAGAACAGCTCCATTTTGCGGGCCCTGTGAAACTGCAACAGGTCTTGCAGGGCCATGATCTCAATCAGGAGCATGTTCCACCAGGCTGGGGCCAGGAACGAAAAAGCCTTGACCCTGGTTGAGGCTAGATGGGTATCTTTTGGGCCAGGGACAACCAGCAGATGGCTCTCCACAGAGCACAAGGCTCTCTGGGGCACATATGGGGAGAGGCAGTCCCATAGATATGTTGATCCCAGGCCGCATAAGGCTTTAAAGGTCAGCACCAACACCTCATCCGTTCATTTTATACTGAAGCAATAAGGATTCAGAATGTTAAAAAAATCACTAATAAGCAATAAAACAAACCATACAGCATAAAACAACCTTCAGCAGCCTAAAGTGATTTTCATACAACAGTCCTCAGGTGACAAAAATACTATATAACAGCTTAAAATATGCCATGCCTCAGTTGTTTTGAGCCAAGTTTGTCTTATGGCTTGTCTCCTTTTCTTTTAAAGGTTCGTATCTCATCCCTCTACCAACAATTGAACCGACCAGCTGTGCAAACTTAGGTAGCCTTTGTCAAGGTAAGAAGACTGGCTCCATTCTGCAGGCTCAATGGTGATAGATCCCTGTGATATTTTTAGAAAAAACAATTGTACTTTTATTCTTTTAAAGGCTAAAAACTAAAGCATAATACTCTTGGGGAAAATATATATAGTCAAACTGTATATGATGTATGTGGAGAGACTTCAGTAACTCTCCTGATAATACCATTTCCCTTAAGTCTTTATTCCTTCAAACTTAAACAGCACATATTAAGACAAAATGAACTAATGGAATTTATTTTGTACATTTTTCAAGCATAGGCAGATTATGAATAGTAATCTGAGCATCAAGAATACATGGACTAACCAATGGTACTGATGTCAGCTTTCTTCCTGGGAGCTCATTCAGAAAGAAATATCACTAAATTGTGGTTGCGCCTTGAGTAAGATGTGTCTCTGAGAATGGCTGGTACTTTTTCTCCCAAGATGTACCTTGCAAAGTATCTGTAGAATAGTGTTATTTAATTACATTTCCCTATTTATGCTTTATCACATGAAACATAGAAAGGATGTTCAGTGTTACAATAACCATTTTTCTCAATGAATAGGAAAGGAAATCTGTGCTTATTGCCACAGGTCAGTTAATTTAAACGTGTGCAAGGGCCTGGGTTCCTAATGTCCTGCTTTGAAGTTTAAGTTTCCTGGTTGTTGTTTTTTAAAGTCAATCTATAGCACCACTCCATGTAGTACTGAATGTGATGATCCCATGCCTATCCATCAGGCAGCAATTCGGGTTAGGAGACAGGATTTTCTGCTTACTTGGAGGATTCCCAAGAAATGATAATTTTGAAAGGGAGTGGAGAAAATTAGGGTTTTTTTTTTCAAAAACAATCTTGCAAAAATATTCATTGTGTTCCAGGAGACATGCAGTATTGAAAGCAGTTGAACATTCATTAAAGGGGGAGAGATAGAAAATTCGAGGAGGAGGGGATTTGTCAGCTTTTAGGGGCTCTAATCACCTGGAAATAAAGAGTTTAGGGCAGGAGAATTTATTAGGAGATTGTCTGATCCTAATATAATCCCTAAGATTTTATTATGATCTGAAATATGGGGTTAAAAATTAGGGTCAAGATACAGGTGCCATGTGGTATGCATTCCTCAGTTTCTTGCTACCTCATCTATCATACCGCATAGGAAGGAAAAAAGTAAAATGCTGTATTTATTTAGTAGAATGCATCACCTAGTAATGGTTGCCACAGTATTGATCACAGTCCTTACAAAATCTTTCAAAAGACAAAAGTTGTAAATTCTGCTGCACTTCAGCAATCATTTGCTAAAGAATTTTGCCATTTCATACAGTACATCCAGTTGCAAAGTTCAGTGTGTGTGAAATTGCCCTTCACCTCTGATCAGTTTGTGTGTATATTTCTGTTACTGTCATCTTATTTTGTTTGGTGTAGTGGTTAAGTGTGCGGACTCTAATCTGGGAGAACCGGGTTTGATTCCCCACTCCTCCACTTGCACCTGGCTGGATGACCTTGGGCAAGCCATAACTCTGGCACAGCTGTTCTTGAAAAAGAGCACTTTCTGTCAAGAGTTCTCTCAGCCCCACCTACCTCACAGGGTGTCTGTTGTGGGGAGGGGAAGGGAAAGGAGTTTGTAAGCCACTCTGAGACACCTTTGGGTAGTGAAGGGCGGGGTATAAATCCAATCTCTTCTTCTTCTTCTTTACAATAGTATTATTCTGTGTATTCCATTCAAGATGGAGGGATGGTTCCCTGAGGTACTCAAGGAAGTGATGGTCCGCCCTCTCTTGAAAAAGCCATCTTTGGACCCAGCCGAATTGGCCAACTATCAGCCGGTGTCCAATTTGCCCTATTTGGGCAAACCTATTGAGAGAGCAGTGGCGTTACAGCTACAGGGCTTTCTGGATGATACTTCTGTCTTCAATCCCTTCCAGTCCGGCTTCCGCCCGGGTCATGGGACAGAGACGGTGCTGGTCGCCCTGACTGACGACCTCCGTAGGCATTTGGATCGGGGTGGTGTGGCAGCACTGGTGTTGTTAGATCTGTCGTCTGTGGTTGACATGGTCGAACACCAGTTGCTGACCCACCGCCTCGCCAACATGGGGATTCAGGGGCTTGCCCTTCAATGGTTTGCCTCTTTTCTCCAAGGTCGGGGACAAAGGGTGGTGATAAGGGACCAGCAGTTCCGGAGACATCCCCTTGAATGTGGGGTGCCACAGGGGGCTGTGCTGTCCCCGATGTTGTTTAACATCTACATGCGCCCCCTTGCCCAGATTGCCTGGAGTTGTGGGCTTGGGTGTCATCAATATGCGGATGACACCCAGCTCTATCTGATGTTAGGCGGCCAGTCGAGCTCTGCCCCGGATGACCTTCAACGGGCATTACAGGCTGTGGCTGGGTGGCTCAGACTGAGCCAGTTGAAACTAAACCCGGCAAAGACAGAGGTCCTGGGCCTGAGTCGGACCGGTTTAAGGCTGGGGCTCCCACTCCCGACCTTTGATGGGGTCCCTTTGGTGCCAGCGTTGGAGGTTAGGAGTTTGGGTGTGCTCCTGGCCTGGACTCCTCTCTAATGATGGAAGCCCAGGTGGCAGCCAGTGCTAAGTCAGCCTTTTATCATCTTCGGCTGGCTCGGCAGTTGGTCTCCTTCCTTGACTGTGATGACCTGGCCACAGTGATCCATGCGACGGTCACCTTGAGGTTAGACTACTGTAACACTCTCTACTTGGGGCTGCCTTTGTTGCAGATCTGGAAGCTGCAGCTAGTGCAGAATGCTGCAGCCAGGCTGTTGATGGGTCTCTCTAGGAGGGATTACATTCGGCCTGTGCTGAAAGCGCTGCACTGGCTACCAATAGTGTACCGGATCCGCTTCAAAGTGCTGGTTCTTACCTTTAAAGCCCTGTATGGCCAGGGTCCGGCTTACCAAAGGGACCGCCCTTCCCCATATGTTCCCCCAAGGGCAATACGGTCGGGGAGTCAACATCTCCTGGAAATTCCAGCCCCCAGGGATATTAAATTTGCTGTTACTAGAGCCAGGGCATTTTTGGTGGTGGCTCCTACCTGGTGGAAGGAGCTCCCAGAGGAGATCCGGGCCCTGCGGGACCTTTCTCAGTTCCGCAGGGCCTGTAAAACGGAGCTCTTCTGCCAAGCTTTTGAGTAGGAGCCGCCGCCACTACAATTCCACCACTGATATGTATGCAGCATTGCACCACTACCACTAATATGTGGTTCCATCTGGGTGCGAGGTGACCCTGGAAGGAGAGGGGATGACAGGTTGTGGGACCAATTGTCATTGGATTAAGATCTACCCCATCTTGCAATAAATGGAGCACTGATACTTTGTTGTTGTATTATATTGTTTTACTGTTTTAGGCTGTTTTATCTGTTTTAACTCTGACACTTGTGCCTCGTTGTTAGCTGCCCTGAGCCTTCAGGGAGGGCGGGATATAAATCCAAAAATAAATAAATAAATAAATAAATAAAATATTAAAAGTAAAGCTTTTACTAGAACTTCTATCACTTCCGCCCCCAAATAACTTTTGCAGAGAGGACTTTTAGGGCAATTGTTAGAGCTAAGTTCCTCTGCAGATCCCACTGAAGACAAAAGAAGCTGAATAAGATCAGTGCTTAGTAGATTGTGTATTAATTATAATTATTTACATTGTGCCTAAAGAAATTTGCTGGATTTTGATTTTATTTGTGGGGGTGTGAATTACTAATATTTAAATATTTAGAGCTAATCTTTAAATAGTCTTCAGTTGCTTTATCTGCACACACTCATATTTTAAGATGATGAGCTCTTATAAATATTCCTCCTCTGTACTGGCTAAGAATGTTTCACTTTTTAAATGCTTCTTTTGTGGTAACTTTTGAATCTTTATGTGTGGTGACTTCTCTAAATACTAGTGGGAATTGAACTGCTAAAATCCCAAGCAACAGTTTGAAATTGTATCCTTTGCGATATCCATTTGTGACTTCAAGTCTGTTTATTATACTAAGCTTAGAGAATTTAATTAGATCCTTATGTGAGGAGTGCTCAATAGATGCTATTTTTATATTGTTGGTAAATAAATGTTTTTGTTTAAATGACTTAAAAGCAGATGATTCAGAATTTGCATACTCTACAAGGCCTAATATTGCAGCTATTACATCAGCAAATGACTGTTTCCATGTAACAGATCTGAAGTTATTTGGCCTATTTATACCCCAAGCATGAATATATTACTATGAAGCAAGGCCCATTTAGTCAATGGCACAATTACAAGTAATGCACTTAGGAATAGGGTGTTAGATTTATACATTGCATACCTTATCCATAAAGTAAGGGAAGTTCAGTTTCATTATATTGTTCATCCTTTTTTAACCATGTCAAGGAAGTTACATTTTACAAGTTTGGAAATTAGACTTTCTGAAGGTCATCTGGGAAAACAGACTTGCTGAAGATCTAGACTTGCTGAAGGTCATCTGAGAAAATTTGAATCTGGGTTTATTCCACTGTTCATTAAATGCTGGTTAATGTGTGGGGATATGTGTGTGCATGGTATTGTTTGACAGGTAGTTTTGTAGTGAGCCCCTTCTGCTCCCTGTGTATGTTTTCATGCATTATTCCCATTGCCTGTCATTAACATTCATGTTCCATACAAGTTCACTTATTTCTCATCTTTGTTGCCAGCTACTGTAAATTCCACTACTACATCACCCACTATCACCACTAACATGCCTGATACTAATAGAACCGATAAACAAAACAATGGTAAGAAATTCAATGTTACATTTTCCTTATTAAGTAACTGGTTTTATTGCTTTTTAGGATAATGTGAAATTATGTCTATGAAATGTAAAGTAAAGATGATAAATTCTGTTTCTCCCAGCAATGTTAAGAGTATTTTTGCTAGATAAGTATACAGTTGTGGAAAAAACCCTAGAATAGTTGTGGTATAGAGATGCTTTTTGTCCCAGTGACTAATCATAATACTGTTATATTTATTTCACTTAATTCTGAATGTCAAGATAAAATGGCAACCTTGAAAACCTTATGACTTTGGGCTATTTATTTTTATGGTCTTAGGTTAATAAAAGTTTTATTATGGTATTAGAACCTCAGATAGTTCAGCTCCATCATGAGGTTTATTAACACAAATGGAAATAATAGATACAAAACAGATTTCAATGATAGTTAAATTTTCCTGTTTAAATTTGGATCATTTCATGGGTACAATAAAGTACTGGAGATGTCACATCACTTACAATATTGGATGCTGACTGTGACCAAGATTTGGATTATATTGGTAAACTAGATCCTAGAGCCAGAGTGTGTGACATTCCAAGGCAAAATCAAAGGGAGAGTTGGAAGTCATACCTCTGAGTCTTTGTCAGATATAAGCACACTTATGAAGTGCAGAGTCCGGCTATGGCAAGGATGGAGAAGAAGGCAAGTATAGAATTAAGAGAGGGCAGAGAGCTTGAAAACATAGAAGTCTGTAGGGTTGCCAAGTTGATTTTCCCTACCGGCGGGGAAGCCTCGCTGGGTTCCGGGAGCTCTCTGTTGATGCGCGCGCGTGTGCCACCAGCATGTCACTGGAAGTGCAGAGTCCGGCTATGGCAAGGATGGAGAAGAAGGCAAGTATAGAATTAAGAGAGGGCAGAGAGATTGAATACATAGAAGTCTGTAGGGTTGCCAAGTTGATTTTCCCTACCGGCGGGGGAGCCTCGCTGGGTTCCGGGAGCTCTCTGTTGATGCGCGCATGTGTGCCGCCAGCATGTCACTGGAAGTGACACGCGACGTCGAACACGTTGAGGGTGTGGCCCCAATCGTCAGAGGGAAAACCATAGAGTTTTCCCTCCGACGATTGGGGCCACGCCCCCAACATGATCGACGTGGTTGTGTCACCTCCGGTGACGCAGCCACACTGCGCTTCGGGGGGCGGAGTTCCCACCAGGGCCCGATTCCGCGGCGGCAGAAATCGGGCCTCCGAAGCGGGGGTTTACCCACCCCCCACCCCCACTTGGCAGCCCTAGAAGTCTGAGAATTTTAAAACCGTGGGGAGAGAGCTGTAGATTCCTGGTGGGATCCATGTCTAAAATATGGAATGAAGCCCCAAATGTAACATAGGAGATTAGAAAGTAAATGATAAAAGAGCTCAGGAATAGACATTCATAGGGAAGTAGATACATGACAGGGTATTCAGTCAAGACCACATAAATGTAATCATATAAGAGCAGTACTTGATAGAAACCAGCAGTGCATCACTAGAGGAACTCAAGCAGACTCTTGGTGACGAGTAGGTTGTTAGAGTACAGGGCAAGGTCATAGCTTGTACATAGGTCCTTGTACAATGCTGAAGTATTATCAGGGCTTGTACAAGTTGCACATCTTGTTACAATCTTGTCACAAATGTGCACAATTATTGATTAATTGAACTATTTTTATTTGACCCTGCATGAGTAAATCAATAATTTTGAATTTGTAACAAATGTATGTGGTATGTGGGCTTGAATGGGTTCCAAAGGCTTTTTTAAAACAACCATTTTTGTACAAATGATAACAAGCTTTAGAAGAGTCAGAGAGCCAAATTAAGTGTTGGATCATTTAACTCAATGGGAACTGCAGACCTTCACAATAAGTAGAATAAGGCTAGAGTATTAAAAGCTATTTTTGTGTGTGTTAGAAGTCTCTATATATCAGCTGAACACAAACTTCATGAAACCTAATGCAGTTCCCATTGAAATAAATGGGGATTCCTTTCCTCTCTGTCTCTTTGCCTGGCCTGAGGGAAAGTAAGTTATTTTTCATAAACGTTTTCCATCTATTAACTATATGGCTTACCACATTCAGACCTGCAGGAACTGAAAGATCCTGCTACTGTGGCCTTCAGAGTGAAGAGAAATTCAGCAGATTCTTCTCAGCCACTACTGCATGGGCAGGAAGATTCTAAAATAAGAGGCGTTAAAAACATAGGAATTATCTCAACCCCAATAGTTTGGCCTGTGAAGCAAAGACCTCTCCATACCAGTAAATCTATATCAACTGAGGACGAAAGGCCAGATAGGAAAAATGCACCCAATTACTTTTTCCTGACTACCCCTGAAATTGTATCATCTGTTCCTGTGGAGACTCAAGTTAATATCTTAGTTGGTTCTACAGCATTAGTGTACATGGACCATAATTCTTCCATAAATTATTCAAGTTTTAATAACACTACAGAGCATTCTGGTAGCTTACAAAGTGAGAGGGGTAATCCAAGAGAAATGCCAACTATCCCGCTTGGTCATATCAGAAACATGGTTATTCCTCTTCAGCGGAGTGAAAGTATTCGCACAGGACCAAGACAGACTTGGGCACCTCAGATAGAACATACTCAATCAGATCAAATATTTCCTTCTCTGGTGAGCCAAGATAATCGTTATGAATCTATAAAAGAACAGCAGTGGATGTTATCTTCTAACAGTGATGTATTCTCTTTTCTATATAAGAATACTTACAGTATATCACAATCTTTGAGTGTATGGAATGGAATTACATTTTACAATAATCTCATTTCTGGAATTCCAGAAGAAAATCATCATTCTCTTTCTATCCAATCTTCTTCTTCTGTACTTCCCAAGGAAACCAGTTTAGACTTACTTGAAAAATCATTTGAAAATGTCTATCTAGAACCCACTAAGAGGCTTCTGGAAGAGGGTTCTGCCTGGAATAGGTTTTTTATCATGGGTGATCTACAGTCTACAAAATTAGAGAACATCAGAGAATATAATTCAGTACAGTTTAAAAAACAAGTTTTAAAACAGAGTACAAATTCTTCTGGTTCTTTAAAAAGCATAAAAGCCTGGTTTCCAGATGTTACACCCATCATTCAGCCAACTGAAAATCTCCTGCCAGTGGAATACAGTACAGAATTGCAAAATTTAACAGCAGTGTTATTAGAAATGAGAGAGAAAAATTTAGAAGCATATCAGACTATTTCTGTTTCACATTTGTATCAAGAAATGTTGAACATGGCTACTTCAAAAGATGGTTTAGTAATGCTTAAGCCTCTTGTGGAACAGCTAGAACAGTCATATGAAGAGGCCTCTTCTCCAGAAGATGAACCTGAACTCCTACATACATTTATTTCTTATATCAACCATATGCCTGCTTCTTTAATTGCCTTGGAAAATATCAGTTTGAAACCAAATACACTTCCAGGAACTAAACTTTTAAAAGACAATATATCTGATGACTCAAAAAATGCTTTTCTCACAACTGATAGTAAAAACATGGCTAAAATCAGCAAGTTCTGGAAGCCAAGTTACTTAAGTTTTCCTGCCCACTATGCAGATAATACAACTTCACGGAGAAATTGGATTTTGACACAAGAGTCGGTAGTGCCATTTGAGGGATCTTCAGCACGGTGGTGGTTCTCACTTAGTCAGCCATATTCCTTCCTAGAAGAGAGTGTTTCTTCTTCCAGTTTCCCCCCACAGACAGATGATCTCTCAATGCAAACAACCACTAATAATAGCAAGGGAATTAAAAAAATTACTTTTACTCACATGTTAGAAAAAGAAAGAATGAAATTGAGTTCAATTGTTCCAGTATTCTCATCAAGGATTTCAGAAAGAACAGAAAAAACACCACCACTGGAAACAAAAACAGCCCTTTTTCTTAACACAAGTGTGCCCATAAACAATGGCTCTCCACTTCATTTTCCTTCGCTGGAAATACCTGTGATGATTCAGCCTTCCTTGCATTTACAAACAGATATTTCTGAAATGTCGCATGTAACATTCACTGACGGGTTGGAAAATATTGCTAGTTTAACCATTCAGCAAAGGTTGGATGAAACAACACTTGGCTATGTAATGAATACCTTCCTTTCTCACAGTGAGATATTACCATCATATTTTAAGCCCTCATGTACACACAGTAATCATCATGGCTGCACAAAGGATAAATCTGGATGGAGTCCAGGAATTGATGCTATACCACCACAGAATATGTATACAGACATACAGAATAATCAGTTTACAAGTGCTTCTGATGATATTATCAATAAAAAATATTCATTTGTGAATAATGCTTTTCTAGGAAAGCAAATTCCTCCCATTTCTAATCTCCTCACAAAGACACAGCCTTTGGAATCAGCACCAGCTCTTACTACAGAACCCCAAATTGCACAGCTTGTTAACTTCTCAGCAATAAAGATAAGTTCTACATCTTCAGTCTCATATATTCTTCCAAGGGACCTTAATCAAAATTCACCTAACTCGGACTCTTTCTGGAAGAAAGAGTTAAATGGGCAGACAAATTCACTGAATGAAAGCTATCTAACCAAAAATGAAAAACAATCAGCAGAAGATTCCAAAAGTAAACTTATCTCTTCCATTCAGCTAGATCATGTAGATGGTGATGTGGATCATGCAGGCAGTTATTCTAATAGATCTGCAGTTTTAGCAAAAGAATCTTTTCAGGAGGTAAATAACTATTCTGCACAAAATGCTAACAACACAGGCTTGTCACCTTTAAATCCTAGCAACGTTCAAGCTACAGATTTGTACATGTTGAGAGTTTCCACATCTTATGACAATTACTTGGATTATGAAAAAGTGGAAAACTCCTCCTCTCTTTTGGAGTCAGCAGTGATTTCAGTAGTTACCACTACAATAGATCAATTAGCTTCATATGTTGAACATGTTAATCATTTTAATGAAAATACATTAAACAACACAGAAGTAATTAATGGAGCAACATCCCATCATCCCATCTTGCATCCCCAAAGTTCAGCTTCAGTGTCAGGACCTGAAATGCCAGCTTATGAAAAACCACTGGCCAGTGTGCTGAATGGAGCAAGCCAAAATACTGCACCATACACAACTCTAAATCCCAGTACCAACTCTACCAAATCTGTTTTGTCTTGTTTTTTATGTAACTCCTCCATTGACTGGGGCTGCTCGTGTGGACCTGAGGTCAATCACAGTATGTCAAAATGTAAAGTTAAGAAAAAAATTCATGCCATCTGCTATATTGTGTAGAATGGATCTAGAAATAGCTGGGGCTAGATTAGATTCATATTTAGTGTAAGCTTCAAAATAATTAAACTAGACTAGGAATGCATTTGTACTATTGTAAAAAGAGTGATCATAGTATATCACTTCAGTATGCCACTTCAGAACATAGCCAGCTCATTTACTAACCAACAGAATTCTGAGGAGACTACAGTGACAATTAATCAAATGTCATTGATTTACCAATTCTGTCCACTGGCATTATTTAGCTTTATTTGTATGCCCTTTTTCACTAGCAGCAAGAATATTAAATAAAATATAGAAAGTCTGCAGTATGTCAGAATCATCACTTGCTGTGTGCTGGTACCCACATTGAGCTGCTTTCCTATACCTCATCCTTGATCCAGGAATCCACACCCGGGATCTCTATGCATCTTCCTCCACTGCCACTCCTGTTGATCACTGGGGAATGAAAGGAATAGGAGATGCATACAAACTATTGCAGGACTGTATCTTTGATCTGGGCTGGTGTAGCTTTTTTAAACAATTATTTTAATTTTAGTACATGTCCAGAATATTTTTGAAAAATGTGAAAGATTTTCGATATGGGCAAATGTTAAAAAAAATCTTCACATTGGAGCTAAAACTATTTTTATTTCTTAAACTGGGACTGGACATGTTGAAACTGTTACCCATTTAACATAATTTTAAAGAAGAAAGTTATTAACGGTTGGAGTAAAAGAAGACCTTTTAGATGTTGTCATTTTATAGTCTCCTGAGGATGCCAAGGAAGCTATCATCTTCTGTACTAACCTTACTGAAACATTACTGTCATTTACTATCTGGTAAACTCTTTAGCTTTGCTGATTATTATAGATAATATTTAGAGCTTTCTACATTTGATTCATTTAAAAGTATGTACTGTATTTTAACTTATTTTAGTATAAAATTCCTTTTTGCTGATATGGAAATAGGATTTACTCTGCAAATGTGTCCCACTCATCACTGAAAATATGCATGTCAAACACATGGTGTGATTGAAGATCATCAGTGCTTTGAGCCCCTGCCCTGCAAACGCTCTAGTGAAGTGGCAGTGATCCGTTTATACAAATTTTCCAAACAGATTGGTTACAGTAGGATCACGATAACAATCATATAAGAAGACCCCTCTTTGAATAGCATTATCTTTAGCTAACTGCTTTTGGAAAATAATAGTTTAGCAATTTACTGTGGTTTGGGGATGAAAATACTCATAGCACCATATGGCAGTGACGAAGGAAAGACTCAATTTTACATGAGTGGGCCTGTTCCCCAATCCTTCTCACCCTTCCTGTGAAGGGCTATATTTTTGTTCACCTTCATCACCTGACAGCTAATCAAGACAACAGAAAGTATCTGCTGTCTTCCATGATTGGTTTGTCAGAAAAATGAATGTAGAAATTGACATATATCTGATGGACTCATGGTTGGACTGGATTTGGTCCTTTGGCCACAGTTGTTTTACTTGGTATGCTTTGAAATTCAGTACATATAGAATGGAGGGAAAGAGAGATACACCAGACAAATGGAAATTAAAAAGGGTGCCTATGGTTCAGCTATGTCTTTCATTTCCCCATGCTTCATGCATTGGAACGATTGCCTTCAAATTCCCCTGACTAATATTTAACCCCAAACTGTAACACCAGAACCACTTCTTTTTTTTTTTTGCTAAATACGCTTGTTTTTCACATCCTCCCATCTCCCATCTTTCTTTTTATAAACAAAGTTTTTAAATTATGGAAGTATCACGGATACAACCTGCTTTGGGTCAGGACATAGCCCAGTTGTAAGTGGCATCCTGTCAGTTGAAGAACAATGTGCAGACTCAGTTGCAAGCTGAATTGGTAAAGACGATATTATTCTATAAGTGATATTCTCCATGTATATGATCCCTTAAAATATAAGATTCCAGTTACAAATAATGGGAAAGCTTCTGTAACATTATTAAAAACACACCAATGTAACTGGTAATGGAACCATTTTCCTAAGGGGAAAATCCTATCTCCACTGTCAGTAGTAGGTATTTTATAACTATATATTCAGAGGAACTGGGAACTCGCATGTATCCTGGCCACGTTTTGGCTGAAGTACAAATTTTTCCTATTTGGGAAGGGGGGGTTATTTTAGTATAAGCTAAGAAGGTTATTTTAGTATAAAACTCTGCTCAAGCTCCTAGAACCATAATTTTTACTCTAGCATAATAGACCAAAATTAGACTTCTATTTATTTATAATGTTTATTATTATTGAACATTCAATATATCACTTGATCAAATAAACATTTTTAGACTCAGTCACTGACTAATTTGCTATTAGGTTCAGCCCTATAGTGCTAAAAAGATGAACACATAAGAAATTCCCTAGTAACTGTGTAAATTCGTAGATTCATTTAAAAAGGGTAAAAGTTTACCATAATATTTAAAAAGCGCTAAAACAAAAAAATTGTAACTGTACTATTCATATAGTTCCTGATTAAAGAGGAAAACACCCTATACACAGTGAAGCCATTGGAAAGGTTGCCTTCCTTTCATTAATAGTGAATGCGAAGTCATCAGACTCTGGATTGGAAAAGTGACCACATCAAAAACGGGATCTGTGTCAAGCAGTATTCTTATCATAAGATATTAAATCTCAGTCAATCCTAGTTCATGGGATGAGTGGTCAATACCAGGGACGCCATGAATATCTCAGTAAATATTTTTCAGTAAAACTTACTTTGTTCATCACTTACAATCAGACTGTGAGCTGATCAGGGATGAGTTTAAATTGCATCAAGCATCTCAGACAGCTGCCTCATGGCCAGAAGCCAACTTCCAGATCTGACCCCACCCATTCAGCAAAATAGCTACACTGTGAAGTTGCAAAAAAGGGGAACAGAAAGTTTTTCTTCTCTCTTATCCAAATTGGGCAGGGACAGATGCAGTGCTTTTGATTTCTGCATTGCAAATGGGAGCCCTGAGTAATATCATAAAGCATAGCCCCAAAGGGAAGTTTATACATTCTTGATTTGATTCTAACAGAGATTTGAATTTTCATTCACCCAACTTCCTCTGCACATCATGAGGTTAATTGGCACTTTGAAGTGATCTGATTGTTTAACCTACAAACTTCATCATGCTAACTCTTTATTTTCAGAACCAGCAAGTTTTGTATGCTATTATAAAATATATGCTTTAGAACCTTTGATATGTCTTTTTAATGGACAGGGGGACTGTTCTACAGAATTGCTATTACTGTCTACAATTACAACCACGATGAAGAGTCTAAAGTGCAGAGTACAATTGCAGAATGGGTAAGTAAGGATAAATTCTTAGGTTCTTCCAGTATCTTTCTACATTGTGTAAGTATGCCCAGATCATTAGATTTTACAGGTAGCAATAAGATATAAAGACATTTACTGGTCCAGACTTTAAGACTTCTAGATTCTTTGTGTGTGTGCGTGCGCGTGCATGCACATAAGTGAAGCTCTACTTCCTGTATATGATATATATTTCATTTTTTAAAAAAAAATATGGTTAACAAATTATTTTAAACTTGAGTTATATGATAGCAGCAACCATAAACCTTCTTGTATATAAAAAATTACATTTACATAGTGAGTCCTTTGCACTAATGGGATGTTGCCACTTGCATAACCTGACACTGATAGGATGCTACTAGAGCAATAGAAAAAAATGATAAAATTGGTGGCATGGTGGGGGAAAAGTAGATCTTAGCTGGAATATTGTGATTATGCATGTTTTGCTTCTGTCCCTGATGCTATAGTTAGGCGTGTGCAAAAAGAAGGGGAGGGTTCAGTTATATTGGAACCAAAAAATATTGGTATTCCTGAGTTCCAAATAATGATATGGTATTTGGATTTGGTTTTTATTTGGGTATCTGGATTTTTTTGGGTCGATTATTACCTATGGGGAAAATTGCCAGGTGTCTGGGTGAGTGGTTTGTTTTTTGTTTTTTTTTAAACCCCCTAGGGGGTATTTTATTATTTTTCATAAGACTATTAAACTACAACAAAAAATATAGGAAGGGGGACTACAACTAAGGATAAAGGAAAGATACTCACAATAACTAAAATCCCAAGAGTAGGAGATCCTGTCCCTGTTAAACTAAATGTAAGTAATACAATATACTTGTGAAGTTCTTGTTTTACAGAGCTTTTATATTAGTAAGTTAGTCTTTGTGAGAGTACTTCTTGAGCATCTTCTTTACTTCAAAGAGCAATTTACAGAGTCCTTCTGCCCTTACTTCGGTTTTCTATCTCTAAAGTCATATACAGTTTTCATTGCTCCCGCTCCCGCCCCCACTTCACCCACAGAGTCCTTGTCTGTTCCAGAAGTAGCAGAGTCACTTGATTTGGTTTCTTCATCTTTAAGTTCTTCCCCTGGCCCTAGGTGATGTCTCAAAAATTCCTTAGCTTTGAAGATGGAGTCAATCTTCTCTCTTTTATCATTGACTTTAAAGATGACACTTTCAGGAATCACCCACCAATACTGAATTACATTGGTTTGAAGAAATGAGATCAATTCCTTGTAACTTTTCCTTTTTTGACGAATTTCAAATGGAATGTCTTTTAAAGTCTTAATGATTGTATTCCCAATTTTCAGTGGATTTGTTGAAGTTGCTTTTAATATAGCATCTCTGGTCTGTCTTCTTGCAAATCTAACCACAATCTCTCCAGGCAGGCTATTTTTTTAATATAATTGGAGTATGCCCGATAGGCAGCCTCCATGTCTTTTACTATCTCATCCACTGATAAGCCTGTTACTGGAGCAATGATCTTTCCCAGAGTCTTCTTCAGATCTTCTTTTTCAGTTTCAGGCACCCTCTGAAATCTGAGAGTCATATTAGCTTTTTCCATTTGGAGCTGTAACAAATGAGTTTCCTGAAGTTTTTGTGTTGTTTTCCACATCTGTCACTCTTTTCTTCATTTTCTTATTTGCAGTGTCTATCTCTGTGATTTTCTCAGTTGATTGCTCCACTTTCTTTTCTGTTTCTGCCAGCTGGCACTGCTGTGAAGTGAAGCTTTGATTTAGTGTGGCCAGTTGCTGGTTAATACCACCGAGTTGCTCCATTACCAGCTTAAGCATATCCGCTAGCAACTTCATGATGTCTGCTCCCTCTTCCGGTCTTAGACTCTGACTGCCTGGTTTCGATTTAAACTTTCTTCGGGAAGCCGCCATGTTCCTCTTTGTTTACACTTTCAAACCTCTTTGCCAGGGCTCAAAAAACTCGTCGCTTCACTATCGGTACTCAAGTAAGTCTCTCAGAAAAATCTCGCTGTTTATTTCCCCCCTACCCCCTTCGCTACGTTAATCTGTCCATGCGCTTAAGAGGCGTCCCTCCTTGCGCTCCGCTTTTCCCATGGAGGGTACTCCATTTTAGTACAATAGTCCGTTTACTTTGAACTCACGTTCATTGTTGGTCATATCTTTGACCTCCCTCTCTTCATCGTTGTTCTGCTCGATCTCCTGCGCTTGTCCCGGTCGAATTAGCTTGTACCTGAGGGGACCATCAGGGTGGAGGGAAGCCTCTATTCTCTGGCATCAAGCTGTCGAAGAGGCTAACCCTCAAAAGCCCCCTGGCCTGGAACCCATTGCAAGGGCTCCGTGGGGGTACCACTTAAGGTGGCACCCCTCCTCACTGCTGGTTTGCTAGTCGCCTCCCCAAGTGTTGGGGAGAGCAACCACCATTGCCAATCCACAAACCGGAAGTCTCCTAGGTGAGTTGTTTTTAACGGTACAGGTAGCAAAAGTGCAGCGGAGCTGCTGGTGCCTTTCCTTTATTTAACTCTAAAGTTTTAACTAGATTGGACAAAGTGGTCCTATTCTGTGGGCCCCTGAACAGGGTGCCCCCCCAGCTGTCCCCCATTATTTCCTATGAAGGGGGGGAACCCTCCAAGCTGCCTCCCATGCAAAAGCCATCCCTGCAAGCAGCAACCATTGGTCAAATGTCTCCCATGGAAGAACCAACAACAACCCCAACAGAACCATTTCAGAACCTAGTAATCCCAGTAGAACCACAAACCAATTTGCCAAGCCAAACAGAACCAACATGAAACCAAAGAATTTTTACAGTAGAAACCGAAGGGGGGGCACTTTTGCAACCACAGAAGAACCACTTGCAATGTGCAAAAGTGCAGCTGAACCCAGTGCTACTGTGGCAGTACAAGCCCAACAGAACCAACATCAAGCCTGAGAATCTCTGCATTAGAAACTGATGGTGGCAGTGTCATGCCTGCAGTGCAGCCTGACCCCGTGGACCATGATCCCGTGGATTTTGCACCCTCAACATCTGAAGGTGAGCTCCCTGCACCCCTTGAATCACCAGACCTAAGTCCTGTGGAGGATGAGCACCAGATACCAGGAGAGTTTACACCTGGAGCCGCACCTGCAGAGCCAAGCACAAGCACCACGCCTCCTGATTCCCCCCCACCTGTGACTCGTTTGCGAGAACAATGGCAATGGGACATGGCAACCTGGCATAAGGAGGCACGCATGCGAGGTCAGTGTCCTCTAAGAACAGGGTACTGACCGGAGCCAGGACCCTGTTAGCAGCCGGTAATTGGCCAACAAGCAGAACGGGCTTTTAAAATGGCTCTCTCAGATCCCCAACTCGTGCTGGCAACTAATCGCATAGACGAATTGCTGCACCCTGGATCCTGCGTTCCTGTCTCCTGGTTTTCATTCTGACTCCCCGGCTCCTGACTTTGGCTTGCGTGACGTTGTTTCTCTGGTTTCCCTGACTACGGACTGTGTATCCTGACTTTTGACAAACGGCTTTTGGCTTCTGAACTCTGCTTGCAATCTCCAGTAGACTGTGTTTTGACTTGGCATTCTGGACTTTGCTCACGTTACTCTGTCTTATCTGGTGCCCTGACCCCGGACTGTGTTTTGGACTTTCTGTGCCCTGCTTGGCCCACCAGCGCAATCATGACAGGCAGAGCAGTTTTGCAAGCCCAGCAGAACAAATGGCAATGTATAAAATGATCAGCAGAACCAAGTGCCACCGTGACAGTGCAAGCGCAACAGGACTAATGTCAAATCAGAGAATCACAACATAACAAATACAAGCAAAGAATGGGGGATTGCAAGCCCAACAGAACAAATGGCAATATACAGAATGCCAAGCAGAACCCAGTGCCACTGAAGTAGTGCAAGATCAACAGGAGCAATATCAAACCACAACAGAACAAATCCAAGCACTGAGCGGCAACACTGTAAAAACCGCCAAGGAAACACAAAGCAACCCTGGCAAAGAAGAAGGGAAAAAACACCCCTCTTGAAACTGACAAACACCCTTGAAATTAACACAAGCAGCCTAGCAGGCTCAAAGAACCCCTCCCCTCTGAGAACAAAAACAAAGGGGGGAAATTAAAAAAAACCCGATCCCTGTGCACCTGCAAACACTGGCTCCTTATCTTCCTGGTAAATCCCAAATATATCTGGGATTTTGGAGGGACCTCTTTTTTTTGGGGGGGGGGAATAATCCTGAAAAATTTGGGATGCCAAATATAACTGAAAAAATATACTTGGAACTTAATCTAAGTGGAAGATGCTCCCTCTCCAACCTTTTTTTTCACCTTTTCACTGCTTGAAGGAGATGGGTATGCCTCCTCCCTCATTCTCTCTTTGGTATCATGGGCAGAAAATGTCTTTTGGAGTGTCTGGCACCTTTTAAAATTAAATTATTATTATTATACAGCAGCAGCTGAGTTCCCAAGTTTTCCTGGGTATTAAACCCTTTTATTTGGGAAGTGTTTGGATTTTTGTGGAAACCTCCTTCCACAACAATATATGCTGGGGAGATTTCTGTGGCTTCTCTCTAGTTAGTTATGTGTGGAGGCTGTATGTGTGCAGGGTTGGGCAATGTCATGGGCTGTTCAGAATTTTTGGTTGAGAATTGTGGGACATTAGGATATGACTGGGAATGATTGATGAGTTGTGACAAAGTTTCCTGGGAAGCTGAGAACATGTATGTGGGTGTTGCTTCTTTAGTTTTCTGTAACTATTATGGTATTTAACTGTACTGCTGTTTAAGTATAGAACTGTGATTATGTTGCTCCATGATTATATTGCATAGTAACTACTCAGTATACCAGGACTGTAAGATTTCCCTGAGTTTTCTGAAATATGTAGTTAAGTTGAAAAAAGTTGAGCAAATTGAGCAATTATGATCTGACTGCTAATAATGTATAGATGGAAAGTTGAGTATTTATACTTCTACAGCACATACATGATGCAGAAATTTTAAAACTGTTCCGTTAAACTGAATCAAATATTAATGGTTTTATTACACCATTCTCAAACAGTGACCACAGCTAATGAAAGCTTTGTGAGGTTAGCTAGAGGATCACTTTTGGTTGTTCATTTTCTGTCTTCAATGGCACTGTTTGTCTACATAATCAATTAGCTCAATCTATTCTGCCACATTGTATTGGGTAATAGGATCCATAGAGGTTATCTCAAGATTAGTGTACTTTTCTGGCTTGTGTTACCTGTATCCAGCTTGTTGATCAAAAGTTTAAGGTGTCTTCTGTCCTAAACTGGAGTCCGTATTTTGTGGAATAAAAGGGCTGGCAAGATATACCAATGGTGTGTCCATGCGGCATACTTTAGAAGTTCATAAAATCCTCCCATTCTGACTTGCTGTACTCACTGAGCACTCATTCTGTGCTTTAGCTTTCCAGCATCTTCTGCTATCTTTGGCTCACTGATCAAGGCAACATTGTAATTTCTTCTCCGAGGGTGTACAAAGAGGGTCCTAAAAAGCTGCTCCAAAAGTATTGTTACACATTCAGTCGCTGAGTTTTGTGCATTAATTCTTAGATTGTGGGAATCACATTTTAAAAGTTCTTAAATTCAGATTTCTATTTTTGTATATTATGACTGTTTTTTTTTCTCTCCCTCACATATGCTTACTTTGTATGTTCGTCTTAAGACAGTGATAATAAAACTAAACTAAACTTATTACATAGCAGTGTAATAGTTTGAAGTGAAGAAAAGGCTAGGTGCACCGTAATACCATAGTAACTTTCTATATTGTTTTCTTCCTATTTTTCAGCTAAATCACACTTTTCAGAATTGGAATTACACTGTATATGTGGTCAATATCAGGTAAATATCCAGTATCATTGGAAAACAAAGACACGGTTAATATCTTGAATGGGAAATTCTTTATTATTACTCATGCTTATGCCTCTTGTCTTTGTAGTATTATTCAATCGAGCACTGTGAAGGAAGGTCCAAGAGAAAAGAGAAACTTAGATCCTCAAAGGTAAAACTGTAATAGAGGTTTGTGATAATTGCTCAAGAAGCCTGGGTAATTTTTAGTGCCGAAATACCTGTTTTAGCATATGTCCAACTAATTGTTCCTCTCAGTTCAGGCACTTTGACATAATATGTGTTTAGCTGAAGACATCATGAGATGGGCATCCCCATAGTCTCTCTGCATAATGCTCTTAGATTTGATTACAGTAACCAAATGGGTGAGCCTGACTGCCTGTTTTCTTCCCAGTTTGGTGTAGTGGTTAAGCGTGCGGACTCTAATCTGGGAGAACCAGGTTTGATTCCCTACTCCTCCACTTGCACCTGCTGATGTGACCTTGGGTCAGTCACAAGCTCTGGCACAGCTGTTCCTGAAAGAGCGATTTGTGTCAGAGTTCTCTCAGCCCCACCCACCTCACAGGGTGTCTGTTGTGGGGAGGGGAAGGGAAAGGAGTTTGTAAGCCGCTCTGAGACTCCAAGTGAAGGGCGGGGTATAAATCCAATCTCTTCTTCTTCTTCTTCCTAGCTGGGAGTGAAGGGGCGATACTTGGATAGAAAGGAATGGTGCAAGTAATTCTATAAAAACAATTCTTATACTCAGTGACCTTTACAGACACAGGTACAGTTAGGTAACACCCTGCCCCCCTCATTGTGAGATCTAAGTTGAGAAATGCTAATTACTCCTTTGACCCAGAGTATAAATTTTTCGGCTGCCAAATTTCTCACTGGCTTAGATGGTAGATCTGAACCAAAGAAAATTCGCACCACAGTGTATCTGCTTTGAATGATGTGGCAGGAGGTAGCCAAGAGGAGAGAAAAGTCTTCTGATGTAATTCTTTCTTTATTTCTCCACTTTTCCCTTCTTCTCCTTTGTGCATTCTGGAAATTGTTAATATTCTGGGGAATTGTTAGCATTCTGGGAAACTATTCCAAAACTGCAACAGGAGCTTCCTCTCCCCAAGTGCCTTCTGTGAATTGTAATACCCAGGTCCAACAGTAGGAAGAAAGCAGTGGAATGAATTATGGAGATAGGTGCTCTCTACCCAGCCTATCACCTACCTCTAGCTACAGTTGCTGAATCACACTGGCTAGACCCTCAGACTTTCCCAGGCCTTAACACACACATCCAGCAGCATAGATGCTGTTTCTTCATGTTGTGGTCTGTTACCACTGGGAAATATATATGAAGAGCATTCATGTGGATCTTTCCCAACCTCTAGGGAAGGTAAGAAGAGTTATGTGTGACATGGCCCATATAGTTGTAATATTAGCTTCTGTTTCTCAGCAATTGTACCACAGCATTATCATCTACTTTACTGCATTATTTATTTATTTAAAATATTTATTAGCTGCCTTTTTACCTTGTGTAACTCAAGGCACCTTACAATATAAATAAAATAATAATAATAAAAACAGACTTTAAAATCAAAATTTAAGACTATTACAAAATTAATCAAAAATGGCCCTAAATATAACCATCGTCAACTGTTTCCTAAAGGTCAAAAGTGAGGGGTCCAGGCATACCTCACTTAGGAGGTTGTTCCATGATTCTGGGGCTTCCACTGAAAAGGCCCTCTGTCATGTACCCACCAAATGAGCTTCTTTGGTTGGTGGGACAGTCAAGAGAGCCTTATCTTATGATCTTAATTCTCAGGCAGGACATATGGGAGGAGACAGTCCTTCAGATATCCCTGTCCCAAGCCATGTAGGGCTTTAAAGGACAAAACTAACACATTGAATTGGGCTCGGGGGTGGATCAGTAGCCAGTGTAATTGCTGTTATACTGGGGTCACATGATCCTGGTCACATGTCCTTACCAGCTGTCTAGCTGCAACATTCTGCCCTAGCTGCAGCTACTGAAAACTCTTCAAAGGTAGCTCCAAGTAGAACACATTGCAATAGTCAAGTTAGATATAACTAAGGCATAAATCTCTGTGGCTAGATCTAACAACCAGGAATGAGCTCAGCTGAAGCTGGGCGAAAGCACCCCAAGCCACTGCAGCCACCTCATTTTCTAAAGTGTCTGCTGTGGCAAGTAACACAACCAAGCAGTAAACCTGGCTTTTCAAAGGCAGTATAACCTCATCCAAGACAGGAGAGATCTCAAGTCCCTGGTCTGCCTAACCCAGAGAATCTCTGTCTTGTCAGGATTAAATTTCGGTTTGTTCATCCCCGTCCAGCCCATTACCAACTCCACACACCAGTTCAGAATGTCAACAGCTTCTTTGGAATTAGGTGGAAAAGATAGAGCTGGGTATCATCCACATACTGGTGACGCTGCAGCCCAAACCTCCCGTTGGCCTTCCCAGTGGATTCATCTACGTCAGAGGTGTGAAGCTCATTTGTTATAAGGGCCAGATCTGACATAATGTCACTTTGTCAGGCCAGGCCATGTGTGCCATAAAACGTAATGCTGGGTACCGGAGATATAAACTTTATAAAGGACAGTAACTGGTAAGCTCCAAGCTGGTGTGTCCTTACTGCAAGGCCCCATGAGCTGGGTGCAAAGGAATACCCACGTGGGCAGACTGGAGACCCAGCAGTGCAGCAGTGGCCTGAAGCTCCCATGCCCCAACAGAGGATTTTCTGCACCCCTCCATGTGTAAATGCTGATCCCTGCAGCTATCCGGGACAGCATCCCTGGAGCTGTAGGCTGAGTGGAGAGGTGTGAATGCAGCTGCAGTGGCTCCAAACTTACCAGTGAGACTTGCCGTTACCAGGGCCAGGGCATTTTCGGTGACGGCTCCTACCTGGTGGAACAAGCTCCCGGAGGAGATCAGGGCCCTGCAGGACCTCTCACAGTTCCGCAGGGCCTGTAAGACGGAGCTCTTCCACCAGGCTTTTAATTAGGAGCCGCCGCCGCCACCACCAACTACCTTATGGGAACATGGGTTATTGGGATGGCCCATTATAAGATCTAGCCTCAGTGCTCCGACTGACCGTCTTGCTGAATCGGGCTTGGAGCTTCATCTACAGGCTACCATCTTGCTCTGATAGAATGCTCAATAATACCACTGAGCCAGATTCGGGGGGGATCTCAGGGGATCGCAGTTCCCCCAGGTGAGGTGCGGGGGGGCACACGACGAAGCCTCGCCACCCACTTCCGGCTGCCCCGCTTCTGGCCCTCATTCAGCCAGGAGGAGGCAGGAGAAGAGGGAGGGTAAGTTGCTTCCTCCCCGCCTCTCCCCACCCCTGCCTG
>NW_015173125.1:1313345-1328750 GCF_001447785.1 Gekko japonicus | reverse complement strand
AATAATAATAATAATAATAATAATAATAATAATAATAATAATAATAATAATAATAATAATAATAATAATAATAATAATAATAATAATAAAAACAGACTTTAAAATCAAAATTTAAGACTATTACAAAATTAATCAAAAATGGCCCTAAATATAACCATCGTCAACTGTTTCCTAAAGGTCAAAAGTGAGGGGTCCAGGCATACCTCACTTAGGAGGTTGTTCCATGATTCTGGGGCTTCCACTGAAAAGGCCCTCTGTCATGTACCCACCAAATGAGCTTCTTTGGTTGGTGGGACAGTCAAGAGAGCCTTATCTTATGATCTTAATTCTCAGGCAGGACATATGGGAGGAGACAGTCCTTCAGATATCCCTGTCCCAAGCCATGTAGGGCTTTAAAGGACAAAACTAACACATTGAATTGGGCTCGGGGGTGGATCAGTAGCCAGTGTAATTGCTGTTATACTGGGGTCACATGATCCTGGTCACATGTCCTTACCAGCTGTCTAGCTGCAACATTCTGCCCTAGCTGCAGCTACTGAAAACTCTTCAAAGGTAGCTCCAAGTAGAACACATTGCAATAGTCAAGTTAGATATAACTAAGGCATAAATCTCTGTGGCTAGATCTAACAACCAGGAATGAGCTCAGCTGAAGCTGGGCGAAAGCACCCCAAGCCACTGCAGCCACCTCATTTTCTAAAGTGTCTGCTGTGGCAAGTAACACAACCAAGCAGTAAACCTGGCTTTTCAAAGGCAGTATAACCTCATCCAAGACAGGAGAGATCTCAAGTCCCTGGTCTGCCTAACCCAGAGAATCTCTGTCTTGTCAGGATTAAATTTCGGTTTGTTCATCCCCGTCCAGCCCATTACCAACTCCACACACCAGTTCAGAATGTCAACAGCTTCTTTGGAATTAGGTGGAAAAGATAGAGCTGGGTATCATCCACATACTGGTGACGCTGCAGCCCAAACCTCCCGTTGGCCTTCCCAGTGGATTCATCTACGTCAGAGGTGTGAAGCTCATTTGTTATAAGGGCCAGATCTGACATAATGTCACTTTGTCAGGCCAGGCCATGTGTGCCATAAAACGTAATGCTGGGTACCGGAGATATAAACTTTATAAAGGACAGTAACTGGTAAGCTCCAAGCTGGTGTGTCCTTACTGCAAGGCCCCATGAGCTGGGTGCAAAGGAATACCCACGTGGGCAGACTGGAGACCCAGCAGTGCAGCAGTGGCCTGAAGCTCCCATGCCCCAACAGAGGATTTTCTGCACCCCTCCATGTGTAAATGCTGATCCCTGCAGCTATCCGGGACAGCATCCCTGGAGCTGTAGGCTGAGTGGAGAGGTGTGAATGCAGCTGCAGTGGCTCCAAACTTACCAGTGAGACTTGCCGTTACCAGGGCCAGGGCATTTTCGGTGACGGCTCCTACCTGGTGGAACAAGCTCCCGGAGGAGATCAGGGCCCTGCAGGACCTCTCACAGTTCCGCAGGGCCTGTAAGACGGAGCTAGCTCTCCAGCCAGGCTTTTAATTAGGGCCCGCCGCCGCCACCACCAACTACCTTATGGGAACATGGGTTATTGGGATGGCCCATTATAAGATCTAGCCTCAGTGCTCCGACTGACCGTCTTGCTGAATCGGGCTTGGAGCTTCATCTACAGGCTACCATCTTGCTCTGATAGAATGCTCAATAATACCACTGAGCCAGATTCGGGGGGGATCTCAGGGGATCGCAGTTCCCCCAGGTGAGGTGCGGGGGGGCACACGACGAAGCCTCGCCACCCACTTCCGGCTGCCCCGCTTCTGGCCCTCATTCAGCCAGGAGGAGGCAGGAGAAGAGGGAGGGTAAGTTGCTTCCTCCCCGCCTCTCCCCACCCCTGCCTGCCTGGGGCTAGGGAGGGCCTTGGCGGGGCTTCCTTGCACTCCCGCTGCCCTTGCAGGTCCACCGCCGGGCCCCTGATGTCAGGGGTGTGGCATATGCTAATGAGTTATGCTAATGAGTTCCCCTAGCTCTTTTTCTACGAAACGACCCCTGCACTGAGCACTTTATTCTGATAATGGTTGTTTTATGTGTTTTACTGTTTTATATTGGCACATGGTGCCCTTTTTGTAAGCCGCCCTGAGCCCGTTCACGGGGAGGACGAGGTAGAAATATATTAAATAAATAAATAAACATAATAGAGCTTAGGGAGGGTATTTTTCAGAACAGGTCTAATCACTGCCTCCTTGAGCACAGGGGCACAGATCCCACTCTCAAGGAAGCATTTACCGCTCCCCTTACCCACTCAGCTTTTATCAGGCAGGATGGACAAGAATAAGAACACAGATGGTAGATCTCACACCTCTAAGGATCTTGTCCACGTCCTTTGGCTCCACAAGCTGAAAGGTATCCATATAAATCAGACAAGCAGATGCCAAAGGTACATAATCTGAACATGCATCCATGCCAGCATCTAATTCAGAGCACATTTGAGTGATTATGTCTGCAAAGTAATTGGCAAGTTGATCACAGTGGACCATCAGGTGATCAGAGTCCAATTTTCTGTGGCTGAGCCCCCAAACCACATGAAAGGGCTCAGCTGGATGATTATATTCAGACTTACATACAGTGGTGGCAGAGAAATATTGTCTTTTTACCACCATTACTGCAACAGAATAGGCTCTAATATGGGCTTATTGCTGTTTTCAGTCAGCCTTGCTTCAGGTTTTCTGCTAGAGGCCCTCTAGCCATCATCCCTCCTGTTTCATTGCCATCAGTTTCCCAGTAAACCAGGGTTACTGTTCAGCTGTGTCCATGGGGAGAGGGTGCTTGGGCAATTGTGCAAACAAAACAACCCAGGCCATTTCCCTATTCCAGAGAGCAATCAAGGCATCAACAGAACCATCAGAAGTCAAGATGGGAAAAATCCCCAAGCACTGACAGGAAACTATTGGGATCCATCACATGCCTGGGGTAGACCATTGTAATGGGTCCATTACCCTTCTGGAGGGAGGAGGAAGCAGTAGGTCTAAACTCTACAGATATTATCCCTGTCCATGACAATGGAGTAAGCTTTAGGTCCCCCACCTCCAGATCACCCTCCCTGTCAGTATAACATACAAGATCTAGTGTGTGCCCTGTTAAATGTATGGGACCAGTAATTACTTTGGGACAGGCCCATGGCTGTCATGGAGGCAATGAAGTCCTGAGCTGCTGCCAACAGCATGGCCCTGGCATAGATCACCCAGGATCACCAGTTTTGGGGTCTCCACTAGTCCACCTGAGACCTGCTCAGCTAGCTCACAGACAGCTGGGCAGCAGAGAGTACAGTACACCAGCAGAATCCCTATCCTGTCCAAGTCACCAGTAGAATGTTGGGTGAGGCACTTCAATAGATGGATGGAATCATGATAGACCACCATAACCCTACCTCCCTGTCCACCCTAGCCCAACCTACTGCTGCACAAAGAAACTAGGAGAACACAGCAGGGACAGATTCATCCAACCAGGTGTCTGTAATACATGCCAAATCAGCCTCTCCATCTGTGATTAAATCATAAATGGCTGTAGTTTTTCCATTTACTGACCTGTGACTCAGCAGTAGGATCTTAAGGCCAGTTTGGTTGATGAGACAGTTCCAGAGCAGCATGGGAAGAAGATACAGAGAAGCCGCTCTATTACTGCCAGAAGAGTACAAACTGAACTTTTCTTCTTAACTTGTAAAAGCTGAATTTGCTTCATCTAGCACTTTCAAATCATTTCTTTATCCTTGTACACTTCATTGTTGGCCAAAACTTTAAATGGTCCCCTTCATTCATCCTCCCAGTAAGGAAATCTAGATCACTAAACTTTTGAATTGTTCAAACAAGGGACATGGCATGGAATATAGAACTTCCTAGAAGAGCAGAATGAAATTCTCATCTTACAACATTTCGCAATCTGCATCAAAGCAATAGCAAGTGTGCCCCTCTCACAGTGTGCTAGCTGTGTCTGCTGTTGACAGATGTATGTTTGTCAGGTCTCAATGTGCTTTGTTTTATCTGCACCTGGAAGAAGTAATGTGACTGCAGAGAGTAGTCATTTGAAGAAGCTTGTTATTAGATAAATAAACAAAGGAAAAATATAGTCACTCTCTTAATATTTGCGTGTGTTTGATGTTTTCATCTTGATAGCTCTCCATTTCCCAATTAGATCAAATAGTGTCAACTGAACAGCAGAGTGGAAGAGATCATTGAAATCCGTTAATGATGATCATGACTTGGGTTTATGGTAGCTCTTTCTCTCTATACGTCATGCACAGATATCACTTGCTTCTGTAATGATTTAATTAAATGACCCCATGCCCTTTTTGACATCACAGTAATGGCACAAATTTCTGTTCCTGCTGCTGCTGCTTTTCTCTGAAAGACCGTACAGATCCTAGGTGTAGGAATATGACCAAGATTGGGTCACGTGGGTAAGAGACATGTCTTCCTGAGGGCTTTGCTCTTTCTCTGTGTGGATTCATAATTTTATTTTTGCAAACAGCTTTGCAGCCTCTGTAATCTGTAGTGTTTTCACTTACCAGTTCAATAAAACTTGCTTGCTCCTACTCTCCTACAGGATAATAATCTAGGCCCATAGTCTGTGCTTATGCTTACCGCAAGGCTTGGGCATTCTAACTACTGATTAACTAGTAACCCATCAGTCACATTTAACAAGCTGTTTAAAAATTATTTCCTAAAAGTATTTACTTAAGATGTAAAATACTGAATTGCAAAGCGAGACATCAGGTTATGATTTTGTTGTGTGCATCAGTTTTGGTAGAAAATGCTTACTTTCCTGCTGCTGTGTTGTGTTATGGTTATAGCTCAGGAAAGGCAACATAAATTATATTGCATGCCTGATCCTATTGCTATAGCAGCTCTTCAGTCATCTGGCCATTTTATACTGTTCCTCCTCCCCTGATAATAAAGTTGCACACAGCAAATAGGAATCAAACCTAACATTAAGGAGTTAGGCACAGAGATCTCACTGAGTGTGGATGGCACTTTGACGGTCCTTTCCACTACCACCATTGCATATTTGGGGAGTGGGTTAATAGATGAAAGGTTAATAACCACTGATGTAAAGTAATATGCATTGTCTGTGGTATAGGTGCCCCAAAACAGTTTTTTTGTTATGCTCTAGCATAGGATAGGGGAAAAAATAGGGATATTTGTTCAGGGTGCGTTTGACACACTGGAACATTTCTGTATCTAATCACTGCATTTATGCAACCTTAGTTTTATACAATTGCATTATGTAAAATTTCCACACTCTAGCACTTGATATGAGATCTTTTATAACAGAATTTGCCAAGTATCAGAAACAGCGTCTTGACAGTTTCAGTAGCTACGCAGTATACTTCCTGGAAACAGATGAAGTTTGGAAAGGGCATGATACACATAAAACGAAAAATTAACCTCACTTTTGTACTTGGTACATTCCATCATAACCTTCCGATATGCTTTGGTTTCTTTTGGTTTATTGAATAAATAGAAATTGCCTTTTGATATGCATATCCCCTGTTCTACTGAGTACATGTTGCCACACAATGTTTCAAGGCTACCTGCTTCTCCTAGGAAGTAAACATAGAGTGTTTGGAAGGTTTAAGAAACTGACTGGTCCATCCCCATTTATGTACTTAAATGAAAAATATAAATTTTCCAAGCAAATGAGTTCTGCCCCCAAACATTTTTACTGTTTTAATAGTTCTCATATTTGTGAGCCAGCTCCCATCCCAGGAGGCTGGATGGCATAATGTTGTGCCAGTCATTCTATCATGATGATTTTAGTTCTCTGTTTCAAATGATCTAATATAACTGGCCAAACTAGATGCCCATAACTTTCAAATAACTATAAACACTACAAATCAGCTTTGGAAGGCTGTAGCTTTGAGCAAGAAAAGAAAATTAGCTCTTGCAGTTTTATTCTGTTCAAAATCACACACTCGCACAAGACACTGTGATTTTCTCCTGGAAAAGATGGATGCACTACTATTACTACTGAAGACCAAAGGTTAAAGATAAAACCATTCTGGTTTTTATGCACTGGTAAAGACTGCTTTAAAAAAATCTGTTGCACATGTTTGCTTCACACAATTAACCAAAGGCTGTCAATAAACTGCTGGATTGACTGACTGGCAGCCTTGAAAAGGGCAGTGGGATCAATAATGTTTCCTCCTTCTATTAGGTAAATGCCAGTGAAAACAATGATACCTCCCCATGTCCTGGTACTCTCTTGTATCTGAGACTTCTAGCAATCCTTTCCCAGTGTTGCTAGAACTGAGAGTCAGTGATCTTTTCTCAATTCAAGCTGCAGTGAAAGTTAAAGATTGGAAGAAACAAGGTTTCACCCTGCCATTTTGCTCAGCTGTTAAGCTCTCGCCTAGCTGAAAGAAAACTGCCAGAAGAGCTTCTTACCCCCAGGTAGTCTCCTTCCACTGGAGGGAGGCTCCATGGTTGGCTGAGCAAACTGGTATGATATAGTCCTCAACCTTTCAACTTCTGTTTGCCCTTTATATGAAATCTGACTTATGCCATTCAGTCTATCCCTACTGACAGTGCAGTGTTCCTTTCAGGCATTTCATTTTCTTCTCCATCAAGTTTTTGGCAAGAGGCTTTCATGATTATTTCCCAAGAGGTTAGATTAACAACTAAGAATATATATGGGAGTAGTGTACATAGTCAAAATTAATTTGCAAATGATAGAATTTTAATTGATGTAATCTTTCTTATTGGTAAATTAGGGTTGCCAAGTGTATCTTCGCCGGGAGCGGGGGGCTTCTGGCCGGCGTCTTGTGCGTGCATGCGCGCACGTCACCCGGAAGTGACGGGAGGACGCCCACGTCACTTCCTGGTGACGCACATGCCGGGGTGGGGTTCCCCCCGGGGCCCGATTCCACGGCGGAAATCGGGCCTCCAAAGCGGGGGGTTACCCACCCCCCACCTCCACTTGGCAGCTCTATGGTAAATCCATGAAGAAAGCCTTTTCTTCCTTTATGTTTAAATAATTATATAGAGATAATGTGATTCTTTTCCTCACAGTCTGCTTCAGTAACTGTGTATATTTCTTTGCAGTCTTGAAGTCCGGGCTCTTTTGGTTTACAATTCTACAAACAATATAAGTTTAGAAGAGGGAACAATTCGGAATAAGCTTATAAGCAGCAATGATACAATGGGGAATGGCTTGAGACTTCGTGAAGTATATGTTGATCCAGTTGGTAAGTATAGAAGCTCCCCCTTGACAGTTGTCTGTATTTTGTTTCCTTAACTTAAAAAATTCAACATGCTTCATTTCATAGTTTTAAAAAGTTTTTTTACAGAACTCTGTTTTGGATTATGCTGTTGCTGTATGTATTATGCTGCCTCTCCAAAGAAAATGCTTGTGGTGGCTTACAGAGTAAAACATAAACACCATAAAAGTTGTTAACAATTAATAAGCTACTAAAAACCCAGCCTTAAAAACCCAACCAAAAATATTTTTATTTATTTTATTTAGTTACGTTATTTATTGTACACCTCTGTCACTGAAACTGTAGGCAGATTACACAGTGTAAATGAATGCAGTCAATAGTATGATGCATCTAATAAGCAATGGAATAGGACTACAATGGAAGAAATTTGAAATGGAGCTGTTGTCTTAATGCAGAACATGGTGTTATATAAGTAGAAACAGTGCATTTTGCTGGACCAATCTGTTATGATGTGGCCCTATTACCTTTATAAATAATGCTCTCCTAAAGAATTCTGTTTGACATAGTTTGTGAAATGCCAGGAGCATGGGAGCCTTCCTGACCTCCTCAGGCATGCCATTCCACAGGGTGGGGGCAACTACAGAGAAGGCACATGTATGGGCAGTTCTTTACCTTTTCCATCTGTCAAATGAGGGGCATAGGGGGAGAGGCAGTCTTGTAGGTATTAGGGACCGAGGCTATGAAGACTGGTAACCTTTTATGTGTGGAAGCCAGTAGCTTGAACTGAGCTCAGTTACTGATGGGCAGCCGATGGAATGACTGCAGAATGGGTGTAATATGCATGCTCCTGATATTAACCGACATGCAGCATTCTGTGCCAGCATGACTCCCCAAGTTGACTCATAAAGCAATACTCAAGCTAGATGCAGACTCTAAAAATGATTTTTAAAAATATCAATCCCTTGAAAGCCTGGGTTAAAAAAAAAAGTTTTGGCCTGGCACCTAAAAGACAGTATGATAGCATCCAGGCAAGCCTCAAGGGGAAGGGAATTCCAGACAAGGTTCCAGACAAGGTTCCACCACTGAATCAATTTTGTATATAGTTCTGGAACCAAAACTGTTGAGTCACATCAGTTCTTGTTCATGAAAAAGTTGCATTGCTAGAGAAGTATTTACTCAGCTGTGTGATGTCCATCTCTTTCTTTCACATTTAGAGATAGAAAGTGCACAATCAATTAATCATCCAAATGTTTACCCAGTCCTTCTGAGTTAATGTACGTATAGATGTATAATAGGATGACCAGGTTTCCTCTATGACAAATGGCCTCCTTCCTCAATATGGCAGCAGGAGCAAAAATGGGGAGCAGTAATCCCCCTCCACCCCTCAGACCTCCCAGGATTGCCTGGTTTATCTCTAGCAATCCTAGTATATATTGCCTACGGAAGCCTCAAACATGCAGATTTTAGCTCTAATTTTAAGGACAAAGATTTGGCATTATTGAACATACATACATACTTTGGCATATGTTGAAATTGCACATCATAGCAAACACAGGAAGGTGATAATGAATTGGACAGAGAGGAAATGCACAGTCCCACTACCCTGTTGCATATTCAGTGTACACTGTTTGGCATATATGTGAATAGGGCCTTTGTTAGTTCATGAATTACAGTAATGAATCTTACCAGTCACCAGTTATTTAACTTCAAGTTCCTGCATGCTAAGTTGTGAATGAAGGACTCTTTGGTTATGGAATTGAAAATTACAAATTCAGGAATAAGGAAGTTTAAAATATAACTTGATGCCCAGAATGTGATTAAAATATCCATATGCATGGCATTTAATAAATTAGAAATGAATTGGGTTGGTTCTGTTGTAAACATAGAGCAATACAAAGAAAATAAATACATGAGTCAAAAGGGGGAAAAATCTATGGATTTTATAAATAGTTAACATCCACAATATCTGTAACGTCCAATACAATAAATAAATAAATAAATAAATAATGGCCTCCCCTTTCCACTACAGTTCACTGACTCCCCCAAAATGCTATTTTTGGGGATGAGAGGCACAGAGGACACTCAGGAACAGCATGAGAGGTGAATAAGGGGGAATGGCAATGAGAGGAGGAAATCAGCAAAAGTGCCATCCTTTCCACAGATGGAAACTGGCTTTGGATCCAACCCATTCATCTTGATATTATTCCAATAAGCAATGTCCTTTCAAAATGCCCCAGTTGAACAGAGCCAAAAATATTTTAAAAATCAGCAAATTCATTTCTACATCAGTAATTTTCACGCCAGCATGTGTAAATTAGTCAAATACCACTGGTGATGAGTTTTATTAAAAAAAATCCCTTAGGCCATATAACAAACAATGGTATGTTAATTTTTCTAGTTCTACCATTCCACAGGACTACTAAAGCTCAGATCTTTCTCAGATTTCTTAATAACTGTACAAAGAGTCTCATCCAAACTTAAAAGTAGATAACTAATTCTACTCATTTAATCAGATCAGATTTCATTGTATTTTCAAATAATTATTATTTTCAAATAAACAGTTATCATATAAAAGCCCATATTTTCTTAGAGCAGAAGGACCACATTTCTACATTGTAGTTACTGAAAAAGTAACTATCTATCCACCTGTCATGATCTTGGGCCTACTGGTGTGGCCTACAGGCCCCCTTCTCCCTCTGGTAAAGGGGACCTATATGACTTCTGTCATCCTTTTACCTTTTACCTCAGGAGCCCAACCTTTCCTAACAGATATAAAAGAATGGCACCGATAGCATGGTTTAAAATAAAATAAGAAGAAAGATTTATTCTTTATAAAAGGCAGGGAAATGGGGAAATTGTTTTAAAGGTTTGATATGAACCGAACAGTTGACAACCCAAAAGTTCCCAATATGAACACTATTAACACTGTTGAAGGTTTCTTAAAATTCAGGCAGAACCCGGTTCAACAGCCCACGGCACCCAGCCGTTGGGCTGGGGGAGCGCCTTTGCCGCCCAGCCGGATGAGGCAGGCTGGGGTTTGGCGCCAAAAGCGCCATATATGGACATATGGTGGGGGCAGGGCCGAGAATGTTAAGACAGCCCTGCTTCTTCCCCTCAGCAGTTTCGGGCAGTCGTCGGCCCACCCTCCCACCCTGTTAGTAGTGCAGGCAATTGCTGGTCGTCCGGTTTTCGGGGGCCGGGTAGGAATTTTTACACACCTTCCTAATTGGCGCCTGGAAGGGGTGTTTTTCGCCTACCCTGTACTGCAGCAGTGATGCAGGTGTTTAGAAGGGTGTGTCGAGTAAGCTAAATGGTCACTTTGGTGTAGGCAGGTTGCTATGCGGTATACAGATTGCGGTCCGGTGAGCACCAGCCGACGCCCATATTTGGGTTGAAGGGGTCCTGTGAGTACAGTCTTTGTGCCTCGCGGCACGGGGCGGGGAAAACGGACTGCCTTCGGGACGGCCCTGTTTAGGTCCTCTCTTTGAGCCTTGCGGCTTGGGGGATGGGGCTACAGGGTTGTCTTGCAATGGCTAGCCGGCCGGATGGAATATGAACACTATTAACACTGTTGAAGGCTTCTTAAAATTCAGGCAGAAATAATATAAACAATAAACCCTATAAGATGTTTCTTTAAAATAGGCAGGCAGTTGTAATGATAGAGAACATATACAATGACTAAACCAGGGTTCCCCTGACTGGACACCCTTCTAAATACTGTGAGAGACATTATGATGTTGTTTGGGTGATTTGAAAATATTTCTCCACACACACACACTCCCAGTGAAGTCTGACTGGACTCTGAATCCAAACTAGTCCCTCCTTAGACTCTTCTCCCTTAAGCATCCTAAGGAAACTAGAAATGATATACACCTGAGGGTCCTTTCACTGACCACTCACTCTCAAGTACCCAGTTTCCTCCCCCCTCTGTGCTGGAGATCTGTCTGTTCCTAGGACTTTTTCCTGGATAACCGAACTACAGTCCTTCCCTGTGTGTGTTGGTGTTTTCCTTTCTGAACAGAGGTCTGCCCTTTGGCAAAACCCCTCAGCAGAGTCTCATCTGTCCCTCTGCTCTGTGACACCCTGTCACTGTGCCACAGACTGAGAGTTTTCTCTCAGAAGGAAGCCACTAAAAGCCCCTTCTCAATAATAACTCTCTCTCAGAACCGAGCTCTTCAAACTGTCAGCTCTCTCTCCAAGCTTCAAGACCTCAACTGCCTAACTGTCCAGATCTTTTTTCCTCCCAGCTCCCTGCTGGATGCATTCCATTGTCATGGAGGTGGCTCACCAATCAGTGAGCCTTTGCCACTGCCTACACTCAGACTGTTTTTATTTGGTTCATCACAGGAGGCCTAGTGGCTCTAAGGAAGCCTGTATTGGAGAAGTCATTAGGACCTACATCTCCCAGGTTCCCTCTGGACCCTGGGATTGGGTAACGGGAGATTTTGGAGGGAAAACTACACCAGCAGAGGAACAGAGGGTGGGGCCTGGAAGGAGGAGATAAAAGGCCTTGACCAGAGTGGGAGGGATCCCTCATCCAAGAAGGTGGTAAAGCTGTTGGGAAGCAGGCAAACTGCTGTGACAGAGGAGGCCAGGCAGCCAGGTGACTGACCAGGGAGCCACCAAAAAGGCCAGGGGAGCAGCTGGTAGAGCAACAAATACAAGAGCAATTTATCAGTGCTCTTTGAGAAATATACAAAAAGAAGTCTGTCTCAGGAAAAGGAATAAGACAATATCTAAAAGACATCCTGACCACAAAGTTCACGCCTGAACACAGAAAATTTTAAAACCAAATAATAACAATTCAAGAAATCTAGCAGGCAATAAAAATATGAAAAAGGATAAAGCTCCAGGCCCAGATGAGCCAACAGCAATGTATTACAAGTCTTAATTGATTGAAGAAGTCTTAATGATAACATTACAAAAAGTTATTAATGAAATAAAAGGAGGAAAGACAATACCTCCGATGTGGGAAGAGGCGTACATAATGTACATAAAGAAGGCAGTGATGCAATGTTACCACATTACATCATTTCTCTGCTGAATGTAGCTTAGAAAATCTTTACCATGGTACTGCAGAAAGACTAAGAAAATGTATACCAAATTTAATCCACACTGACCAAACAGGCTTTGTACCAAAGAGGCATACGAAAGACAATGTATGATTTATAATAGATCCAATCTGTGACCAAGAAAAGAAAGAAAGCAGCATTTTTATTCCTGGATGCAGAGAAAACATTTGATCATTTAACATGGCCTTTTTTACTGAGTGTACTTCAAAATTGGGCTTGTGGCCCTGAATTCTGGAACTGAATACAAGGTATATACTTGAAACAAAAAGCAAAAATTTTAATAAATGGGAAATTAACAGAAACAATCTCAATCAAAAAGGAACATGCCAGGGATGTCTTTTGTCACTTCTACTATTTTTCCTAGTGATAGAGATTTTAGCTACAAAGATCAGACAAGACACGAGGATTAAAGGAATAAAATCAGAAGATAAAGAATTTAAAATGAAAAGCTATGCAGATGATGTGGTTCTAACAGTCTGAATCCCCCAAAATCACTACAGTACTTAATGGAACAATTAGAAGAGTTTGGATCATTTTCAAGATACAAAACAGAAAGAAGACAAAAATGATAAAAAATTTAATGCAACAAGAAGATATTGTAAAGAGTACAGAATGCACAGTAACCAATGGCCCATCAAATATTTGGGAATAAACATGACTGGGCAAAAAGATATTGGAAGGAAATATGCGGAAAAAAGCAAAACATATTAAAATTTAAATTCCCTGTGGAAGCTAAGAATATGCTATTAGGTATACTGCCTAACAAATTACCAAAAATTCTGGAAGAGATATTCAAATATATGATGATAGTGGCCAGGATTGTCTATGCAGCAAAATGAAAACTAGACACCTGTCCACTCTTAGAAGACTGGGAAAATAAACTTGCTGAATATGCAATAATAGTGAAATTAACAATTTATCTGAGAAACAACTTACTAAATTTGAGGAGAGATGGAGTGTATATTATGCAAGTAGGAGGCAAATTTAGAATGAAAAACAGTTCAAAATTGTACATAAATTTACTGCAGTGTAGAAGTAGAATGAGAATAAGTTTTAAATGCAACATCTTGAATATAAATTTATAAGGAAGTGGATCTTGAGAAGAAATATCTTCTATTTCCTTATTATGAGATAATAATAGATTTTCCTTCTATACTTTGATACATTACCTTTTTGTTAAAAGTTACATTGAGTACAGAAATGTGTAATACCTAATATGCAGTAATGATGGAATCAATAATGTAGATCTTAGATTAGTTATGAAATTTTAAATCTAAAATGCTGACTGTAAATATATCCCAACAGAAGTACCATTGTATTTTATAGACAGTGTCTTAAAAAACTATAATGAAGGGGATGCTGGGGAGAAATGCTTTGTGTTTTATACACTCTGAGATATATAATTATTTCTGATACACAAAATTATGTTTTATAATCCATTTGTCCTTTCTGTATTCCCTTTAGACCATTATTTTTTTTCCAAAAATTATATATACTAGGAATACGGGCTGTTGTGGAAATAAATACAACACTTAGCATCAGTTTGCTGTGGTGACCTCAGCATGGTATGATGACACAGAGTCCACCATTTTCTCCAGGGAAACTGATCTCTGCCATCTGAAATAATTCTGAGTGATCTCCATCCCTCACCTGGAGATTGGCAACAATGGTTCCCCAGGAGGAAATGGCTGGTTTGGAGGGTGGAGTCTTTTGCATTGTACCTGTTTGAGGTCCCATACCTTCTCAAACTGCACCCTCTCCAAGCTCCACCCCTCAAGTCTTCAGGAATCTCCCAACCTGGAGTTGGCAACCCTATCTCCTTCCTAGCCAACCATCAACCTAGCTTTATCTGCCCCTCTGGCTTCAGCTTTCCATCTCCTCTCCCCTCCCTGCAGCCTCTACCTAGGAAAAGGGCAGTCTTTCTCCACAGTGGGGACCAAAGCAGCTTACAACATTCTCCTCTCCCCCTTTCGATCTGCACAACATCCCTGTGAGGTAGGTTAGGCTGAAAGTCTATGAGTGGTCTGAAATAACCCAGGCAGCTTCCACAGGAAGAATCTGGGTCTGGCAGACCGTGATCTGAAGCGCTAACTGCTACGTCACACTGGCTGTAATAGGGTGGCCACCTCAGCAGGTTATAATGAGTCCACCATTTTCCACAGGGGAACTGATCTCTGCCATCTGGAGAGCAGTTGTGATTCTGAGGGATTTCCAGACCTCACCTGGAGATTGGCAACACTGGTTCCCCAGGAGGAAAAGTACAGTCTTTCTCCACATTGAGGCCCAAAGCAGCTGACATCATTCTCTTCTCCCCCTTTTGATCTGCACAACAAGCCTGTGAGGTAGGTTAGGCTGAAAGTCTGTGACTAGCCTAAAATCACCCGCTCAGCTTCCACAGTAAGAACCTGAGTCTGGCAGACCCTGCTCTAAAGTGCTAACTGCTAAGCCACTGTGGCTGTCCTAGGGGGGCTGCTGCTGGTGAACAGGAGCAAGCATCCAGGCCTAGTTAAGTCATGCCAGCCAGGTGGCATCAAGTCACCCAGAGGGTGCTGCCAGGCCTAGAGTAGCCAACCTCCAGGTGGAGCCTGAGAATTGCCAGTCAACCGATCTCTCTCCCCCATGATAAAATCAGTGCTTTGGAGGGTGGACTCTTATGGCATTCTATTCAGCTGAGGCCTCTCCCCTCCCCAAAATCTGGCTTCTGTATACTCCACCACAAAATCTCTAGGAATTTCCCTACCTGTAACTGGCTACCCTAGTCAGGACTGGCCCCAGTGAGTTCCCCACAAAGGCCAAAGTAGGCCTGGAAAGGCCCTCCTGCCCCTGCATTTTTACTGTCAGAACCAAGCTTAGTTGCCTAGCAACAGCCACTGAAGGGAAAGTGATCCCCACAGCAGGAGGAGATGAGAATGGTTTAATGGCTACTGGCCACTTCAGTAGCCAGCCAGCCATGGAGGAGCCAAGCAGGAGAAGTGTCTTTGTCAGGAGAGACAGCTGTTTAGGCAGTTTATTCTGACAGGGAAGAGTGGCCAAGCTGACAGTGGGTGGGGAAGAGGAGCGGACCCAGCACCCAGCCAATGGCACGCACGTACTCTTAAGTGGCGGTTATATATGTGTGTGTGTGTGTGTGTGTGTGTGT